>NC_080706.1:1200000-1535000 GCF_943734765.1 Anopheles ziemanni
TTTTTTCATTTAGTGTTCAATACGTCTGGTGATTCTCTGTTTCCTTCTTCTGTTTTCTTAATTACTTGCTCTGGTCTTGGCGCTGTTCGTTTTGTGTTTTCAACCGATCAGTTTATCATTGTCCACTCTCTATGGTTAGTTCTCCAGAAAAACTCTTTGAAGTCTTTTTGCAGTTTCTTTTAAAGGGAGCCGCCTTTTATTGTAATGTAATTTGTCTTAGTTCTAACAAATTCGAGAATACTCACATTGTCGTAGAGGCGTAACACAAAATAAAACCATGTCCTTACGCTTATAAATGAGTTATGTTTTTGCAAACCAAACAGCAAAACCTATCAAAATGTGTCCCTAAACCTAAGGAACGCGCACTAGAAAGCTGCCTATGATAATAAATGATAAATAAAAGCTTTCCTAGGCCCTCAATGCATTAGAATCTTGTGACTCCCAGTATCACCTGTTGCGTCTTGTAACTTTTGTCACCTTTCATTACCATTACCACCACGAACGTTGCCCGAACACAGCCACGCTGATTTGCTCTCGTCGTTCACTCTTACCCAGTTAATTTTCTCCGCAATTCTATTCACCTAGAAGGCATTTCCGGTACTTAGCACCAAAAACATACACATACACGTACACGCTTTTCTTTAAGCCAAACATGCCGTACAGCGTTGAAGAAGAAGGCGAAACAATCATAATACGGAGGAAAGCATTAAATACGTTTTCCGGTAACAGACGCCTAACACTTGATTGATCGTTGAATTAATCATTTAGAATCCCTGTCAGGCTGAAAGCATAACATTTTTGTTTCTCCATAACTTCCCTTACCGTTGCTAACAAAAAATAGTGGCAAATTTGACGAAGCAACATTATTTCACGCTAAACTTAAACAGAATGTGTCAATAAAGTACGCATATTTTGATTTACGGCATAAGCTTTTCACTGCTTCCGGTATTGGTAGTTGGTTTCTCTCTTGTCCTAGCTCAAGCAAACTTTCTTTCTCCTATGCACTATCCTAATGGTTGCCCCCTTTCTAGTCTTCATTCTTGCAAATGTCGTTGGCAAATAAGTATTACCTATCCTTCGCCTGCCGCCTCCAAGTGGCCGGAGTCAGAAATCACAAGCGTATCCTGCTGTTTTTGTTGAGGGGTTGTAAGAACAACACTACGGCAATAACTATGCGCAGGATTCAATTAGGTTTGTCTGATTTTTTGGCTAATATAAAAGCTTAAAACTTGCATATAAAAATCGACAAATATCGCTTGCGTCTCTGCATACTTGCACCTGCATTTTTGGGGAAGTGATAAACATTTCCTACCCTTTTCGTACGCCATTCATTTCCATGTGCATCGTTCTTTGTTGCTCGATTTTTTTTTGCATCAACTGGCCTCCATTTTCCTATATTGTGAAACTTATCTGACGCTACTGCTTGTTGAATGTGGATGTGAATAATACTCCTTATGCTATTGCAACTTTTTCTGCTTCTTCTTCGGCCTTGCTAAACAATTAGCTAACCGCATGGCTTACATTCGCCGTCAAGCCAAGCCAGCTCTAACATCTTGCTTCAACACAATGCTGCGATAAACTTGGTTTTTATTTGTATTTGTTTTTGCCCAAGCGCGCGATGCTACTAAAGAATATATGCCGGATGTGAACATTCGCCATTTTTTATATCGTTTCCGTTTTGTCATTTGGATGTTCTAAGTATGTTGTTCTTGGTATCAAGTTGCATGATTTGAACTTTGTTCGAGCTTATAACACTATCACCATCGTCAGTTTTAACTTGCTTTGTAGTTATATATTTGTGTCTCGCCCGTTATCTTTGCGTTATGTGCCTTAAACTCTCCTTTTAGGCTTCATCGGGGAATATTTGTTCCTTTTTTTTCCATTTATAAGGTTTGTCTTTTGTTATACGTTTTATCCTAGGGGGGGTTTTCGTTTTATAGCTAAAGCTGAAAGTTTCTTTCAGAGGATAACACGTTCACTGGAACAACTGGGATGTAAGTTTTTGTTTTCTTTCTGATGTTGCTAAATATAGGAAAATCGCTTGACCTAGTTGTTCTGCCCGTGGGGCCATCGCTGGCCATGAAATTCTTAGCTCAATTACACCTAATTGAAGTGTCGTTGGCTCTAACGAAGATTAAATGTAGTAACATATGCGCTCTTTTGTGGGTGGCTTAATAACTTTTCCTGTTATATTTGGATAAATAGAGTTTTCTCCTTCTTCGTTACTAAGTATTCATATTCATTCGTTCATTCATTCATTAAGACAAACCTTGATCCTCATCATCATCATTACCTTGAAGATATCAATGCATTTAAATAGTGATCATATCATTTTCGATTATTACGCTTTTCTAGGCTTCAGTGGCCTTTGTCGTTTATGAAATTCATTAAGCACGGCGGGCGACTTATGCAGCCTCTTTGCTTTGCTCCGTGCGTCGTATGGCTGTGAGAGAGCGGATGTAAAAATATAAACACTTCACCTCTCGATCACGTTCGCTTCGCACGACCATAATTGTATCCCTTTCGGCTTGGATTTACTGGTTGCTTACAACATTCTTTGCCCTCCTTATGGATTCGCTAAAGATGACGAATTTGTTATTTATCTTTGTGCCACGAGAGTTATACATGTGAGACATTGAACGATAGATTTTTGGTAAATAGAATCTCCTGCTCTTATCCAAAGCTCATCGGTCATCAGTGGTGCGCAACTTTGATATCATTTCTCAGTAAGAAGTTGTTTCACCGCGTTGGTTGTTGTAACTCTTTCGAATGTAACGAACAATGTTTGCGAAAAAACTGCCAGAGATATAGAGATCAAGAGAGTTTTCGTCCTTGGGACGATCGTTTGTCTGAGTTGGACGTTTCCAAACACGCCTTTTCCTTCGATTCCATTCGTTCATATGGTTCACCTAACCTACGCTGAACTACTGGCTAAACCATGTAACTTCTTTTCTGGTAATGGCTGGATTGGAGTTCATTGTTTGAGGCATTGCAAACTGGGATAGCTCGATCCAAATCGAATCCCGCAAAAATACTGCCCCCCGGTAGTTTGTATGTTTGCACAATTTTTAGCTTAAATGGCATCTAAAATGAACCTTTTAAATCAATTCAAACCTTTCGAAAAACAAATTTGTTCGGCATCAAATTGTTTCCTTCTCTCCTTCCCTGATGTCCTCACCCGTTTCGTTCGTTCAAATGGTACGAGTTTTAGATTTTTATTTCCGTTTTTAATTGGCGCAAATTGCGATTTACTTGACGGCGTTGCTTGCATTGTACAATTTTATGGTAGTCTGTATGATTTTTTTCAGTGTTTCTTGTAAACTGATCTCGCTGATCGAGATCGACTTTGTTAAGGATATGCGACGATCATCAACATGAGTGTAGACTGTAGACGGAAGATGTGCGTTTTTTTTTATTCCATTTCCTTATACATCCCATCCTTTTTGTTCAAAATTTCTCTTGCTCCTTTTTCTCCCTTTCTTTTCAATCAAGCTTGTTGGGGTTGGTATCTCAACGACGGTTTTTCGCTATCCATGTGTGGTAATATTTTTCGTCAAAAATTCGAAAGAGTTGCCCAAGGTCAACGGTGCGCGAAACAAATATTTACTAACACGTGCACGAAATTCACGCGAGGGATATTGTGTTTGTTTTCGTTTTTCGTTTCATTGCCTACTCCGTTCTATGTTTGGTTTGGTTTGCTCCGTAAACAAATGAACGGTATCACAACTATCTACTGATCAGAGTTACCTTAGTTATTGTGATGCTGGAAAGCTTTTGACTATGATTTTGACCACAAAGGAATCTTTGACATTATACCTATTGGGTGGCCAGGTTGGCTGAATTGGTAATGGTAATTATCAGGTAGAGTGCTTCATGTTCCACTTTCTTAGGCTCCAGTATTTGTTAGATTAAACTGAAACTGACCTTTTAGCAATGGTTGTTCAACAAATCTGTAGCTAAGGAGTGGCTTCATTATACGCACAAGAAAGTGTTGCCAGCAGGATGCTACAAAGTAAGCTCATCGTTTGAATATGTCTACCATTCTCTCATACCGGCTATGCTGTAAAGGGATGTGTATTAATATAACTGAACTTTTGAGGCATCGCCCTTCATGAACGCTACAGGACAACATACATAGTACAACTAACAATGATCGATGCCTGCGCAATCACTCTTTTTTCCACCCTTTGTCTAACAAAGGAGGTACCCTTCCCGGATCGTTCTAGTAAGGAACAAATAGAATGAAATTCAATCGGCCCTGCGTGTTGCCGTTGGATTGTTGCCAATGTTGAGATCTTACGTCTGCCCAGGTACGACGCGTTCGTCGTTGTTCATTCTGCCCAACGAATCGCACGCAAACTCCACCAGTAGCCCCGTCGCCTAGAACTCGAGCCGGTAGGCCGAGCACGACGTTTCATGGTCCTGCAGGTTGATCGTACACCGTGCCGCCGAAGGAGACAGATCGATGTGGTACTTGGCGAGCAGCTCCTCGTTCTCCGAAACCCAGTACCCGAGCACATCCGTGTCGTACGTTGGAATGATAGTTACCTCTGTCGGGAAACATAAGACCTTGGATGTGAGACTCTCATTCACGGGGATGAAGATCATCATATCCACTTACCTAATTCTTTATCTTCCCAGGTTTGCTTCGCCTCCAGCAGGGCGTTGTAAACCTCCCGGCTCGGCTCGGTACCGGAGAACACGTAGTACCGGGCGCGGACTCGTTTGAAGAACTCGACGTTGGCGTAGTACGAGTTGCCATGGTGCGGCACGTACGAAAGGTCGACGTAGACGGGGCTGGCCGGTTTCTTGGCGGCCGCCTTCGAGGGCGATTCGGCCCGTTTGCGCAGGTTCTTTTCGTTGTTGAGCTTCGTCTTGCTCATCAGCAGCCGCCGTTCCTTCTTCGGGGTCGTCTTGTTGTCCTCGGTCGTCATCGGTGCCGGCGACGGAAGACTCAGTGGTTTGCCCCAGGAATCCAGGACGCTCTTAACCTCCGAGGACGATGGGGCCGAGGCCGTGGGTGGTGCAGTTGGCTGTGGTGTCGTTGATTGCGGTAACATTGTTGTTGCTGCTGCTGATTGTGATTGTGCTTGGGATTGTGGTGTGGATTGTGGTAGCGTGGTCGTAACAGTCGGTTGGGCCGACGCCACGACCGTCGTGGTCGTCGTAGCCGACGAGGGAAGCCCGGTGGAGGTGAAATCCATCTCCATCTTTTGCGCCTGCTCCTTGGCGGCGGCAGTCGTGGTCGCTGCCATGAACTCCTTCTCACTGGAAAAGTGCATCGACGTGGTCATGAGATCGTCCATCATCTTGCCTCGGCTGAAAGTCTTCTCAAAGTCCAGGTCGGCATCGTCCAGGTATTTGCGATCGCCGTCCGTAGCCATGGACGGTTTGTGGCTCGAATCGACACTGCTATCACCGCTGGAGGCGTATTCGACGTACGGTTTCGAGAAACCCTTGCCAGAGCCGGCGATCGGAATTGGCACCGAACGGGCTGTGCTTGAAGCCAGCGTCGCGCTTGTGATCGGTGTCACCTCCGGCAGCTGGCCATAGAACGACGTGCTCATCGGATCCGGCTTGAAACTGGACACCAGTGGTAGCGCCGCCTTCGCCTCGTCGCTTCCGTATTGCGGCGGAACGAGATCATCCTGGCTGTCCTGATCGATCTCGATGTCGGACTTTTTGCTCACACCCGAGCTCGAGTGCTGCAGGTCGTAGTCGTACGTATACTTCGTGCTCGGAGACAGTGGAGCCTGCGAGGTGACACTCATCGGTGATCCGGGTACATCCTCGTCATGCCAAGCGGCAACGATGCGTGACGCCTGTCCGGAGGAAATATCGGAGCGTGGTGAAAGAATTTCCTTTTCATCGTAATCCTCCGCGAGGGTGTGTTGCTCCGTTGCCGCCAGCGTCAACTGTGCCGGAACCGACGGTTTGGTGCTGGAAACCGAAGATGATTCCTCCACTTTCTGGCCATCCTTGAGAATGTAGGATGTGGTAGTGGTTGTGGTTGTGGTAGAGGATCCCGCCGGCACGCTGCCAGTAGACGCTGCAGCCGGTACTTCCTTTGTGGGTTCGCTAACCGTGTCGCTATGTACGTTGCTGTCCACCTCGATCTTCTGCCCATCCTTGATAATGTAAGTGGTTGTCTTTGTGGTTGTCGTGGTGGTGGTGAACGTTTGCTGCGAGTCACTCTTCTCACCGCCGGTGGCCGCGGGCGCGATCCGTTCTATCTGCGAATCGACCATGTCCGGCGTGGAGGAACGGGTCATGTCCGGCGTGCTCATGCCGGAGGTGGTTTTCGTTTCGTCCGCCAACTTGAGCGTGTCGACGACCACCACCTTCGGGAAGGGTGAGGTTGGCTTGGGCGACGAATCTGATGTCTCAACACCTGAACTACTGTGGCCCAAGTTGATCGATTTGGAAGCACTGTCCGTACTGCCTTGCGTGTGTACGGACATCAGCCCCGGGCTCGACTTGCCAGATGGTACAGATTCTTTAGGTGTTGAAATACCAGATGCATCGTCCTTCGGTGCCGCTGCTGCCCCAGTGGTCGCCGTGGTCGACGACGTCAGCGTAGTGGCAGATGAAGTGGAACCCGGCAAAATAGAACTGTCGATCGGTTGTGATTGCATTATCAGGGCAGCTCCATGGCTAACCTCCTCCTTTACGGCCACATTCGGGCTGATCGGAGCGGTCGGTGGTGTTTTGCTTCCTGCGAACAGTAACTCTTCGGATGCCTTGTGACTTTGCGCCGCTGGGACACTCTCACGCTCTGCGATGGACTCTCCAACGGGACTCATCCGAATGGAAACAAGTTCCTTCGGGTCTTTCTGCTGTTTGGTGATGCCTTCGGACAAACTGTCTTTCTCGATGAACGTGTTCAGCGAGGTGGAGCTCTCCTCGAGCGAATCCTTATCCGGCAGAGGACTGACCGATTTGGCGCTGGACTCGTGTGACTTATCGCCAAGATATGGAGACGACTTTCCACTGTCCGACACCGGGAATGTCCCTAACCCTGTCGATGTGTCCGACTTGCTCACTTGCTCAAAGGCCGATCCTTCTTTCTTCGCCTGCACCGTGGACGTGATGACGGAACTGGTCATCTTTTCGATCTCCTTCATCGTACTAACGGTGTCCTTTAGCAGCTGATCCATTCCCTGCGCGATCGTAGGGCCGTGCTCGGGACTTTCGGTACTATCGAGGCCACACTTGGGAAACACGCCAGTGGATTCCTTTTCGCGATCGTTCGGGCCTTCCTCTACCTTCGCGGCAGGGAACTGTGGAGTGTCGTCGAACAGTGGCTTGAAGGATTTCGTAGCGAGCGACGACGTGCTGGTTGTTTCCGCCAGCTTCTGAGTTAACGATGCATCAATCTTCGTGACACTATCCCGGGGACTTCGGAGCATATCGAGATCATCGCGCGACGTAATCATCGATTCTTCCAAGACGCCCAGTGTGCTTCCCTCGAATCCCGAACGCTGAACGTTCGATGACATTACGGCCGACATAGACTTGGAGCGGGTTTCTTTGAGGCAAACCTTTTCATTGTTATCCTGCTCATCCTCCTCTCCGCCACTCAGCGCCGACGTGGGTCGCTCCTCTTTTGTGGCGGTGGTGGAAGAAGATTCACGGCGCGAGAGAGATTCTTCAAACTTTGCGAACGACGACACGGTGGACACTTCGTGCGTTTCTTTTTTCGTCTCGCTGGTTGTCGATTTTACCGAAGCCGCCGAAGCGGGCCGAGATGGTTCTTTCGATGCACCTCCGGAGATCTGTATAGTTTGGGAAGTCTCTTGCAGCACTGTGGAACTCGTTTCGACATGCTTTTCGGTTGCACTGTGGTGACTTGCGGCCGAATCTGGCCGGGAGGAAAGCCCCGGCGCCGACTGTGGCTCGGCTGACGACGGTCCCATGGTGGAGGCAGCTACCTCGGCCTTATCACTTACATTACTCATAACCGATAGTGGACGAGAATGTTCGGACACCTTATCCGAAACCAGAGATTCGCTCACATGAGTAGCTGCTGAATCGGGGCGGGACAAATCCGTTTCTACAGGCTTATCCTCTTTGATAACAACATCCGTTTGTTTACTTTTGTCTGCTGCTGCTGCTGGTCCATCACTAGCTCCCCCGGCCTTTTCACTAGCCGCTGATTCCGGCCTTGAAGGTTCCTTCGAAGCATCGGGAGATTTTTCTGCCTTGCCACTAAGTGTGCTAGCTGGACGTGACAATTCTGACTGATTTTTTTCCGATCTGTCACTTGCTGCCGAAGCTGGTCGAGAATGTTCTCTGGAAGCAGCTTGTAGATGATCGGCCTTATCCGCTGGAGACTGCGTTGGGGCATCCTGTTGTTCACTCTTTACTGCAGAATCAACAGTCTCGTGAGGGGAAGAATCTTTAACGCTAGCTGAGGAAGCTGGTCTCGACTGGTCTTTGGATTCTGTTTGCATATGTGATGGTGACGCACGGTCTGATGGAGCCTTTGCGTCACTTGCGGCAGATCCCGGGCGAGTGTCTTGCTTCTGTTCTGACTTAAGATCGATCGACTTTTCTGAGGGAACGGCAGATGCTGGCCGAGATTCCTCCTTCTGTTCTGTCTTGAGTTCAGATGTTTCCGTTGGGACATTGGTGCCGCTTACGGCAGACCCTGGACGAGACTCTTCCTTTTGATCGATCTTAAGATCAATCGACTTTTCAGATGGAACGGTTGAAGCTGGCCTCGAGCCTTCCTTCTGATCTTTGAGGTCATCAGACTTCTCCGATGGTGCCTTCGCCTCGCTGGTAGCCGACGCTGGACGTGACACTTCCTTATCGTCCGCCTTCAGGTCAACAGACTTTTCGGAAGGAACCGCAGATGTAGGACGGGAATCTTCATGATGCCTCGTCTTAAGATCACCCGACTTTTCAGATGGAGGTTTTGCGTCGCTTGCAGCAGATCCCGGTCTAGAGTCATCCTTCGGTTCTGGCTTGAGGTCTAGAGATTTTTCCGAAGGTACAGCCGATGGTGGACGTGAGTCTTTAGATTCCGCTTTGAGATCAACCGTGACGCTTGCTACCGATGGTGATCGTGAATCTTTCACTTCGCTTGTGGGCTCCACTGGTTTGTCTGACTTGTCTTCCGGTTGTGCCGACGCGGGACGAGAAAGTTCCCCTGTGCTGGCGGGCGATTCCGGGCGCGAAAATGCCGTCGTTTCGGCCAGTTCCTCCGCTAAGTCCAATGAGGCTGATTCCTTGCGATGGCGTGTTACTTCTACAATTTTTTCTTCTTCACCCTTTTTCTGATCTTCCATGGCAGAACCTGGGCGAGATGCTTCTCCAGCACTGGCAGGTGATTCCGGACGTGAAAACTCATTTGCGTCGTCTTTCACTGAGGAAGCTATTCCTTCTTTTTCACTTGCAGCTGATGCTGGACGAGATGTTTCCTTATGATCAGTCGGTATGTCTACAGACTTTTCAGATGGAACAGCAGAAACTGGACGATATACATCTTTTTGCTCAGATGTTGCAGATTTTTCAGAAGGAACTGCAGATGCTGGACGTGACTCCTCTTCCTTCTTTTCAATATTAAGATCAACCGACTTTTCCGAAGGAACAGCAGATGCTGGCCTTGACTCTTCCTTCGGTTCTGCCTTGATTTCTCCAGTCTTTTCCGATGGAGTAGCGGATGGTGAACGAGATTCATCCTTCTGATCTTCCTTGGCGTCAATAGACTTTTCAGAAGGAACCGCCGATGCTGGTCGGGATTCATCTTTTTGGCCCTCCTTGAGGTCAACGGATTTTTCAGAAGGAACAGCCGATGCTGGTCTCGATTCTTCTTTCTGGCCTTCCTTGAGGTTGACGGATTTTTCAGAAGGAACAGCCGATGCTGGTCTAGATTCTTCTTTCTGGGCCTCCTTGAGGTCAACGGATTTTTCGGAAGGAACAGCAGACGTCGGACGGGATCCATCTTTCTCTTCTTCCTTGAGGTCAACAGACTTTTCAGACGGTGTCTTCGCGCCACTGGCAGCCGATGCTGGACGAGATTGCTCTTTTTGTTCTGGCTTAAGATCAACAGACTTTTCAGAAGGAACGGCCGATGCTGGTCTAGAATCTTCCTTTTGATCTACCTTAAGATCAACAGATTTTTCCGATGGTGCCTGGGCTCCACTTGCAGCAGATCCCGGACGAGATTCCTCCTTTCGTTCTACCTTAAGATCATCCGACTTTTCAGAAAGTGCCTTTCCATCCTTTTCGCTTGCGGCAGAAGCCGGTCGAGAATCATCCTTTTGAATGTCCTTAAGGTCAACGGATTTTTCCGATGGAGCAGCAGAAACTGGTCTAGAATCTTCCTTTTCGTCTGCCTTGGCCCCAAGAGACTTTTCCGAAGGGACGGCTGATGCTGGTCTAGAATCTTCCTTTTCTTCTGCCTTGGCCCCAAGAGACTTTTCCGAAGGGACGGCTAATGCTGGTCTAGAATCTTCCATTGGATCTGCTTTAAGATCAACAGACTTTTCAGACGGCGCTTTGCCCTCACTGGCAGCAGATGCTGGGCGCGACTGGTCCGCCTTAATATCAAGAGACTTTTCGGACGGTGGCTTGGTTTCGCTTGCAGCCGACGCCGGACGGGATTCTTCCTTTGATTCTGGCTTAAGATCAACAGACTTTTCAGAAGGAACAGCAGACGGTGGTCGAGAGTCGCCCTTCTGATCATCTTTAAGATCAGCAGATTTTTCAGAAGGAACAGCAGACGATGGTCGCGATGCATCTTTCTGTTCATCTTTAAGATCAACAGACTTTTCAGAAGCAGCAGACGGTGGTCGTGATACATCCTTCTGTTCACCCTTAAGATCAACAGATTTTTCCGAGGCTACGGCGGATGCTGTTCGGGAATCTTCTTTCTGATCCCCCTTGAAATCGTCAGACTTTTCCGATGGTGCCTTCACCTCGCTAGCAGCTGATGCTGGTCGTGATACATCTTTCGGATCTACCTTCATATCAATCGATGTTTCAGATGGAGCTTTCATTTCACCTGCAGCAGATGTTGGTCGCGAATCTCCCTTGTCTTCCGGCTTAAGATCACCCGACTTTTCCGATGGAGTAGCAGATGCTGGCCGGGAAACTTCTTTCGGGTCTTCCTTCAGATCGACAGATTTTTCAGAAGGAACAGCCGATGCAGGTCTAGATTCTTCTTTCTGGACTTCCTTGAGGTCAACAGATTTTTCGGAAGGAACAGCCGATGCTGGTCTAGATTCTTCTTTCTGGACTTCCTTGAGGTCAACAGATTTTTCGGAAGGAACAGCAGACGTCGGACGGGATCCATCTTTCTCTTCTTCCTTGAGGTCAACAGACTTTTCAGACGGTGTCTTCGCGCCACTGGCAGCCGATGCTGGACGAGATTGCTCTTTTTGTTCTGGCTTAAGATCAACAGACTTTTCAGAAGGAACGGCCGATGCTGGTCTAGAATCTTCTTTTTGCTCTGACTTAAGATCAACAGACTTTTCAGAAGGAACGGCCGATGCTGGTCTAGAATCTTCCTTTTGATCTACCTTAAGATCAACAGACTTTTCCGATGGTGCCTGGGCTCCACTTGCAGCAGATCCCGGACGAGATTCCTCCTTTCGTTCTACCTTAAGATCATCTGACTTTTCAGACAGTGCTTTGCCATCCTTTTCGCTTGCGGCAGAAGCCGGTCGAGATTCATCCTTTTGAATGTCCTTAAGGTCAACGGACTTTTCCGATGGAGCAGCAGAAGCTGGTCTAGATTCTTCCTTTTCTTCTGCCTTGTCCACAACAGACTTTTCCGAAGGGATGGCTGATGCTGGTCTAGAATCTTCCATTTGATCTGCCTTAAGATCAACAGACTTTTCCGATGGCGCCTTGCCCTCACTGGCAGCAGACGCTGGGCGCGACTGGTCCGCCTTAAGATCAAGAGACTTTTCAGACGATGGCTTGGTTTCGCTTGCGGCAGACGCCGGACGGGATTGTTCCTTTGATTCCGGTTTAAGATCAACCGACTTTTCGGATGGAACAGCAGACGGTGGTCGTGATACATCCTTCTGTTCACCCTTAAGATCAACAGATTTTTCGGATGGAGCCTTAGCGCCACTGGCAGCCGATCCTGGTCGGGATTCGTCCTTTTGTTCCACTTTAAGATCAATGGACTTTTCTGAAGGTACGGCCGATGTTGGTCGGAAATCTTCCTTCTCATCACCCTTCAAGTCATCAGACTTTTCAGACGGTGCCTTCACCTCGCTAGCCGCCGATGCTGGTCGGGAAACTTCACTTTCTCCAAGTTTAACCGAATCGACTTGCGTTTCGGACGGGCGTTTTTCTTCCGTGACGCTAGCAGCTGATGCTGGGCGCGATAAATCTTTTTGAATTTCTTTGAGTTCAACCGACTTTTCAGAAGCGGCAGCAGATGTAGGACGCGATTCTTCCTTCGCTTGCTCTTTCAGGTCAACCGACTTCTCTGAAGGTACAGCTGAAGCTGGACGAGAATCTTGCTTCTGTTCTGTCTTAGCATCAATAGACTTTTCGGATGGAGCCTTCGTGTCACTAGCTGCCGATGGCGGTCGTGAATCTTCCTTAACTCCATCCTTCAGTTCCGCCGGAGAAAGTTCCCCTGTGCTGGCGGGTGATTCGGGGCGCGAAAATGCCGATGTTTCGGGTTGTTCGCCTGCTAGGTCTAACGATGCCGATTCCTTCAGATGGCGTGTTACTTCTATCGGTTTTGAGTCGTCTTTCTTATGATCGTCCGTCGCAGAACCAGGACGCGATGCTTCCCCTGCACTAGCAGGTGATTCCGGACGAGAGAACTCAGCAGCATCTACTTTTACCTCATCGGTAGCCACATCTTTAGAATCTTTTTCACTCATTGCCGATGCTGGTCGAGATGCCTCTTTGGACGCAGGCATAGTGGGTTCCTTTGTATCAGCAGCATCTACCTTCACCTTCTCTGCAGCAGCATTGGACAGTTTCGGTTCCTTCTCCGAAATCGTCTTCTGACTAGTGACCGACTCAGGGCTCGACAGATCTTTTATCTTCGAATCTCCTTCGCCGAAAACGTGATCCGGTTCCTTTTCCGATTCCTTTAAAAAGTCGGCCACAGATTTCAAGTCCGCTGCATCCTCTTTCAAGTCGCTGATATGACTCGAGATAGAATGCGCACGAGACGAATCGCGTTCGTCGACAAATGAGCTCTCGTCCTTCGTGTAGTCACGCTCGCTAAAGGTGCTGATGGCCGATTCCCGCCTTTGATCGTCGATGTGCTCAAATGCTGGATGCTGTTGGTCGGCAATAGATTCTTTGCGTACCTCACTCGACGTTAGGTCGGAGGCTGCGATTGTGGCCACTTTTGTTGCCTCCACCTGTACCACCTTCTCTGGAAGTTCATGCTTGTCTTTCTCTTCGATTGATGTTGGAGAAGTTTTCAAATCGGGTGACGACTTTCCAGACGAACCCGGACTGCTCTTGCTCTCTGCTTCCACCTGCTTCTTCTCTTCGTCTGCCTCCTTGTCCTTCTTCTGCCCTTGTCTTTCCGTTTCCTCTGCCAGCTCATCCTCGTCCTCTTCCTGCACCTTGATCTCGGGGGTCGACTTTCCAGATCCCTGTACCGGCTCCGGTGTGGCCGACTTTGAGAAGGTGATCGTTCCATCCTCACAAATGACCGTCTCCTCGCCGCCGTCCTCACTGCTAGCCGTTACAAGCATCCGCTGCACGGTGCTGACATCTTCTTCCCGTGCCGCACCCTGGGAAAGCTTGCGCTCCAGCTCTTGCGGATCGAATCCGGGTATGATCTCCTCCAAATCCTTGTCCGATTTCAGCACCTCCGCTACGTTGGCCACAATCTTGGCGACATCCTCGGGGGTGCGTGCACGGGGTGGCATAACACCAACCATACCAGGGCCGAGCTTTTCCACCATACCCTGCGGTGGAGAGACCCGGTCTTCATCCTCTTCCTCCTTGATCTCGCGCAAGTTAGCATCCTCGAACGCACTGTACTTGATGTCCTCGATGACGAACGTACCGAGGTTCTTGTTGTCCTCCAGCTCCTCGAGTTCCTTGTCCTCGTGGATGTCGTGCGGGATGTTTACCATCGATTTCAGTTCCATGCTCAGCTTATCCCCGTCCATGACCGGTGAGTCGACCGTCGTGATGTGCGTTTCACGAAGTTCCTGCGTGAAGCTACGCTCGTACGGTCCGAACCGATCAAACGTCTGCTCCAGCGGTTCGGCGGATTTGGACGCAACCTCCTGTTCCCGCTCGCCCTTGAGGGCATCTATCTTCTCCGTCACCTGCTGTAGCTTCTCCTCCACCTGCTCGGTTTTGTCCTTGATCTTGTGCTCCATCTTGTCCGCCATCTTCTCGATGCCACTCTTGATGCCCTCGGTGATGCCGCCGAAGAACGAGCTGATGCCACCCTTCGCCTTCTCCTGTGCCATCTCTACGCTTTTCGTAAGTTCCTGCTCCAATTGCTTCTTCGTGTCATCTAGTTGCCCAGCCACGTCTTTTTTCAGCTCCATGGCCATCTTTTCCAACTCGCTTGCTTCGGTGGCGATTGTAGCTAGTGTTTCGTCCGACTTTGAAGCTATTTGCGACACATCTGCGACAACCGATTTCATCTTCTCGTCCAACTTGCCAGCTGTGAGCTTCAAATCTTCATCCACTTGCTTAGCCTTCATCTGCAAGCTATCGATAACGGCATCTGCCTGCTCGGTGACATCTTTCACTACCTCTACCGCTGCAACCGCCGCCATCTGTTCCAACTCCTTGCCGGCATCGGCAATGGATTCCTTGATCTTGTGATCCACATCGTGCAACTCTTCGGTCACCTTCTCAACAATCTCGCTCTTACGTTCCACTACAGTCTTCACCATCGTATCCTTGAGGGACACCAACTCGGAGACGGCGCTCTTTGCCTTATCGTCGATAAGATGTTTCAGTTCGTCCAGTTTTTCTTCAGCCTTTGCAGGCGTCTTCCAGATATCGTCCTGACCGGCAGCTTCTGTATCCGCTTCCGCAGGCAGTGGAACTTTCGGCACGACTTTCTGAGCCACGATCAGTTCCTCTTCCACTGGCAGCTTCGTTGCGTCGTCGGTTTCTGGCTCCGCTTCGGGTGTTTTCTTACCATCTTTAGCGTGCAGCTGTTGCTGATGCACTCTCTCTACCTTCTCCATCTTTTCCTGCATCACTTCCATGGGGATAATTTGTGATTCCAGGTCTTGTAGTATGTCTACTTCATCTTTCAGCTTTGCCTTTTCCTCGGGCTCTTGATGTGCGTCCGTTTTCAGAGCCATCTCCTGCTGGGTATCACGTGCCACCTTCTCGATTATGTCCTCCTGAAAAGATTAAGTATGGACTAATGAAACCAACACCGACCATACGACAGAGAAATACGCAATTACTCACTTCAACAGCACGAGGAAGGTTGCTCTCCTGCTCCCCCTGCTCCGCTGCCTTCTTTGCCATATCACACGGTTTATCACTTTCATCCGCCTTATCCGCTACCTGCCTATCATCATCAGTCTTCTCAGGTTGCTTTCCATCAGTCTCTTTCCCGGCCACCGTCGGCTCCCGCTCCTCTGGCTTTTCCTTTGTATCACGATCCTTCTCCTCGTCCTCCTTGCTGTCCTTATCTTTATCCTCACCGTAGCCCTCCTCCAGATCGGCCTCCTCATGCACCGGCAAGTCGGCGACCTCGTCCGGGGTTTTGACCACATCGCGCATATGAGCCTGCTGGGCGCTGAACTGCATCTTGGCCGGCGTTGGCCGTTCCAGTGGCTCGTACACCGTCGGCAATGGAGCCGTGGCCGAAGCTTCCGGTACTGCTGGTGTTGTCTTTTCCGGTCCCGCTTCCGCCTCTGCCGCCGTAGTCACCGCCGCCACAGCTGCCGCCACCTCGACTTCCTTAGTAATCTCTCGGACGTGTTTCTCTTCAATGACGAGATCTTCCTTGATCTCATCCAAAGGAATGCGTTCGTCCTCGGGAAGTGTCGGAGCGGTTGTCGTTGCCCCCGACTCGACTGTAGCCGATACGCGCTCCTCGTGGTGGCTCTCATGGTGCGGAGGATCAATATGCTCTTTCAGATGGCCGGCGACCTGCAGTTCGTGCTCTTCATTCTCATCCCGCGTGTCACTGGTCTTCTTTGTGCTGCTCATCTTCTCGTCCGGGCTTATCGATGACATTTCCTCCGTCTTTAGACCATCCATCGACGTTTCCATCTTCGACTTGGCAATCTCCTTCGCCGACGCGATAATCTCCTGCACCTCCTCCTCCAGCTCTTGCTTGTGCTTCGGGGAAAGTTTCTCGCGCCCGTCCTTATCTTCAACCTCCTCCTGCTCCTGCTCCTCTTCCGTCGCAGCGTGTTCCTCATCTTCTCCTTCCTTGCCCTGCGGTTGTTCGGCCTCCGCCTTGGTACCGTTGACAATTTGAACAGTCTGTGCTGTGGATTCGGCAATGCCATCCTTTTCCATCTCCTCCTCACCCTTCTCCTCCACCAGACTGTCACGCTTCCGTTTCTCCGATTCCTGTGAGTCACGCTGGTGCTTCTGGATCTCCTCTTCCTTGGTGGCACTGCTCTCCGGTTCATTGATCGAGTCCTCGGTGTACTGTTCCTCCTTCTCGATGATCAGATACTCTTCCTCTTCCTCCGGCTCGGTCGTACTGTCCTGCACTTCACGGTGTTCCTCAGTCAGCGCCAGTTCGCGGTGTTTTTGTGCCTTCTGTGCCGCCGTGTCGCGGTTGAAGACGGCCTCAATCTCACGAACGGCTTCCTGTTCTTCCTTCAGCTCGGCCAACTGCTGCTGCTGTTGCTGCTGCTTGATCACCTCCAACGAATCACCCTCGGCGGGCATCACTTCCGGTGTTCCACTGGGGCGCTTGAGAATCGCCACTCCACCCTCATCGGCGCTCGGGGTCGAGACGAGGCTTGAATCGGTCGTACCGTTCTTGTCCAATTTAGCCTTGCGAATTACGGCATCCTTTTCCGATTTCAGTACCTTCTTACCCTTCACCGGACTACCGCCGAGGGTGGCCGCTGAACCGCCGACGCCAGCCGTACCCTTTGGCCGACGAGAGATCGGTTTACGTTCCGCCTGTGGCTTTGCGGCTTCTGTCTTCTTTTCCGCTTCCTTACGCGCCGAAATAGCCTCCCGTCTGGCCGCAGTTGCCGCCGACGGACGCTGGCGGGCTTCGAGTACCTTCCGGTTGTTCTCATCCTTTGCACTCTTTGCTGGTGTCGCTTTCGGGCTGGACTTGCCCGTCTTGGGTGCAGTAAGCGGGGCCGGTTTTGCGGCGGACACTTTGCTCACAGTTCGCTTCACTTCGTCACCATGCTCTGGCTTTGTCGCACTTCCGTTAGTGAGCTTCGCATCGGCCGGAGCAGTCTTTTTCGGTGTCGTTGGAGATGACTTGTTCGGTTCCGGCTGCTTCTTGCGCTCCACAGGTTTACGCTCGGTCGTAGCTTTCGTCTTGCTCGACGTATCCACACGGGAACGGGCCGCGGGCGTACGAGAAACGGGTGGTTTCTTGGTGGATTTAGTTACCACTGCTCCACCGGTGTCCGCACCCGCTGGTGGTGAGAGTTCCTTCTTCTTCTCCTTCACTTCCGCTTCGGGTTTGGTTTCCACTCCATCTGTGTCCGGTTTCTTTTCGGACACCTCCGTCGGACCTTCGTCGATGCTCTTCTCACTGTCCACAGCCGTGACCGCTGCCGGAGATGTTTTTGCCAGCGTTTGGTCTTCCTTGTCGGAGCCCACGTCCGAGATGGAGTCCTTTTTCTCCTCCTGCTGTTGCTGCTGTTGCTCCAACTTCTTGTTGTCGATCTTCTTGTCCGCCGCTGTGGACGCCGGTCTGCGGATTGGCTTTGGCTTACTTTCAACCTTTGCCGTAGCCACCGTAGTCGCTGCCGCCGACGGACCCTTGGAGCCCAGTTGTTTCTCCATCTTTCCCTCGTCTGCCGAGCTGTCCATGGCGTCCGCGGTCAGCTTGTTGTCGGTTTGCATCATCTTCATCTTGTTGTCGATGATTTTGTTATCCTTCGGCTTCGACGCGTGGATCGGTTCGGCCAGAATGCGATCGGTAGAGGCCGACTTGAGACTCTTCTTTGTCACGAGCACCGGCGTCGAGAGGCTGGCGCTGATCGATTTCACCGGACAGACGGGCTGCCGCATGAACTCGACGTTTTTCATCTTCTCCAGCCCCTCGAGGATCTTGTACTCCGGCGCCGAACCGGGGAATAGGATGCGCGTGATGTTATCCTCCGGGTTGGCCGGGGTCCACACGAGCAGCGCACAGATCGAAATGAGATTCTGCAGCGGAAACGCAAAGTCCTTGCCATCCTTGGTCTCTTTGGCGAACAGACGCTGGTCGGCGGCGGTCCAGCGAGCCAGGAAGTCCTTCACCTCACGCGAATCGCGCGACGGACTGATGACGTACATGTCGAGCGTACCGTGCCCGACTTTGTGGTACAGATTGATGGGCTCCGACTCGCGGTAGCAGTTTTGTGCCTTCAGGTTGAGCGACTTCAGGTTCGTCACGATCTGGTGGCCTTCCTCTAGCAGATCGACCAGCAGCGGGTCGCGGTCCTTATCGCCGTCCGGACTCGGCAAGCCCTTGCGCTCGGGAATGTTGCAGAAGAAGTGACCGATCTGCGGATACACGTGCGCTTCACTCTTGCGCTCCACCACCGATGAGATACCTTTGATGTTGGTATTGTTGATGCGCGTCATCAGCACGGCATCTAGCCGGTCGAGATGGCGCACAAAGTCCCAGAAGCATGACTTGCGACTAAAGCCTCCATCCACTGTTAAACGTCAAACGATTTTAAAAAAAGTGTTAATACTTCCAAGAAACATCGAAGGAGGCATTTCTTTTCCGATCCATACCCAACATATTGAAGCCATTGATTCCGAACAGGGCGGCGTCTCCTTGGCCTCCGGGGAAGACATACAGCGTCGGATGGCTAAACCGGATGTTGCCAACCACGTCGGAGCTTTCCAAAAGTTCCGATATTTCCGTTGGAATGATCATCGAAGAAACATAAGCTACGCGGGCAGAAGATAAAGGACATCTTTTACGAACCATTGTTGAAATCATACGAGCACACTGTCCACTTACCAACGAAAGAGTTCAACTTTTCGCTGCCCGAATCGAGAACGTCAACCGGATTCAGACGGATCTGACAGAGTCGCGAAAACGACTTATCCTGAATCGTGTGCCACTGGCCGGTCGGGGCACAATGGACGTCCATGGTGATTGTATCAGGGTAAGCACGGAGCACGCGCTGTACCTCGTGCTCTTGGAATGCCTCCATAAAGTCGACGACCGAGAACGTTCCATCCTGTTGATGCAAAAAGGGAAACCATATTTAAGATGAGAACCATCATTTTCGTTACCCAGATCGTTTTCTTTTTTCTTCTACTTCAAAAACTTATTCACTTCATCACAATGACGTCAATGTTTGCTTATTTGGTTGATTCCATAATCAATCCTTCCAAAATCGTCGCCTCACCACCAAAATCTAATTGAAGCCGCAATCTTTTGAAAAGAAAGTAAACCTTTTCGAAGGCCAATAGAAAGAGTGTATAGTGAACAAGGAAACATTTGTTAAGAAGATTCCAAGAAACTTAACGCTTTAAATGAAAGTGCGAAGCAACGAAACGAAACGCCCATTTTACGGCTCAATAAATAATGGCCACTGGTGGTGGCACCGTAGATGCTATCGAGAAGCATTTTATTGTTCCCCAAAAACTTTGACTTTCGTTTCGGGATCGATCGAACCAAAAAGCACAGTTTTTGCCTGGACGAAACAATGAGAAAATACCGAATTGATTATCTCTTGTGGATGGCAACTCCAAAAAGCGCGTGAATGAAGACCACAGTGTTTATAACTTTGCTCACCACCACTCCTTCCAATTTTCCAAAAGCGACAAGAAAAAAGTAATTCCTCTTCGATCAAATGACCCTCTTTTCGCTGGTCGTAATGTAATAAATCATTCAGTTCGCACGTCATAATGTTGACTTCAACATTGTTTTATTCTGTTTATAAACAGCGTTTTTAACTCAGAGTTCTATCGGATTTTTTTAATGGTTCTCACCTGAAGTATCCACGAGCCGTTTCCTGAGAATGTGTAGCCGGTATGGATGATGTGTCGATGTCGAGTGAAGCTGCTCAGCAGGTTCCGGATGCACTGGATGAAGGTATTGACTTGCGGATGAATCAAAATTTCAGTCACCAGATTCTCACTGGCATACTGAATCAATCGTTCACCTAAGGGAGAAAATACATAGAATGGGATGAAAATGTGTGACCAACTTATTCTTTAATTTTATTTACAGGAGCAAGTTTGTTGAATAGGTAGATTTTCTATCACATTGTGCTTTGGTTAACACTTGATGTATTCTTTCAATTTTAACATCAGTTTTCGCCGTAAAATTCCTCATTGCCTTAATCATAATGTCACATGTAACGCTTAAGCTAACATGATATTACTATAACTAATGCATATGCGGATCTTACGTTCTTAAAATTCTCCATTATTGATCAATTCATTTTTACACACAGTGATGGAATACTATTTTTCCGAGCATGCAATCTTTTTTTGTGAAAACCCTAAATTTTGTGAGCGATGAATCATGTTGGCTAAAAAACCTTTTGACTGTTAAATGCTTTTTCGCTGTCATGAAAAACACAAAATGGTTTGGGTAAGCAAAAATTACAATCCTCCGTTAAAATTGAAAGTCAAAAATGTTTCGGAATCCATATACACGCTTCTCTTTTGACCATAAGCGCTGCGGTGAGATCATTTTTGTGGTATACACCACTTCATCCTACAGCGTCCGGTCAGTGTAGAAAATTTGCATATTCATGTATTTTTAGCCACTTTAACCATAACACATTTTGCAGTACCTCGCACGTGTAGCTTCGAGCCATACCGCCTTAGAGTTATGAGCGTTCCCTTTTGCGAATTGCAAACCCATACCCAGAAATATCAACAACAAAAAAAAACCCATCCCCCAAGTTTGCCATCCTCGTGGGATATCTTTCCGTGTTTTCGGTTATCCCGGTCGAACCCGGGACCCGGGATCCTAAATGGTTTTGTTTTAGCTGCTCTGGTGAATCTGTGCGGTGGACGTAATCAATTTTCTCGCCAACCACGAGGTCAGCATATTCAATGCGAATCGTTGTTAAATGTGCATTGCAGATGCACAAGCCATGATTTATTCTGCTTTAGAGGAGAGATCGTTTCTTTCGGTATCCGGGCGAGGAGAGGATGAGGGGGGGAAGTGTGGAGCAATAAAACATGTTCCCACCCGACAGCGGTTTGCGTGTTGACGTTGGCATATATGGAATCGCCAGCTGGCCAAATCAATGAGCCAATAGCCCAATTCCAGATTGCTCTCCGTTTGCTCCCTCATCACATTTTGGGAATGAAGCAATCAACACACCGAAACAGCTTTAGTTTAGCTTTTTATTATCATGTCGTATTTGCAGTAGCATTGAAATCTTTAGCGGATATTTATAAAAAGACGAACCACTGTCATCTCTGTAATCATGTCATCATTCAATAAGACTCCTGAAAGATAACAATCGATTTTCGTAACGTCACGACCTTCCGATAGATGAGAGGGATTAATGGGCTTTCAAACCTTACATTATATTTAAGAATTTACACCGCATGTAACGAACTGTGTTTAACGTTGCCATACATATCGCCACAAGTACCACACCGAACGTTGTCGCACTGCTGCTTGTATTACACAATTCGCTGTAACACACGTTGCATACATTCACCTTAGTTCCCGGCATTGTCCCTTCCGTCTGCTCTGCCAAAGCCGTACATATCGTCGCTTCGGAAAAGTTGCGAGTGCAAGACTTTATAAACGATTGGATCCCAAAGATTTCCAAGTTCACTGTCGCACATGCATAGGAAACGTTTGCCAAAGCTGGTGTCACTGTAGGAGCCTGCTGAGACGCTTCCTGGTCGTGGTCCTCGCAATTGACGATGGTGGCTGATTTCGAGCACTGCTCAAAGCTGGTGATGTTCATACACTGATAGCATTGGAAAGCATGCACTGCAAGCAAACATGTATTTGGTCAACGTAGAGCAGAAAAAAAAGAAAACTCACATCCTTTGGAAAACGATACAGATAGTGTACCTGTATGTTGTGGGATGAACAGTATAAGCACACTGGTTAGCCAAATTTGCCAAATGAAATGAGCCATTTCATAGCCTGTAGAAAAATGCAAGGTCGACATAAAACTACGATACCTGCGACATCAAGCGACTCTTTTTATAACTTCTTCTTGCGAATGTGTGTTGATTTAAGGTTGGAATTGACACAGGTTATCAGTTTGTGTACTAATGTCAAACAAACAGTAGATAACAATCGACGTTCCTCTATCAATCGTGTAAAATCAATACGAATATCTCGTGACAACCAATACTCATATGCAGCGAATGACACTGTAGAATTATTTGCATTCAACGATTCTACCAAGTTACATTTTTATTTTACTTGACAGAAGTGTGAAATTGTATTCCATATAACGTTTCGACAATCTGGCGTATGTCGAGTACACTTATTATTATTATGTGGCACGACATCCCCTAGTGAAAACAAGGCCTATCTCCGAAGAGAGTTTCCGTGACCGAAAGACGGTATACGTAATACCGTTCGTTCGTAATACCGAAGGTTGCCAGACTCGAGATTCGATCCCACACCTAACACCTTAAACAAAGAATAAATCTCTTTTCCCTCCAAAAACATCTTCATTTTTATTGCTTTAAATTCCCTTTGGTTGGAAGATTCATTCAACAAAAAAACAAATCAAGATATGATAAACGACAGTTCAATAGGATAGGGTTTGTTTGTTTCAATTTTAATTTATTCTCAAAAACGGCTTTGATGGGATGTTAATTAACTTGTTATATTTCTTTGTCCATGTCATGCTTAGAATATTCGGTATTTCAGTAGAAGACCAAAATCCGTCTATAACATTACAATAGAATTAGTTGAATTCCGCTTAATGCGTCGTTCACTGTCAGCTTACAGGGTTTCGATTCATATAATGGAACACTTGAATCAGTTGGTGTAATGTTTCAAATCGGTACTGGAGCAGTATATGCCAGCTCTGTAAGTTTGCAATCAAATAATGTTGCATACAGTTCCAGAACATATATGTTTTATAATTCTTCTCTGGAGCATTGCAAAGAGAGGTGTGAAGTTCTGTGGAACCCTACAAATGTCATGTTTGAACAAGTTGTATGTTTTAATTGTATCATAGTCGGATCAGGTACACTTCCATATTCGGGAAGAAAAAGGGAATTAAACTGAATTTTTATGTAATTTTGCATTTGCTGTTACCGTCTCGATATTGTTTTTTTTACCGACCGTGTGATGACTTGTTGAACCATAACATTTGTAGGGTTCCCTCAGAACCCTGCAGAACTTCACACCTCTCATTGCAATGCTATAGAGAAGAATTGCATACCTCCAGGAACTGTGTGCAATATTTGATTGCAAACTTACAGAGCTGGTATGTACTGCTCCAGTATCGATTTGAAACATTACACCAACTGATTCAAGTGTTTCATTATATGAATCGAAATCCTGTAAAGGTGTTTTACATGATCATTCCTGGTGGAACGTACGTCGTAGCACTGCACTATTGGTTAGTAAAACTCTCTCGAAGCCACCGCGAGCAGGGATATCCCGACTAGAATCGATACGGTGGATGATTGCATTGACCAAGCACCCGATTTCGTCGTGGTTTCCACGTTAGCACCAGTGGTTGTTGTTGTAGGCGTTGTAGTTGGGGCCGCAGTAGTTGAACCAACAGTTGTTGTTGTAGTTGGAGCCACTGTTGTAGTTGACGCAGTAGATGCTGAGCTTGCAGCCACTGTTGTAGTTGACGCAGTAGATGCTGTGCTTGGAGCCACTGTTGTAGTTGACTCAGTAGATGCTGTGCTTGGAGTCACTGTTGTAGTTGACGCAGTAGATGCTGTGCTTGAAGGCACTGTTGTAGGGTCAGTTTCTTGGGCTGCGACAAAGTTCAACGCCGCACAAACGATAACTATTCCTGCGACAATCTTCAACATTTTGCACGCTTGTTCCGTAGCTCCGCTTGCCGTATGAATACGCTCAACTGTTGTTAACCACTAACAGTCAGTTTACGCACAGGTACAAGTATTTATAGTCTATCAACGGGGTCGCTGATGAGTTGATAAGCAGACATTGGAATTAGTGCATGCATCGGGCTACGAATCTGGTAATTCACCACCGAGAGCGATACCAGCGAGAGCACTTGACTTCCTATCATTCAAACGA
Organism: Anopheles ziemanni; assembly: GCF_943734765.1. Classification (NCBI taxonomy): domain Eukaryota; kingdom Metazoa; phylum Arthropoda; class Insecta; order Diptera; family Culicidae; genus Anopheles; species Anopheles ziemanni. The sequence continues at coordinate 1,224,314 of NC_080706.1, forward strand.
TTCAAGTACTTTCAGTACAAGGACTATAACGCCGAGACATCCGTGGACTCTTTTGAGTGCATAAAGATAAAAAACAATCTTACATGATAAGACTCATTTCAAGACTCATAACAATCATTATACGTGCTATGTTGCAGTGTAAAATCACACCAGATTTTGCAGAAAAATGTTCCACAAGACCGTCAGGTTTTAAAGTCCTATTAGACCAGGTGATATGGTGTCTACCGGATATTTTTCGTTCTGTTCAGCTCATTTTGCCAAACGGGGTGGCGAACCAGAAAGAATTTGATTAGCCAAAAGGGGTGCTCTACTTCAACACCTTTTGGAAGGGATGATGGTACGTTGTGTTCGTATTTTATAACCAGAAAAGGATTTATCAGGCCTCTTCTCCAAGCTCACAGCTGTGATATCGGTTATAATCTTTCGCAAAGCTTACGCTCTCTGTTAACCATTTCACACATGGCCGGATAAAAGCATAGCTAATCGGCTCTAAGTGATAAACTGAACACCCCATTATCATGTTTTTGCCGGATGGCCGTACTTTGGTATAACCTTAACAGACAGAGGACCATAAAATAGTTCGAAACGTGGCGTACTACAACACTGTTTGATACATACACAAAAAGCTATTCAATCATTTTTCGAATTGTTCGAAATTTTAGATCCATGTGCGCACAAATAAAGTGCACTATATCTGCTCTTATCTAGATTCAACCCGTTTTCAGTTTTATTAGTTCGCCACGTTCGCCATTAGCAATTGCCGCTGTTTGGTCATATAGTCAAGTTCCCTGTGGATTCCCCACTGGCAGGAAACAGGAAATTATGCCACCTTGCGCCTCCATTGAGACTTATTGCCTCGCCTTTCGCGTTCTTCTCCTATGGCTGTGCATGGATCTGAGGCTGTTTGTACGGAAGTCGCTCTTCTTCGTGTCGATGGCGCTCGGGGAGATAATTTATCGTACAGGGTTTGAAGGTGCCCCGAAGGTATTCACATATGTATGTACGTATGTACTGCAGGAACGACGGATTCCACCCCATTCCCGCCGACGTTGATAAACGACAAGAGCACGATGAAGAGATACGGAATCAATTCATTTGCCGTACCTCTCTTTTCTTGCCACCGACCAACATCCTACCACGGATCTTTCGAAAGCAATCTGAGGGAACCACACCGACTGTCCCTCCGGACAACTCCCGGCTTTTACCTCTGTAGAAGAGGCTTTTCGGTGCTTTTCTATCGTGCATGGGTGCGTGCGTGCGTGCGTGAAAGAACGTAGGTTCATAAATTAGTTTCGTTTTGTGGAAATCGTTGGTAGCATATTTGAGATTAATGATATTACGGTCGCAAGTCTTTGCGTGAGTGCGTGCTTGTCGTTGTGGGACATTGGGTGCGTTCGGTTTTAGGTTTCTCCGAGACGCGAAATGGAATTATAATCTTCCTTCTTAACTTATTGAATTCTCCTCATCGGTTTTCACATCAATCAATTTGTCTTCTTTTAGTAGCGATCGTTCCGATGCCGATAAAGTTTATTGAATCAGCTGATCAAAGGAAGTTTACCATCTTGCATAGTATATCGTCTTGTTAAAAACAGTTACGGCTTATGCTTATAATACATAGTATGTTTAATCTTTACGAGATTCATTTAGCATGGTATAGTTTTTTACTTGAGTGATGTATTTATCTTTGAATTTCATCATGCTTGTAGAGGGTTCAAAAATACTTTAGATTAAAACGAGCCTAATAACTACAGCTTCAAACACGTATGCATTGTAACTATACCATATTCTTACACCATGAAATTAGTTGTTATCTTTAAAGTTGCAGATAACGGTGAGTGTATACTCAGTTAAGGTTGGCAAATATTGGATCGAAAGCACGTGCACATCAGAGGTAACTCCGCATCGATTGATGAGCCTAGCCCTGTATTCGATTTTGTGAACTATTTTGAGTCCATTCTCTAGAATACAAATTTGTTCCAAACGAAACCCACCGCACTTCCAATCGACTGAACATCATCCGCCGTTCTGAAAGGAAAACAACTGTGATTGAAAGCAATCCAACTTGTAATCTCGCATTGTCACGCGCATACATAAACGTGCTTGATCACATCCAGTTTGAGGACAATCAGTGTCTCACCTCCCCTTGCGTCGTTTGCGATTTAACCCCATAACCCACCCCGCCATTCGATCAAACTATAGAATTGATCAATTTCGAATCCGTTTTCCATTCCGACAAAGCAGCGACAAGGATGGACTAAATTACATTTCTTCTACATCTCAGCAGCGTTCGGTCGATGTCACTGCACTCGACGCTCTCTTCCATTGCGCTGGTAGGGCAAGTGCAAGGGCCATGAGCCAAGGACAAAAAGGGGTGGTGTCTGGAAAACACAGAGGCGATGATGACATTGCAGCAATGATATCGTGCTGATGACGCTTTCGAATGCACCTGCACGAGTTTTGTTCTAATTTTAGCACACCTCGCACATCGATTTTTAACTTATCTATGCTTTGGCACGATTTGTTTTCTTTTTTTAGTGTACAGTTCCACTAGCATATTCAATTTTAAATGTTTTAAAACTTAATTTAATGTCGTTTGAGTGATATAAGCTATTCCATTTTATCTTAAAAATTTGAACACTTTGGCTTTTATGTGTCACGTTCCAGTCTGTTTTGTAATTCTTTCATCGTCGTGCCAGGAAAAAAGAGATGTTTATGTGTGTTTATTTATTACACTCGATCCACCAGTTGCTACCTGCTGGTAGGGTTTTTTTTAATCATAAAGTTCGATTTCAAACCCAACTGAGAACGATACCGAGGCCGTTAAATTACGTGACTGCGAATTTTGCTCATGAAAAATGTGTACCGGATCGACCACATACTCTCTCTCTCACGTCGGCCAAAGGTCACGTGAAAGACTTTCTATCGCGTAAAAGGAAAAATCTTCACAGTTTCTTGCGGTGGTGTGGGACATTTGAAAGGATAAATCCACCACCCACACAAAGTGTTAGAAAAGATGTTATCCCCATCCTTGCCCCTAGCGATGCGATGTTGATTGTTTGAAGAGTAAAAAACAAAAAACATAACTTCGGCCATTCAACTTGTGAAATACATGGTACATTCGAAATCAGGAGTAAAAGAATGAGAAAAGTCCTGGATATCCTTTCGATGTGTGAAAAGCATGTTTCATTTCTCGTATAACTTTTAGTTTACAAGAACAACTTTTTTTTTACATGGCAAGTTCTTTGCCTAGCCCTTTCACCAGGAACCCCTTCCAAAGAAGGCATACTTAAACTTCATTAAAATGGCGTATAGTATTGTTCCCCAAGCTGAAGCTGCACTTGGCAGCCTTCGGTTGCCATTTAATTTAGTAGCATCAGAAACTTTGTTACGCAAACTAATCGTACAAAAAGCCCCACGCAATGGAAGCAGTGTGGTGTTGCCGTAAACTTTTATCAAACGCGCACAACTCATTACTATAAAACATGCTGCGGGGCTCAATAAAAGGCGACCTCGATTTCACAGCAGAAGGTCGCATGCCTCGTGCCGGTTCCGATTCCGGTGTCCTTAGCAGTAAGATCAAGGCCTCTTTTAGGCTGACGTGCCTCGCTTCGGGTTAACCGACGCCGCCGGCTACTAGTGGCAGTCAAGTTAATGAATTATTTTGGCCTCAAACTTTCCACCTAAAATTCGACCTTGTCTTTTCATGGCCTCAACGGGGCTAGCTTCTAAACCCGAGACCCCTGGGGGAGTGATAACCGCTTGATTGCGGTCGCATGGTAATGGGCCTGGATTTTAAAAGCTGAGTGAAAATGGTGTTCCGTAAGGGAAAAGAAACATGCTGTATTTTAACGTACAATAATTACAGGTCCCTTTGGTCCCTCTTCTAAAGAGTGTGTCTGATGGCTCCATCCATTACTTACCGTGCTTGCCTTCCTCGCCTTCCAGCGCCTGCAACGTGATCGTATGCAGTTCCTCCTCCAAGTCGACATGGCAATCAACGACGTCCCATGAGAGGAAACCTGCGGATAGACGATAGAAGAAGTGTGTTAGATAAAATGTCTTTTGTAAACCCTGCTGGTTCGCGTGTAATCACATGGTTAGTAATGGCTACATTGTAAAGGTTACTTGTTTCAACTTTATTTTTACGGAACTACTGTCACTTTCCACGAAAATGTTTTGTAAATATAATTCACCCTTTCCATACTACAGTTTTGCGTTTGTCATTGAGCTTCCTATTTATGAAACATGTCGCTTACTCAGCCAAAAATGTATTGCTATTGTTTGCTCTCGGAGTGGAGTTTTTCCACAACCCATATGCAACCCATTTATATCAATGCAGTTTTGTTCGTGTGCAGCAGAGAAAACGACTCGACGAACAGCTAAACCCGAAAGCGTATGTGTCATTGTTTGGGGACGCGGAGAGGGATGAGTTTTGTTGATAAAATTTTACTTACATAAGCAAATTGAAGTCAACCTTGACCGTCGTTAGAGGAGTGAAGCTTTTCATTTTTCCGTAAAAGCACGTAGCTAGTCAGGGGTTTGCATCGAATGAAATCTGTGCAGTACTGGACGGTATTTAGTGGACCGCAGTTGCTACACGCGAAGCACTCATAATGGTCCTCGGAAGTGAAATTGCATACATGCTGGCCATTCTCGTAACTTTTCTCGGACTGCAGAGTTTAGGCAAGTGATTCTACCCAACGGCTTTGTAGTGTTTGGTGATGTAATCCGCTCCTCCGCAAAACTTACAGGTGCTGCAAACGCTCTGAAATGCCACCAGTGTGGTTGGGACTCGTGTGGCACCAACGAGGAACTGGTCGAATGCAGTCTGGAGCGCGTCAACCAAGTTCACAAACATCTCGAGCGGCTCGTGAACCTGCCCCAGTACCAGGAAGTCCCGAGTCCCACCGACTTCGTATGTTTCGAGCTGCAACTCACCAACCTGCACGGAAATCGCTCCGGTACCGTCAAGAGCTGCACCTTACAGGCGGCCAAAATGTGCGAACTGAACAACTGGCAGACGGTTAAGGTGGTGGGATGCAAAACATGCAACGATCGAGACTATTGCAATGGTTTCGAAACGACGAACGATTCCCGACGCGATGTTTCAGGAGTTGGGTTTAACTTTTCCTCCCCACGCCGGTCCGTTGCCTCTGGGTCGGCAATACCCAACTTCACGAGCCCGTGGAGTTACGCTTTAATGCTGGTGCTAGTGTTTTGTGTCCACCGACTTTTTTCAAAACAACTTTAACGTTCAAAACCAACACGATGGTATTGCAATTATATATAATTCTCCTGAAATATTTGTATACAATAATTTATCATAAATTTACTCAAACTCGGTTCCCTGAGTTCTCCTTTAAACTGAGACGCATTTAAACGCGTCACTATACACTAAGGTGGGAACAAGTATTGATTGAGCATCGAAAGATACGTTAGGTTATGCCCAAAGTTCCACCATCCTCGTCACTGTCAATGGTGCTTTAGAGGTGCATAATCAATTCAATTAATTATTGTGTCCATCACGGATAAACGTCAGAACACCGGAGATATGCTTTCCATCGCACCGCTCTAGGTTTCCAGTTTAATCTAATTCCGCTGAGCATAATTCATGAGAGCATCACGTTGAATCATTCTGCTCTAAAAAGTTCCACCATAAACTTTGGGAAGGATTGTTTTTTTATGGAAGAATTCTCAATTTCAGTACCCTTCTTGCTTGTTTGCCGCTCGGATATTTTGGGTTTAATAAAACGGTACGAGAACATTTGAAAAAAAGTTTAAGGATGATTAAATTAAGGTGTTTCTTTTCCTCTACACGAAAAATGTAGAAATTTGTGGTTTACCCGCAACTTGAAAGTTAGAGCTAATCCTTTTAGTTTCGGTAATATCATTCATTTCTTGGTGCAGAAAAATGAGTCAGAAAAAGCAAATGTTAAAAAAAGGAATAGTCAAGAATGGTTTCTCCGCACGCCAACGACGTGACGTAATGTTTATAAACTCAAATCACGGTAATCGGACGTGCCTGCTCTGATCCACCGATTGCGCCGGTTTGAGGTTCCTTGTATGCCAATAGAAACGCCACAACATTTTGGCCCACCCGATGGTGACATGTGTTTGAAAAAGAAACCGCCATTTCACCAAGGAAGGTCATCCAAATGACATCATCAGCGTCGTCGGAGGAAGCAGCACGCTTGCTGGACCGTTGCCTTTAACGTGATCTATTCGCGGCGTGACCAAGTAACGGCGTGTGCTACTCAAAGAAAAACGACGAACCATTTGCTCGACCATATTTTCCCTCACTTTTACCCCTGATGAAAGAATGGGAGAAAGGGAGAGGTAGTAGTGCACTAGAGAAAGTCCAATGGGTTTATTTCAACGAGTACCGCCGTGGTCATCACGTATTTATGACACACCTCATTGAACGGCTCACAACGCATGTACTGCACACACTACTCTCATTGCCTTATCGATGTAATCAATCATAGATGACGTTGTTTTATTTACCCAGCGAGATAACTGATATCCGGAACTAAAGACGTACTATCAGCAAAGTGGAAAATACGCTCGTCCACTTAAAGTTGAATAAAAATTACCCCTCCCGTACGGCATGAAAGGGAAAATCGATTCCAACAATGAATTTGTTTTCGACGGACAAATATTTTCAAATAAATTCATTTGTTTATTTTACAATGACTCGATATTACTGAACGCTGAACAACAAATTTGTGTAACAGTTTCAAACTGCTAATCCAAATTTCCATTCTCTACGAATTTTGAACCGCACTCCACAGTGTTGTTTACCCAACCCATCACTGTTCGTTGAAATTTTGCCATCTGGCAATAGCAGTTTCACTGAAGCATAATCTCGGGCTTGGCTCGCAAAACCACTGACGGAATTTCAATTTCACTGCACAAACAATCTTCGTCAAACATACGTTCGTGAGCAATTTCAAATTTTGATCCCATTGTAAAACGCTTCCAATCAAAAGTTTGTTGCCATAACTACGCATAAATCTTTCCAAACCCCTTCGCCCAGCTATCGTTATCATTTCTGTCGACGAGGTGGATGCAATGAATGTTGATTCACTTCCTACTTGTCTGGGAGATAAAATGCTACGGAACACGATTCCTCACTTCATGTTTAAGTTGGTCATGTGAATCCCCACTCGCCCACTCAACCCTTTTGCCCAATCGAAGGCAACAATGGAAAACTTAATGACTTTGTCTGACGATGGGATTAGCATTTTGCAATCGGCGAAGTGGATCCCCTCCAGGGTCCCTTTGATATTTCACCAACAGAGACTGTCCGTTTGTCAAACCACATAATCTATGAAGTTGCTTTGCACAGATTAAAACAATTTGACCTATCCGGAACGTGTTCAGCCTGGTCACCGAGTCATTTTTTCCCTCACATACAAGCAACTGTAAGTTATTAAAAACAGGAACATGGTCCAGGGATTTGGTGACAAAATATTGGAATATGCCATTACACAGCAGGTGCGTTAGAATGAGTCACAAGTGAAAATGTATGAAGTAAAAAAAAATTCTTCTCTCTTCCCCTCTTTTTCTCTACTAGTCTCTTTCTACCTTTCTTGCTTTCATTCCTTTCGTCAAAGCATATTTCCGGTCACGCAGCCTTACAATTTGGGGTAGTTGAAAACCAACCCCTTTTGTCGGCAGGTTAAGAGTTTTGTGGTTTATTTTCACTCCTACGAGACTTTTTACTTCCACAAGCACACTAACTCGATTAATCATCCCTATCCTTTGGCCGCCTGCTGCGTGCTTCCTACGGTTGCCCTGCTGTGAGGTCGTAATGATGGGGAAAGCAAGTATGTTTTCTAGACGATTACGTCCATGCGTGAATCTTGCGTTAGGATCCAGCATATATTCGTGAACCAATGCAGGATATAAGGGCTTGTCCATTGGTTTTGTGTTGGAGGACGGGAATTTTGGTTTGAACGAATGAATTAAAATGGCATTAAACATGTTGGACGCCCTTTTGAAACTAAGCCCTATCGATTTCATCTACAGGTAGAGTACACAATTGCATCCGTGCAGAATTTTCATTTGCCAACTGACGTTGTTTTATAGTTATTTTTTTACTCTTTCGAGTTATGATTATAGAAACATCGCCTTAGGAAGACCTACAGCAACGGAAACCCCCGCCCGAGCGAAGAGAACTCTCTCGCTGGCGATCGACCGATTCGATGAGGTTGAGTTGGTTGTGCCGTCGAAATCAGGCAACCGTGAAAGAGGATATATTTTGCACCAACCACCCTGCGTGCGTATTGCACAACCACTCACCCGTTGATCCGTTCTACGTAAAAAAGGGGTTTCCTGTGGCGGGAACGAAGGGACGAAGACCAATTGAAAATTCTGCGAACATAAATTCACCGTTGAAGGCAGGTTCTCGACAGGTCGATGGTAACGACGGCAAATGGTGTGGCAAGTGCTCGCCTAAATCCTGACTCAAGTGGCTACGTGTGCTCGCGAGAATTACGCTCGGCGACTGGAAATTAGAAAAAACCTTCTTCGTGCGTTCGTGCGTATCCCGGCGACCGGAAAAGTTCACATCCCTCCACCCCTGTGTACCGGCTCGTGCCGACAAAAACAAGGAAAGCTTCTGATGAAGCCGATGAGCTCAGCCAATGAAGGCTCATTATTCGTTCCGTTAATTAGATTAGCAGTAAGAAGCACAAATGCGAGCCTGCCCCCACAACAGGTCGGACGGTGTGGATCTGAAGGGCAGGCACAACACAAGAGAAGGCTTATTTCATTTGCACTCAGGCTTATGATTTTTCGCTTCCATCCAGTCGTGCCCATCGGCTGTTTGCGATTCGATTTTACCTAACGCAGACCCTCGAGCGGCTACGGGTGAATCGAAATCGAGAAACAAATTCGAAAAATAAGCTGTACAAAGGAAAGCGCCATTCTGCTACTCGGGATTCTATTTACATGAGCTCCAAGAAGTGATTCGTCAAACACTTGTCGAAGGTTGCTGTTCATGTTTATTTTCTTGAACAAGAAATTCGAGATAAACTTCTCAGTGTTTCCCGTTTCCATGACAACAAAAATTCGAATAGATCCGCCAGACGCAATTACGTAAAGCCGCGTCTGCGTAACGTCGCCCAGGATACGCATGACCGTATTTCTCCCAAATGGCGCTTACCCCAGGAGGAATGATCGACGTTGGTATCGCCGTGGCCACAAATGGGAAAAAAATGTAGGCCATGGAAACCACGAAACTATGATAGCCGATGGCGCCAGATTCAATTACCAATGTTGTTCCTCCCAACTCCCACCCGGCGTCGGGTGCGACCTTTGACGAGGATGCCAATTCGATATCGGTTTTCGGGCAGGTCATTGAACCTGCTTACCAAACTATTTCCCCTGTCCTTGTGTGGTATAGGCGATAGGCAAATAGGTTTGGTATGGAAAATGTTGCGTAAAGTAAACGAATGGTGCCAAATCAATACCGAGGCGCGTGGTGTTTCGACGCGAATTTATCAGCCCTTGCGCTATTTTGCAAAACAAAAATGAAACCCCAAAAACACCCCTCGTTCAGAAATATATTTAAAAATATTCTCCTGCCCCTAAAATAGCACGGAAAGAAACGACCCTTTGCTTGTTTGTGCGGCTCAGAAGGAACAAAAAACTATTTATGACCCAAAGTGGTAGACAGTTTCTCCATATGTCTGGCAGGGAAACGGGCGGCCCGTAACGATCGCTATCCCGACCCTCGTGGGGCCCGGTTTTTTGGCTCGAAAGGAAAACCAATTTTCCCATTTCGCAAGTCATTCTTACATAAATTGAGGCACGTTAGGCTGACACACGGCGAAGGTTCGACTGAAAGTCCAAGAAACGAACGGCATGATAATGTAGTTTTATCAATATTTTAGACGAAATTTATGAACTTTGGTGCAATCGCGCGACCTGCCCCCCCCCCCCCCCAGAAGCTCTCGCCAAATCGTTCTCCCGGTGGCAGACTTGAAGGGCGTTGCGTTCAAACGCTGATAGACGACTGTTCGCCCAACGTTCATTTCGCTAGCTGTGACGCAAATCGCAATCGTTTTCGTTGTGTTCGCGTCGCTCGTCGTTCGACGAAGCCCACCACGCCCGGGACGTCCTGTCTGGCGACGTGTTTGTTTTGATTCCACTTCAACGAATCCCATCAATGTCACGGACAACGAATGGCACGTAAGAAAGGTTGTTTTCTCGTTGAGGAGACGCCCAACACGCCAACAGGATCCTTCAGTTGCGCAATAGTACGAAGTTTTGAAAACGCTTCGTGACACACAAAAAGACATACAAGCTCCAAAAATCGTTCCCTTAACAGTGATTAGAATCTGTTCATATTCTTGCTTGCTATCAAAACACAAGTTATTTCATGTTTATATTTTAATTTGGCTCATTTCATGTTCTCAGTTAAAACAGAACGAAAATATTGAACGAAACAGAACGAAAACTGAAGCGTCGATGGATGAAAAACTGAAACTGTTCCATTCGGTACAATGTACCGTCGTCCAACATTGTACGCGACTCGATTCGGATCACAGATTCTTTGTTCCAGATTAAACATTCACTTCAGTGTGCAAAAGCAACAAGAAGAAGGTAAACTCTCCACTGAGCGTACCGGCTCGAATTAGAATTTCACCGCAAAATCGGTACCGACGATGAAGAGCTCCAAAAACCGCAAAGCCTACGTCAACGGCGGTGTTTTGCTCTTTTACGCCCGGAGATCGTTGAAAGGATAATTTAAATGATAAAGAATAGTTCCAGCGGGGGCGGCTCGAATGTAAACACGGAAAATAACACCGTCGCAAAAAACATTGATGACATAATTTGTAACCCCCACCCCAGTTCCTGCCGCAAAAGGGGTGGCGGGTTCTTCTGCACAATTTTCGCATGATCGATTAATCTTTGAGACTGAGAGGCGACTTTTGAGGAGAAAAAAAGGAAGGCAAACCGCATGTCAAACTTCTCGAATTTCCGTTCGTTTGTCAGAGCGTGACATATTTCTGCTGATGTCATGATTCGACAGCCTCCTCTGATGGAACTTTCCGGAAAGGCTGCCTTTTTTAGGAGGGTCCCTTTTGTGTCATAAAGATTTAAGAATTCATAAATTACTTTACGTCGCGGTGGCTGCTAGCTCATCATATTGGAAAACAATTACCCTTTTCCCGGAAAGTGACACGAAAAACTTTGACAAGAAACGGTGAGATTCGATCGGATTGAAATACAAAAAAAAAGAAAATGGAGAACAGAAGCCTATTCTTGTGAAGTGCAAAACAAAAACCTTCGGGGCACTTTGGAAAATTTTCCATTTTCGAGCACGACCTGACATCATGCATGACGCAGACACAACTTGACATGTCCCGAACCCAGCCAAACTGAACGTAAGACAACGTTTTCCACTTTTCCTTTACTTCCGTCACCGAGAAAAAGAAGAGATATTTGAGACGGCATGAGAAAACGAGCCGAAGAGGCATTTTTGTAGCCGCCGAACCAAAAAATTGCTGTGAAAAATCAATACACCCCGTAGACATGGGCGGTGTTTTGGGGCCATACTTCGTTACTGGATTTATTCTTTTCGTGTAACCTGTTCCTTCCCATGACCACAGGGCTTTTCCCCAGTGTGGTTTATTATTTACGTTGACTTTTTGCAGGACCCTTTGTCACGCTATCGCATCTGCAAGGCGACCAAAAACTACTTCACCGGCCTTCGGCAAAACGGGAAAATAAAACCAATCCCATCCCATCCAAAATGTGTTCGTACGATTCGGCCGGACGGAAATTGCCAAGTTCCGAATACCAATCCGCATTATTGGAATGCTATACTCGATGTCGGAATGTTATCCCTCTGGTCGGCGTTTTTCCTCGCAGCACAAGGACAAGAATGTTAACCCGGTGCCCCGGGCGGGTGCTGCGCTATGATGGCAACATTTAGTAGCATGTGTACGAACCAGACGAACCTGCCATGTGCAACCGCACCTGCATTTCAGAGCAACCCGAGTTGCACTGCAGTTCCGTTGCAGCTTAATTCACTCACGCCATCATCGGGCAAATAAAGCTAAATTGTTTCTCATAAATTATTGATTGCATAAATGCAAAACCAACGAGCGCCTGCTGTCTACCGAGAAGCCGCCAACATCATTAGGGATGGAAAACGTGTGGGATTTTTTCTCCCAACCGTGCAATATCATCTGAAACGAGAACGAGTAAAATACGAATTCGATACGCTGTGATGTGTTAAACTTTATTCAAAAATCAAATTATAAAGCCCTTTTTCCGACCCATGGCAACCATGGCCTATTCAAACTCTCCACGTTCGGTAGCATAATTGATGACGGTGCGACCTGCAAAGCGGCCCCAAAATCAGGCCCCGCTGCTATCCCGCGTGCCTCCCCTCTTTCAAACTTTTCCTTTTGCAGTCACTCAACTCCATCGACCATTTTCCCGGCCACTCCGGCGGTGTGACGCAATAAGTGGGAAAATATCTTCGGGCGCCCTATAATTATTCCGGCACGCTATAATGCCATTGTGCGCGAGAGCCGGTGTTGCTCTCCTTCAAATATATATATATGTGGTGCCCTTTTCAATGAGGCGAACATAATAAAAAGAAGAAAAAAACCGGCACACACACACTCACACCGTGCAGCGGTCATGAATTTTAAATGAGCACTAGAAATTCACCTCTTTTGCCACCTCCTTGCCTTCCCAGGGCGCACCGGGATTTGAAGACGCAAGGATACGCAAGTACAATCTTTTCGTGTAAGGGCCCCACACGTGCCATGCTAGGCGTGCTGGAATGTTGCTACCGTGCAGCACAAACAAGTCATAATGGCGTGTTGGCCCCCTCGAGATATGGACCGCAAAAATAACTCCCAAGCCCTCGGAGGATATGTGCCTTTAACGAACCTTCCACAACACACCATTGACTCGGATCGTCTAAAAGTAGTTCGAAGCGGGCAAATGAGGTCCCGCATGAGCATGAGACTGTGGCTATTGGTGGGTGTATGTGTTCGCAGGGTTCCAGCTGCTCGGGGCTTGTGCTGGGCTTCCAGCTGATTGCATGCCTGCTCCAAATCGTTTTATGAAAATATCCTACTACATACTTTGTAGCGCTCAGTGAAGGATAGCTATAGCTTTTTCAATCTTCTTTAGAGGCTTTTCCGACTGAAGGGCAGACCATTCGGTTTGGAATGGAAATTCTGGGGGGCCTAAAATTGTATCAATAAATGTTCATGATATTATAATTCAGGAATACTTTTCTCGCACTTGGCAACGGGCGCTTGCGAAGTGCTATATTCGCCGATCGTTTCTAATGGTCTCAACATCCCGACCATTAGCTTCTCGCGAGGTACGTACAGATCTGCGAAAGCCTTAAGAAACACAGGTGGATTAGAAGAAGCCAGTCGGCCCCCCCAAAACGAAAGCACGGTGAAGAAAGCATGGAATAAAATGAGCTTAAAAAAAAGAAAACAAGCACATACAGGAAAACGGCATTGTGGCGCGTCTGCGCACAAACTTCTACCCGCATTCGACTTGGGTTTCGCGGCGGGTTGGCGAAACGAAGCAAAGGGTGGGTTTGGCCACAGGAATCTGGAGGCGCTCTAGAAAGCGTTCCGGCCCAAGTTTGCGGAACGGTGGCTGAAACGTTTTTGGAACGGAGCCAGATGGGGAAAAAAAAAACACCGGCGGCCGGTCGGGGACGTGCTCCGGGTCAGCGCCGCTCAAAGGCCCCAAAAAACGGCGAATCACGGGAAGTTGGCGTAAGCAAAAGGTTGCGAAAAGGAAAGGATCCAAAAAATTGCTTGGCGAAAAAGCAAAAAAGCAGGACGTTGCCACGAATGTGGAAAAATTGAGCAATTGCACCACTTTCCGGGGACGGGGAAAAAGGTTCACCCAAAGGCTCCGAAACACGGAGTGTCGACGATATGGCTATAAAAATGTTTGCTCATATCGGCCGCTGTTTTTTTTATCATCCAGCCACGGTTTTTACGGGTGGCTCTGATTTTTTCCACAAGTCTGCAGACTTCGGTTCCACTTAGTCTGGCTGGCAAATAATTGCACTTAATGAGCTACATAGGCACTTATTTTCCCTGGTCCACACTTCAAACGCCACACACACACACACACACGACAGGACGACCGACATCTCTCGTGTAACGCCGAATCGCTTTTCCGCTGTGCCTTACGATTACGATCGCCGCAGCAAAATAGGGACAACATTCAATTATGAACCATTTTCGACCATAAAACGACGTCGCCATACGTCGTTTTCGCTGCCAAATCTGTGTGAAAATCGAGAAAACAACATCATCATCAGCCGTGGGTTCTTGGTGCCACATACGTAAACAACCCCACCTCCCTCGCCTGGCCTGCCGGAAGGATGACGCAACACCAAGAGCGAAATCTTGTGATGAAATTCCAGAAACATATTTCACGGTTCACGGCTCGGAAGAGAACCTAGTTGGGGCTCCAAAGGATAAGTCCCACTAATGCTTGTATTCATGTCGGATTCACGCCAAACGATATCGTTATGATTTCCGTTCCAGGAACAATGTAGAAACATTTCGAATCGGATGAAAAAGGATCCAGAAGTATTAACATGATTTTGAAACTGCAGCCAAAAGTTTAACATCCAACTTTTTACTCAAGCCAAGGTCCCAAGCGTTCTAAAGTCCATAGTCTAAGCTCTAGATTTCGCAGATTTTGAATAGGATAATAATACTTGCCTTGCCTGAGTTTTTCCGGTCATACGAAACGATTGATAAATCAACATTTCTCTAGCCCTTCAGGGGTTGCTGGTGTGCTGCCCTAGTCCCTCGCATGTCACACGCAAGACGCATCCTGCCTGCAGCCGCTGCCACCGGCGCATTCCGTGACGCCGTGCGCACCGATGGTGACACGAAAACAGCATTGCGTATAATCGACCCGGAGTGTGGATGGAACCGAAATATTCGCCTCGCCAGCAACCGCGAGCAACCGAAAATAGAACGGCCAGGACTCGAACTTCGATCGATTCGTGTCCGTGTTTGGGGCCGGGTGGATCGCATTTCCTCCCTCCCATCGGGAAAAGTGTGAGTGGCAATCGACCACCGTGCCATGACAAGGATCTCCCTCGGATCGGGAGTCCGCTTTCGCCCCGACCGTGTGACCTCGAGACAGCCAGGACACAGATGGCCACCGGAAAAGGGGCGTTTCGAGATTACTTTCGTCGCTTTCATGTCTCCGTTAACGCTCGGTCTCCCCTCGCTCCTGTTGTCCGTCTCTTTCACCGTTTTGGAGAGGACACTCGTTTTGTCATCGGAAATAACAAACCACCCGAACAGAATACCAAGTAAGGGAGACCACAAAGAGTGCCAGGGAAAACGGGAAAAAAACGCTTGGATGGGGATTTAACGGGCAACGGGCCGGCTCAAGTGGAAGATGAACACTTCAATGAAGGCCTCGTTGTCCGTGGGCTCCTATATCTCCAAAAGGCATTCCTGGTGCGCTATAAACCCGGGCTGCTTCACAGCGAAATGTGAGAAATAGTTCTGAAATTACACACCGGATGCTTCTGTTTTCTAGGGGCTGATGGTGTTTCCCGCATTTTACTTCCGTCCTTGTACGGCCGCCATCTGGGGCCAGAAAAAGGATACCGGAAAGGAGACAGGTGAAATTGATTATCATGGAAACCGTCGTTTCCCTCCAGATCCCTGGCGCCAGGCGCTAAAAGATCTAATAGTAACACCTAACAAATTGTGCTCTTGAAACCCATTCCAACTTTGTGGTCTTTCATCTACAACACTTTGTTACTTCGTTGTACAGACGAAAGGACCACTCGTTGCGGCGGTTTTGAATGGAAAGCGAAAAAAACAACACCCCTTTCTCGTCGTTGATGTCAATTTTCGTTTGAACAACGGTCGCTTTTCATATGGAAAACCATAACCGGACGGGTAGCAAATAAGATGGATGAGTAGTAAGCGATAAAGGCGCAAGCATTTAAGCATCCGAAATGCAGTGGAATGGAAGCGTCTACTTTCTTACTGGTTCAACGAATTCGTAGAACATCCATTCACAACGCACAACCGGGTTGAGAAGGAGCGCGAGACGGGATGGTATTTTTCACACGATGATTAAAGAGATCCATCGTTCGCAGTCTTCGCATTCCAGAAGGAAGGAAAATGATGCCGCCTGCGACGGGAAAGGTTGGTGCGGTAGGTGTTAAACACCCGTCGTTAATCCATCTAAAGTTCTATTTACATTCTTCGAGAGCCGGCAAATATTATGCTTGTCAAAGTGTAATATTTACTTGTCAGTCGTTTGACGACATTGACAGAACGTGATATGACGGAAATTCAAAAAAGTTGGTAAACTTTTGGGTGATCAGTTTTCCATTGCAAATCATCATACATTGAATATTTTGATTGATGTTAGTTCCAATGTTAAAACTCGTTTCAAACATTCTTCTGCATATAATTTATCACAAATTCCTCTATGTAAATATTTGGATGTTTTCAAAAAACAAACCCCAGCCAAGTAAATTATAATGCATGATGTTTGAACACGGTAAAAGTGTTTGTGGAAAATTAATACAAAATAAAACGCTCGCTGTCAACACGAGGCATAAATCAGATCAAAGCACTTTCGTCCTTGGCAAACCGGCCGAAATACTTCTTCGCTAATCGCCCCTTAGGCAGCCTTTTTATCGACCTCGTAGATTAGTGTTCCAACAAATCTTTGCCTCTGGCAAGCCTCGCCTAGACGCGTCCTGTTCCCCCCTTTTTTTTTTTTTTTGTCTACTGCCTTTCGGCTAGGGAGTGCCTCATTCTACGCGGTCTGAGCTGCAGACGAATAATTTCATAATGTTCCGTCGTGCTGTGGTCGTTTTTATTTTCGTCCTTCGGGGATTGGCAAAGTCCGACGGTGACTGCTTCGACCCCAAAATACCGACCGGGTTTTCATGCGCTCCTCCCTCGGTCTCGGCCAATATTTGTCTAGGCTTTTACGGTCACGCATAGCTTACCGGCGCCGCCGAGTTCCTCCGAAGGCTTGGGGGTGAGCGCCCCAAAAAAAAGGATCATCCATCCGTTGGACGTCTGGACAATCGGCATAATAGCGTTGGCTCGTTCTTCCTTGCGGCTGATAAACGACTCTTCGAAAAGGACATAGAAGGACTCCCGCATAAACTGACATGGGGGGAGAGTATGGTTGGTAGGGTGTTAAGGATGATGTAATTAATTGCTAACGATCGCAGAATGGCGTTCCTGGTCCCGTTATGTGACGGATAGCGCCGTTAGTAGGTACGATAGGCGTTTATGGTGGTTAGAGGTGGGTTCACGATCCGCTATCGCTAATTGACGACGAACCAAACCGTATCCGCCTTTTTCCGGATATCCTTCCAGCTAACAAGCTCTTGTGTGACGCAAGCGAGTTGGGAAAATAAAACCCAAGCCTCAGGCTATTCTTATCATTTAGTAAAGGAACGCACGGAAGTGAACCCTCGTCTCCGATAACACCTACCTTTGACAAGCCGTTGAAGGATGATATCCTTATGGTCCTGGGAGTGTGGCTCTCCGATGATGATCAACAGATAGCACCCGGTCAGGGGACTCGGAGGGCCAACACCCAGGATGCTGGGCGGTCCGTCGGAACCTGCCCCGAGATCGATGCTGCCACCGTGCTGCAGCCCATCTCCGTTGACCCCCATCGGTGCCTCGTGATCCTGATCCATCGTCGCGGCTTCCGTCGCTGCTGGCTCAGAGTACAGAGTCTCCAGTCGAAGGGAAAGAGGGCTCCTTCAGTTCAGGCAGAAGAAATAGCAGCGGTGGAAACTGGATACGGCGCTCCCTTCTTGAGGTTACGATGTATGACTAGTATGTATTTCCCAACTTCGATAGGTCACTTGCACGATGTCGGGTCAATAAATCACTGAAGCGCAAGACGCAATATCTGACCAGATGAACTTTTCGTCGTTCCTCAAAACTCTACACGACCCTTTCTCACCCCGGGCAGGAAAAACCCCAACTGGCAGGACCGTGCCAGACACTCTGGGACAGATGGGTGGATGGGTGGATTAGCGTACCCCGAGAGCTGGGTCGGATGAGAAGGAGTCGGGTTTCCTTTTTGGCTATGTTGCGTGAAACACACCCGTAACTTGATGTCCTGCCTGTGCACTTTATCGCTCACGACTAACACAGAGACACCGGGTTGAATCGAGTCCACTAGCCTTGTTTCCGAGTTGGCTTCACGCGTGACCGACGCAGGGAAAGTCCTTCCGGGCGACGAGAGTAGGTAGAACTCCTTGCTCTTGTCCTACTACTCTCTCTCTTGTGATCGGAAAAGCTCAGAGCAGTTTTTCCGTTTTACTCTCACGATTCTCACACGCACACAATCACACTGAGTGTACCAACACTCTCACACACGGTTCCAAAAAGATCGATCCTGACGATGACGGGGAAAAGTGTCTCACTCTTTTCTTAAATCCCTCGCAATGTAAGCTTTTCCTATTTTTTGCTAGGAATTTGTCTTGTGGGGACAATATATATTGTAGTTTCACCTATTTCACAATCACACGTTTCCGGTTGAATCTCTGCCTACTTTGCCAAGCTGATTCTAGTGAAGTATAATAATTTAAATACCCTCCTATTCTTCGAATACTTGCATTCACAGTTTGACGCGATTGATCGATTTTTCTTTGTCGGTATCGCACACTTTTTCCACGCAAAAACACACTATCCTTGCTTAGCAGGGGAGGGGGGGTTTACTTTTCTAGATGGTTTATCTTACGAGCTTAAATTTCTTTAATCTAAAGTATACGCCTGTCTGTTACTCTGGATGTAGAGAACTAGCGCTGGTAACGTAACAGTTGCTTTCCTTCCAGTGACCAGTGTTCCTGTCTATGGGCTGCTTTCGTGTGCACCTGATTATCCTTTGAAGAACCACGCCACGAGTAAATGGGGACAAACACGGTCGCACTTTTGCTCACTCTTTCTCTCACTCTCTTTCTCGCTCTGGCCTATGTTTTCCTCGCAGCAGTAACTGGTGCTTTTCTTTGGGGCACGGTTTTTTTCCCAACTGTTCCGTTGGAAGGATGGCTACGATTTTTCGGGTCCTGGTTTTATGGTTTTTGGTTGGCAACTTTCGTCTCACTTCACACAGACCACCTCACGGATTGTGTGTTTGATGTTTCCCGACTGGTAGCGGACGTTGGTTTAAACTTTCGCAGCAACGTTTGAACTGTTTTATTGCGGCTTTCGTATCTTCGTTGCCGAACCTGCGTGAATGGGAGTCGCGTTTTTGCTTCTGCTTGTGATGATGATTTATCGGTGCACCGGGGAGAGATCAGATCTATACGACCGGCGTTTTTTTTTTGTTCAGGGTACAGTAGCCAAGTCACCTGCGCGTTGCTGCGAAAACGATTTCGGTATGACAGACTCGGCCGACGATGGGTTGCTTCTGGCCGCTGCCTGCCGTTTCGCCGTTTGTTGTTGGTGTTACTGGCCCGTTGGCTTCGCCGTTCGGTTTCCTCGACTCCATGGAGCGCGTTTCGTGTGTGTCATGCTGCGAGCGGAAGGAAAATCTCCGTTTGTAGAAGAGAGCCACAACATCGGAAGACGGGCCCGATGAGACAGACTTTGGACGGCGAAATTTGGATGGGACGCGATCGCGCATGCCTCGGTTCGATTTTTCGTGCGCTACCGGCATCGTTGTGTACGTGTGTAATTGTGCAAACTCCCTCTCACTCATCCCCCACCCCGAGTGGTGGGGTCTCGAACGGAGGGGGCTTTCTCTTCGATGCTTTCCATTAGTGCGCTCTACGGGTCGCAAGGAGAATATGATTCCGTGGTCGCACACACCCTTCTTTCGTGCCTGCCTTTTTCCCGTTTTCCACCAACGCCACCCACACGCCGATCATCGCTGTCCTCTGTTTGAGCAACGTTAGGAAACCAGAAAGAGAATGCAACATGATGGAGATAAAAAGAAAGAGAATGAAGGAAGCGAAAAAAAACGTCGGAGAGAGCGACACAGCGTTGCTCCAAAATATTTCTTCCACATCTGTTTTTCCGATCATACTCTTACCCGACGGAACGAATTCTGCTCCTTCTAACTTCCCCTCGAGCATGTTATTTGTTTGACTTTGGCAAACCACTCTGGTGCTCCAATTTTCACAAAGATCCATTAAACTACAATTTATGCTTGCATGAATTCATCGAGCCTAACTTATATTTAGTTTCTTGCTCAATGTTGATCATTCATTTAGAATCTTCGTGATAGAAATCGTTTGTTACCAAGAAAATTGTACGGAAACGCAAAAGGAATGTGGTAGAAGAGAAAAAAAATGCCCACTTTATACTCGGATAGTTGTTCGAAGAAACGAACTGAACAAAGACATCATAAACATAAAATCCGAATAGAAACTTAATCCAAGTTGATACAAAAAACCGTCGATAAAGACGGATCTAAGTGGCAAGCAATCGATAACGAGACAAACAGTAAAATCGTACCACAAAAAGACCCCACGAACGGGTCTGGGAAAACGAAACCACAAACGGAAATTATGAAAAACAAGAGCATCAAAACATTCAGACCGAATGGCGTGTCGAATAGAGTCAACAGCCGGTACCGGCATTAAGAGTGCGATTGGAAAAACACACCAACCGGCCGCACTGGGCAGCGGTAAGATGGGAAAACCTTCCCGCAGAAGGCTATGGAAAGTGCCAAGCGCAAATGGCAGGAAAAAGATGCAACTGATCGGAAAAGCATTTCGTCGAATGAGAACCGGCTGGTTGCAGTGCTTCCGATAAGCACTGATAATGAGTTTGTTAAATCGAATTCACTGCCGCAGACACCACCCAAAACCCCCCCCCCCCCCCTCCCACGACCGGTAATTGAGAGGATAGGAAAGCCAATTTTTCGCTGACCGTACCTCGTGGGTACCTCGTCCATCGATCGATCCATTCAGTGGTCAATTTGCTCAAATGATCTTGTTTCGCTTTTCCCGCTGGCCAACGGGGGAAGCTTTCGATGGCCCTGATTGCGGTGTACTTTCATCGGCTATCGGCGGTTGTTCACGCGACCGTTCCTATCGGAAGATGTTTCGAAACATTAACCCATCGGACGCTAACGGCCACTTTATCCGAAGTGTGATGATAAGCGGGTTGACCATTGACCGGTAGAAAATGCAGCAAATGGAAGAGCACTTTCATCAATCGTACGGTAATTAGAATATTTGGCCACCAAGAGGAATCATATCTTATCGGAATATGGGTGTGTAATCTTATCTCTTTCTTCATTTGACATCGACGATAAGCTAGCATAATCCGTCTTCAAACAGATTCGCGGCTTTGTTAGTGATTCAGAATGGTGTGCCATATTGGCTTTCAATTTCGTCACGCATTGCGCTTATCAAAATGAATTGTTCCGTGTTGTGCACCCGATAGTTTGAGGACCTAGTTTTCCGATAGCAACGAGTGGCCCGATAAAATGTTTAAATTTGGAAAACGTTTGTCCAAACATTCGGTACCGTTGGACGCATTCAGAGCCTCGATTTACACTGCATAAATACGGACACTCCCGGCCGCGGAGGGTCCGACCAGAGCATTTTGTTTCCCTCACGACAACCGGCAGTAGCAACAACACCCCCGTTCAAATGTTTTATGCACTCCTCTGGTGTTGGTGGTTGGTCGAGAAAGTTTGGAAAGTCTCCCGAGGGCAATGAATTTTCCCCCCGGAAACAGTGCGCTCTCCTCGATTGCGTTCAATCGCTTTCCCAGCAATATATATCGGTACCGATTGGACTGTGGGTTTCCGGACGAAATTGAATCTATAACTCAACCAAAGTTTCAGGGACCCTGCCCGTGCCCGCACCGCCAACACCCCTTCCCATTAGCGGCATTAATTGCTCCAGATAAATAATCCGATATTAAAGCTCGCGGCGCAATTACCTTTCTTCCGCGACTTCTACGGCCGTTTCGTTCGTTTGGTTCGGTGCCTCTCGACCGTGACAATCGCATTCGGCAGATTTAATCATCCTTCTCCACTGTTTTTTTTAACTTGTCTCCCCCCAGCCATCTCCCCCCCCAGTTCAGTCGATCTGGAGCGAAATGAAAGGAAAAACCCATTGGAGCAAATCCTCCAAACTTCCAATGCCGCCAGCGAACGTCAACACATCGCGACTGTCGATCGCGGAGGCGATTTGCCATTTGCCAATTCTTTCGACTTCTTTCTCCAATCGACTCACACAAAACCGCAAGGTACGCCACAGTTCCGCTAATTGATCTTCGGACATCTTTCCCGAGCGTTTTCTTCGTTTCCTCCGTTTTTTGCATGCCAATCGATCGAATCGGCACGTTGACGGTCGGAAAATTTTCATTTTTCATCTGTCTTCATGTCTTTTGCCTGTCGCAAACTCATTACAATCCAAGCAAACAACAACGGAAAGCAACTGCTTCGATAACTGTAAAGTTTTCTTTGTACTGTTCGCTATTACTTTCCGGACGGTGAGCTCGTTTGCAGAAAAATGCTCCATGCGTTACATTCCAGGTACTTTTTTTTTCTTATTACCACCCAAAATAGACTGGCGACAACTGATGGATTGTTGAAAGATTAAGAATAACTGCTTTCTGCCGGTGTGCATGAAAAACCGGATGCACGACACGACATCAACTTGTTTTAGTCTGTTTCTGACAAATGTTTCACCAGATGTTCGTAACTAACAACAAATGTAAGTTTTGACGATCCCTAGAATAGATTTACCCATTAAGAAACCGTTAAACCAAATTGAGGAGTAGGTAAATTATAAGTTTAAACTGCAAAGCAAACAATGAAGCCAAACAAATAATCTCAACTCTAACCCTACTACGGAAACAAAGCGAAATGGAACACAAGCAAACTCATTGAGCATACATGCTTAACTGGTTCAAGGCACAAGTTCTTGGCTTCGCTGAGTAAAACCGTGCTACGATGATGTCGCAGGCACATGTTCCGGCCATTTGCGACAAATTAGCGGCAGCTAAATTTAGAGCCGTTAATGTGCACGCTGGAGCACTATGCGCTCGGCAATGGCTTTACCAACTCTGCGATCGCTAGTTTGGAGTTACGCACAAACCTGATCGATCATATCATCTGAATTTCGTATCGGATGACACTATTCGAAAAACTTTCATTTTTCATCTTATCAAAGCTGATGTGTATCAATGAAATTGTTGTCCTTTATCTCATTACATTTATTGCATCATCAAATAAAATCTCCAAAGAGGGTGATATTTCCACCGTGGGACACAATGTTCGCCCTATTTTTGGTTGTAAGGGCAACCTTCTGAGGCCACCCCGTGTAAGCATTCGAGGCATTTGCTTGTTCACTTGTCTCCAGACGGCAATAACGTGCAGTGGATTCGCAAACAGTCTCCATGCATATCGGACTTCCACCAGCTCCCGGGTCTGGTGGGCTGTTTGTCGGAGAAGTGTAAATGAGACATGATGCTTTGTACATTTGTCACCCACCCGGATGGGGGAAGTCGGTAGCATGGAGACGGCTATTTCGGGACGGCCGGGCATGACATGGCCCCCAGAGGGAATGTAAAACTCAAACGAATATAGGATTCGGAACAAGAACCTTTCTCGCAGCGAGAGAGAGAGAAAGAAGACGCCCCCGTGTGTGGCGAACGGGAAAACGATGTCAAAGTGAACAGCTGTTGAAGAGGTGCATGGCACAGATGTTCTTCGCACCGTGAGCAGCAAGCAGAAGAACGCTCCATTGCACGCATCCACCGTGCTTCCAAATGGTGCGCGAATTTTCCACATCACCTGCAGCGGGCTTTGGCGAGGACTCCCTCATCGGACGGGCGGCTGTGTGTGTGGCCGGAAAATCGACCGACCAGTCCTGCTCCTGCCGCGGCGATGATGATTGTGCATTTATTTGAGAGAGAGTGGGCGAGTGGGTATGTGAGAGAATGAGAGCGCGAGAGAGGCGGCGAGAGCATGAGGCACTGAAAATCCACTGTGGAAAACCACCGTCGTGGTGTCGTCATGCAGCGCGAGTTGCATATGCGCAGGAGTATTTCAGTTTCTTCTCGCCAGGCTCGGTTTTCCTTTCCTAGAACGCTCTCGGACTCGGAACTGCACCAAAACGACCATGCAGACGGGTTCCACCATGTGCATGTGTGCAGTGCTTCACACGGCAACACTGCATTCGCTAATCAACCAGGTACAATAGGTTTGATGGGACATAATGTGGGTAGCAACAGCACAGCGAATTGGATAGTTTGAGATAAGGTTCAACATCTTTCGGCGCGGGGCGAAACAAACAATTTAACACGGTTCGGAAAACGGTCACGCTCCACATCGGACGTCGGATGGAGGAGCCCAAAACCCCCACGCTAAACAATCACCACACCACAACATCGAGCTGTGAGGCTCTCCGTCGTCGGTCGGGGCGATTGAATCTTATTAATTAATTAGCGAAGCCCACGGAAGGAAAGCGACGCCACGGGGAAAGCGGGATGATGCCCCTGACCAGGTCAATTTATTCGATTAACAGCTGTAAACAGCATTGGAAAGCAGATCCGTTCAAAGACTGTCTCTCAAGACAATTAAACCACGCGAATGTGGTGGGCGCGTTTGAAGCGAGGTTGGCACGGTGTCGAGGTCCCAATGCGGAACGGAGCTTTTCCACTGCATCATTTCGCAAATGTTCTCGTTAACTTTTCATTGCGTTTCCCATTTGGACGCATTCCGGCGGGGTCAGCGAACTTGTTTAAAAAATTTAATTCCAAATGTTTTTTTTTTTCTCATGTGCTTTTTCCATCAACTCTGTACACTTTTCTCCATTTAAGTTGAATACACAAGAAAGATTTAAAAGAATTATATATTATATCAACTAATGTTGTTAAAGAATTGGCAAGTGTAAGTAAAGAAGTTTTAAGCTATTTAGATTCGTGCAAAGGATTAGGTGTCAAAAGGTACTTCTGATAAGAGCTTAAGGCCTTTGTAAGGTTCGTTCTTCGTTATGGTAATGGTAAGCATTTTCCTTTTAACCGTCGTTTGTGTGGGGGCTTAGAACTTTTCACCCAACTGCTGAAATACAAAAGCAACTAGGGAAAAGCATAAAAAAGAAGTCTTAAAATAACGCTCCCACCAATCCGACCACTACCTGTATCAATAGGGTGGTCCTCATCTTCATCTTCGATGGCGTATCATGAGCCTCTGATGTACTTCCTTTCGTCGCTTCCGGGTCTCTTCGCTCGGTCGGGCAGCGATCCTAATGGCCCAAGGAGCCGATCGATAAAGTAATCTTTGACACTGGCACCAGACCGTTATTCGCCCGGCGTCCAATCACATATTTCATCAGCAGAAACGAATGAATAAGAAACAGCCGTCTCAAGCAGCGAGATATATCCCATGGCATGGTCACGGCCAAGCAACACAAGTGCGATTATCCAAAAGTAACACTCGGATGGGACGGGGTACGGGGAGAAATAGAGGGGCAAATCACCATGAAGCCCACAACCCCACCGCCATTGACAAACGCCGAAGCAAACGAGCGGAATAGCTTCATTTATCCCTGTCTTAGAGTTGGGACATTCCACATCCGCCGCATGCTTTGTTCGGCACAACTTGTCCTCCAAATCTCGTCTTACCAAATCGATGTCCACCCGCTAAAGGAACCGACAGTCATTCCCCGGAGCTGGATTTCTCTACGCCTCAGAGTAGTAGGACATGGGATCCATTTTCTCGCTTAGTTTGTTTCTATATTTGCCACCGATGGTTTATTTTTGTTTTTGCCCTTTTTCTCCATCCCCCGCACAGCCCCACCCCATAGTTCTTTCCGTATCCCTTTCGGTCACATTATTTCCGTAAACGTTGTGGCAAATGTTGTTCGATCAATAATACACTTCTTGTGCCCCTATATCGAGTATCCTTTCGCTTCTTTTGTTTGGCATTCTTGCTTATATCTACGAAGATGTATTTCTGTGTGCGAGTGTGTCCTAGTTGGTGCCCTACCAGCGGAACCATGAGTTCCGGTTGATTCCACACGATCCACTTGCACACGGGGCGGGGGGGGGGGGGGGATCTAAATAGGAAATATGTCGCCCTCCGCACAATGGCCACACCATACTCACACCGGCACTGTCAAGAATGATGATAATGATGATGGCGACGGTGCGGTCGGTGGTCGTGACGTATATACGATTTTATGGCTTTCTTCCGGTTCCGGTCCAGTTCTGTATCGGTCATCGGTCGCCGTCGTCGTTGTCGTCGTCACAGGAAGGTGTTGGGTTGGTGTGTGCCATCCATTTTATCCCTTCTCTTTTGCATGCGAAATAGTGCAATTCAAAACCAAATGCAGTCCGCTTCAATGCAGTCGACTTTCCTGTCGGGTCAAATAACGCATCATCATCGCCACGGAATGGCAACGCTTTTTGGCCTCGGATAGAATGATTTTCCCGTGGTGTTGTGACCGTTCAAACATCGAACGCTGGGCATGGAGACCGAAATTGCGAAATTGACGTTTATCGCGAACCACCGTCATTTCCATACGCATTGAATATTTTTATTGGCACCGTTGGGAGTTTTCCCCCCCTCAGCTTGTATGTGCGCCATCATAGGCCGGAAAGATTCGGTCAGATTTAGCAGGGTACAAGGAAAAGGAAAAACGAAAAAGAAAGACTATTTCCCGTAGCACAAAGTGTCTACCTATCCGGGACAAATCGTTCCGAGATGTGTCGCAGACCTTCTCGCCTCGGAGAGAACCATTAAACGGCAGGAATAATGCTAATATAAATAATAATAAAAATCCATATCCCATTGCGCAATCAGGTGGGAGTCGTAGCCGTGGCAAGATGGCACCGGTGTTTGCACGTGTCGGGTCGTGTCGCGCTTGGAAACGGTGCCGCCGGTCGGTCAGGCAACCCTGGCACAAGATATAGATAGAATCCTGGCAAGAGAGATCCTTGGCCGAGGGCAAGGAAGCTTTGTGCTTATGTATTTGCCCGTACGCCCGTTGGCATGCTCGAGCGTCGACGACACTTGCCAGGATTCCGGTGTGCGGTTCCTGGACGGAAGCTTTTGCACGTTCCTTTCTAGACTCAGCCACGGTGTCTGAGCAGGGCTTTAATATGTAATAGGGTAGCGGTAGCCCAAAGGTTTATTCGCGTTCGTGCAATCCTTTCGTATGATAATTCAGGTGTAAATTTCACTCCCTGTGTAATCCTCTGCGTCCTACCGGCGGGATGAAAGAAGGCCTACAAATGGCATCCCTCCCAGATCGGTTGAATACTAAAACGAAACGAAAAACGGAAAAAGCGAGCATTAAAAGCCTAAAAGACCGGGTTTCAGTCTCTATGTAGTTTATTGCAAAACGGAATCATGGTCGTCTTATTCCACATTTTATTGCAAGTTTTCCAAATGGAACTTGAATACTGGAACACTCAAAAAAGGCCACAAAATATGTTAGCTACCCTTAGGAACTAAATAGATATGAAACGTTGCTCCCGGTTTGTAGAAGACTTCCATTCATTCTCTTCTAGGCTGATGGTTACTATTCAAGTATCCCGAAAAGCTCCTGAAACAAAAGCATTCTCCAAAGCATCAATGAAATGCTCGAGAAGATGAACCGCGTACGATAACGTCAAAAATTTAAATATAATAGGCAACGATGCGGCACCGTTTATCATGCGCCATCTTGCGATCCTTCCATCGTTCTCTGGTGCACATGCACGATTTGGAGCGACACAGTGATCCGCTTCATTGGGGGGAAAAAAACAACATAAATTGCACTACTTTCAGCGCAAACCGCCAGCAGCAGCGGCACGGGAAAACGCCACGAAACTGCAGACCAGCATTAATCAGCCAAATATTGATTGCTAGCTGGCTCGCTGCTATGTCTCCCGAGAAAGCCATAAAACGGCGTTTGATTGTATTAGGTGAGGTTCTTTTGCTTCGGGCTCCATTTAGCTTCTTCCTGGCCGCCCCAAAGAAGTTTCGCCCTCGAATTCCCTCGAGTCACAAACGAATGGAAGTTTATCTCGACTGCTGTCTGTTTTAATTCTAATTCCATTATGTTTTCCAAGCGAGCCCTACCGGAGGTCGTAGTACAATATGACATTTGATTGCTTTACGTGACTGTTTGAAATTTACCTTTATAAAATAGGACCACGAACACAAACGAATCCTGGAGCCAGAGAGTGTTTGTTCCTTTTAATCCCTTTATGGTTTATTGTAGCGAGCAACGGTTGGTAGAATAAAAGTGGTATCGATTTTTCATTATCGCAAGCATTATTTCCGGCAGTAGTTTCCAAACAAGCTGCGGTATAAAATGTCCTTCAAGCAGTAAAGACGGAATGAAAATTGGTTACCCCGTTTGAGAAGGGTCCAAGTGGGATAGTTGAGAGTTAGTCCCGCTCATAATTTGTTATTAATTTTACAATCAAGGGAATTTATTTCTTACAAACCCAAGGAAGACATTTCCCAAGCCAAGATATTTGGCTTGATATTGCCTGGAACCACCACGTCCAAGCGAGAAGGCCCACCGTCAAAAGAGCCCCACGGAGCATGGATCGCGTTAAAGCGCTTGCTTGGCACTTGGAACGGCAGCAAAGTAAAGTGTGCCCCGTTCGGTGGCTGAAAACATGCCATCCGGGCAATTTGAGGCTCCAAAGCTGCCAAAGCTCAGCACAGACGCACACGCGAGGCCCGAGTGGAGCCTTCGGAGCGAAAGCTAATCCGCGGGCTCCGGTGGCACAGGGCGATGTGCGTGTAGGGCAAACCTTGGCCGGTGGAATGTCGGGTGAGAGTGAAATGGAAAACTCGCAACCGGTGAGAGTGAGGAAGAAAAGGTGAGCTTGCGTGTTTTTTGAAGAAGGAGAAACAGATCGACGAAATGTGAGTGAGAGGGCTTTGTGGTAGAGTGAGACGTTCTTCTTGAAAGGCGGAGAAACGCGAAGGAAACCCCGAAGACCGTGCGGTTCCGCGGTGTTGCAAGAGCATCGAAACGAAAGCGACTACTTTCAGGTTTCCCACACGCACACACACACATATTCTCCAGCTGCACGGGAGAGATGGAACATGGATTGAAGAAGGAAGGAAAGCGAATCACCCGCAGTGAGCCGCCGCAGGGCGACAGCAACGCAACGGCGTAGCCTGCTATGCTGCTGCTCGCCTGGCAAAAGTAGAGCATTGTTGTGGATGTCGTCGTCGGCCGTGGATGCCGTCAAGTTGCCGAATTCTCTCGCCGGGGGGCTCTGGCACAGCCACACACCCCAGTGCATGATGGGGAGCATCTTCGAAGAAGAGCCCCCACACCGAAGCCACGCGCCTCCGGTGTGTGTGCCATTCGAAGGAAAGGGATGTAAACTAGGCGTGCGAACGAGCGAATGAATCACCCGGCGGTCACCGTCGCAACCGCTGGCGGGGAACCGTGTCTTCTTCGTGCGGTGGAAGGGCAAAAAAGGCGTGGGAACTTTTGCGATTGGACCGACGGCGAAAGTTCGATTGCAATGACCACCACTAAACTCGATATGCTCCGACCAGGGCAACAGCTACGAGTAGGATTCCCACGGTCTACGTTGGTTTGTGGCGCGATTATGGCCCTTGAGAGCGACTGCGTTGGTTCAGACAACGACAAACACACGCTGCTCGAGGGCGCCGTCCATCACCTGCTGGTGGAGCTGATGGCCTGGTAGCAAACTGCTCATTTCTTTCTAGTACTCTGGGAGTCGCAGCCATCGAGCCGCACCGCGCATGTGCGGCGCAACATCGGCAGCCGATCCCAGCCGAACGTCGGAGCCGCCGTGCGACCAATCGACAGACGCGTGTCCTGCTGCGGCTCCTGATACCCGGCTAGCTCACTTCGATCGAACCGCGTGGCCAAGTCCGAGGGCGTGAACCAAAGTGTCGCTGCGGCCAACTACAATCGCCGCCGACGCACACCGTGCTCGGAAGGTGACCACTCCGTGGCCCGGATGTGGCCTAGCCGGGGCACACCTCGCCATTCACGGGCGTGCGATCGCGCGAATATGGGCGGCGTAGACGCTCGAGTTCCGCTGTCGCAACGGATCCGAGACAAACCCCGACCCGAGCGTGAGCACCGGCGGCAACAAACACCAGGCGTATACGAGGAGCCGTGTGTGAGACATTGCCGGTTGGCGCCAAAACGAGCAAACCGTGCGAGCTGTCACCCGCTGTGAGACCGTGCGCTCCTGGGCTCCTGTTACTTTCGTGGATAGATGTTACGAGACATTTTGTTTTGCAACCACGAAACCGGCACGAATCCGCCCCAAGAACAACTAGAAAATGTCGCGCAAGAAAAGATGGCCTCCGTCCGCGATGGCGACCACGGATGGCGTTGCCAATGGCGATGATAATGATGGCGCAGGTCCGTCGGTTGGGTGGGAAACCGGCAATCGTCAGTCGCGTGCGACGGGGTAGGGATACGCGGATACGGAGTGGCGCAATAACGCATAGGCTACCTTTCTAATGGTGTCGTTCACTGTCGTCGGCAAAAATAATGGTGGGGAGGAGACCACGACGGCCTGCTGCTCGCACTTTAGCAATGAATCAATTAATTTGAAACAGCAAAAAACTATGGATTCGCAGCCGGTAGGATTCGAACCTACGCTCCCAGAGGGAATCTGATTTCTAGTCAGACGCCTTAACCGCTCGGCCACGACTGCTTCTTAAATTACGGTTGGCTACAGTAAAACATAATCACACCACAAAACAACAATGTTTTTTTGTTCTTTCTGCCAAAACATTTAATTACTTTTATCATCGACAAAATCTTGACTGACTGCATTGACATTCAAAAGCATTGTGAACCCTTTTCAAATAAGAATAATTTTAACCAAGTGAATTTCGAAGCCATCCGATCCGTGGTTTTATTTTGGGACCACCATCAATACCCGTTCATTCGCCCCACCATCACAGACGATCCAATAATAACTCGCCAACTGCCACGAAATGCCGCGCTCTGTCTCGCTTTGAAGTAAGCACCCCCGAGTGCACCGTCGCGATCGTCTGATCTCTTGGTAGAAATTTTGCAGAAACATAACATCCTCGCATTTACAAACACACCGTCTCGAACTATCAGTTTTGATGCCCTCCCTTAGCTGCAGTTGCTAAGAGGAGAAGGGTTTGTTTTTGTTATCCATTGCACTATTAATCGTCTGTCTCTCTCTCTCTCTCGGGTGATAGTTTGTGCGACTGCGCTACCTCCTGGTGCGCATCGGTGCATAGTACCGATCCGGCCTTGCTTCGACCACAAAACTATCCGCGAGGGATCTTTGCTGCCGGTGCAACCTACCCGTTTGCACCGTAACGTTCAAAATGCATGTTGCAGCCGGAAAGGGCTCGGGTTTCTCACTACTGGGCGAAGCCCTTTGCTTAACGACCAAAGGGCGCCCGTAAAGGCAAGCGATGGGTTATTTAGTTCGGAATAATAAGTAACAATGCACTCGAGAAGCATCGCCGAAGGGAGCACAGATGATTGCATCGCGCCAAAGTGCATCGGCGCGTGGTACGCAGGCGCGAGTGAGCGAGAGCGCGTCTGTCCGTCAATGGGCGAGTGAGGGATGCCTGCTATGTACGCTCGCTTGAACAACCGCTTCGCGGTGTGTGTGTGAGGTATGCGAAGGGTCGCCTGGTAGGACCGATGTGAGGAGGTCGAACAGCGCCCGGTATCGCCATCGCGCCGGGACTTGTTCGCCGATGCCGAGGCAAAGTTTCGCGCGTAAATTCAACAGTTGTGTACGCGGGTCGCATGACGCGGTAGCAGGTAGCGCGCAGTACAGCTGCCGTCGCACTCGCTCTTCCGCGACGCGAGTTGGGAAGCGCTTGTCGTCGTCGTTTCAGCGAGCAAGCGCCGCCTTCGATGTGTGTCACGTTTTCATCACGTCATGAGATTCTCTTTTTCAACGGGCGCACAGGAACGAGTGCAGGTAGCCGAAAGGCCACAGCGGCAACTTGGCGGCAACGCCACCGGTACCCGGCATACCGGCCATGTTTCAAGTTCACTGCCAGGGATTATATAAAAGGCAGGCTTGCGGTTGGTCTACGAATGAAATCGAAACGCGCGCGCTGGCTTTGGTTACGCGGAAACGAACCCGGCGGACCTAGTTGGAGGTGAAGGAAAAACCCTGAACTAGATTCGCTGGCCCCGATGGCTCAGGGCCTGGCCCTGGACAGTCGTCTGTGTCAGGGTCCTCTCCCGCGCTGGCGGTTGTTGTTGTTGGTAGACGCAGTTTATTTCACTTTCGTTTTCTTGTTCCTACCGTTGGGTAGACAACGACCAGGAGAACATACTGGTGCCAGAGGCTACCGGTGGCCACTACTCTGGGTTGCCCTGGCGCTCGCGGTTGCCATGGAGCGCGCACGCCGTCAATGACATGGCAATGTCCTTGGATGGAAAACGGTCGTCTGTACCAGGGCAGCAGGCACAAAAGAGCCGCCATTCGACCGAGAGGGCAATCAACTTTACCAACGCGATACCGTTTGGCGTGCCATTGTATGTGTGTTAGTGCGAATGGACAGTGGGAGAGGTGCACTTTTTGTCCGCCATTCGCCGTTTCGTAGGGTAGATTGTGTCCTAACGGTGGCTTGTTTTGGGATCATTGTTGCTATGAGAATTGACGTCAAACAATCCACCTAACATAATTTTAATACACTTTCTTTTGTCTTAAATTTAGATGATTGTTTTGAGAATGTTTTTTTAAATTCTCGTGCAAGGAAAGTCAATCTAAAAATTCATAATACAACAAAACGTTTCATAAAAGCGATTCTAAATGTGATAATGATGAAGGACTACGAGTAGAAATCATTTTAAAAGATTCCAGCGCTTATCCCCTGCAAAACAGGCGCATCGATATGCTCGGCCAGACATCCACCAGACAACCTTTACAAATGGGTTCCTATTCAAAAGGGGGAGTGGCACAAAAAGTGGCGCTTCCATTGCGTTTTGTTGCTGCAGCAGGCTTTGATTTTGTTACACTTTTTGTTTGTCCGATAACGCGAGCAATAAATAGAAATGCGCGTTTCCATTTCCTTTCTTGCACACAATTTCTCTTGTGTGTCTCTTTCCGACTGATTAATGCTAAACACCTCTGTGGACCCTCCTACGTCGCTTGGCATTGGACGACATCGTTCTGCGAGCAATGGCTGTTAGTTTAAGTATATTTTATTCCTCTTAAGGGTAGAATTGTTTTAACATTTTAACATAAAAATACTTAAAATGGTAACGTATCAGTTTACATACTTTATCCTGAAGTCCTATTTTTTCTCTATTTCTATCTCTCTCTCTCAGTCTTATGCTCTTACCCTCTTTTATGATACCTTTTTATGTTTTCTCTTCTGATGCCATTAATCCCTACATTTATAGAGTGGGATTTAATTGTATTGTGACATAATGATATTAACAAACGGTGGTGTTATATGCTTGAAAATATTATTTTTGACGCAGGCGCGGAATTTCGCTTCGGCACACTCATTATAATGCAGGTCAATCCCATTGCACGATGTACAAACAGCGAGTGATAATTTAAATGTCCTCTTCACGCGCCCCTCGTGAGCATTTTCCGCGAGGTGGCGCACAATAACATTAATTATTATGCATTTGTATGCTTTATTGCCGCCGGCTTTCTGCCGGAACTCGGAGTGGCTTTGGCTGGGGCTGGGCGTCCTCTTCGCGCTTTTTCCAGCTGCAACAAAATCGGAGTTGCACTCTGTGTCCCGTTGCGCGCGGTTCGCATGCAATCTTGGTAGCGGTGTCGCAGCGCGAAGAACTGTGGCCTGCCTTCGGTGTGCGCCGAACCAGCGTCTTGATGGTGGCCACAACCCTCGCCGGATCTGGGTTGTGGTTTTCTTACCAATTCACACATTGTGGGGGTGTTGTGTCGCTTCGTACGTCACGTCGCCTTCGTAAGACCGTCCCATCGAGAACGGGAAGGCATCGTTTTGCCGAGGTGGGACGAGCTTCCTTCTACGTAGACGTCTCACTCTTCCGTGCGACGACGGCGAGCTCATCTGTGAGGGGTTCTCTGTCATCATTATCATTATCCCAACCCCGAAAATAGGCAACTACACACCCCACCCTGCCCCCCACCGGCAGACAGGTGGCTGCCTTCGTCCACCGAGTGGGCAATGGGGAGGCGTAAGACGAAGACGCCACTTTTCGAAAAACACGCCCAAACTCGTCGCGCCCATCAAATACGCCTTGAAATTTACAATCCGACCAGGAGCGCAGATCCGGGCCCGGATGTGCGACCCTCATGCCGGAGCTTTGTCGAGAAGCTTGGCAACAGTGCGCCACAATTACCCACACCAACCGGCAACCGACAACACATGATCGCGTACCGTCGGACGAAGTCGTCGAGCAAACACGACGGCGGGTCTACCGTTCGTGAACCACATGTTCGATTACGAAATCGACTCAAGCGGATCGCAGCTTCTCTAGGAGGCACTTCGCCGGCTAGCGATGGACTTGTGGAGGAAAGCGAAATAGCAATCGCTTGGAGCGAGAGGCCCTACGACTCGCTTCCATCGGTTCGGAAGCGAAGGTCTACGGTGTGCTCTGCGCAGTCATGCGCCTCCCGGCAACATTTGTATGCAAATTATGATAGAATTAGAATAGGGCTTCAGAATCGGCGGAGAACTGCTACCTCCGCTTGGTACGGTTGGTGTTGTAGTGTTTCACGAGACCATGGGTTGAATTTGAAGCTCAAAATGGTCAATGTGTTAACCCGCGATAGGATACATTTATTTCATTTTGTATCGAATCGAATTTTTCGAAATTAGTTTGCGCTATTTCACTAGAAACAGTTGGAACACATTTAAGTGGACTAAAAAATCCATCCAATAAAAGTTGAATTTCTATTCTGAATATACTTTTGGCATCATTAGATCCAGTGTGCGAACTCACGGCCAGTGTTAGAACAAGAACGCGTACAATCCGAGACGGACGTTCTCCTCACAGGCATACAATCCTATTACTTCGTTTGATATTTTTGCTGGAAAAATGAGTCCATCCCCTCGGAGCTGCTTGAACGAACCGGGATTCGTGCGAGCTCGGATTCGACCGGGTCAGCAGATTCCATCTGCCATCCTGAGTTTCGATTGGGAGATAATAATAAATGCTTCTCGTTTCTGTCTACGTATAAGCCCCAGAAGGTGACGGAGAACAAACACACCGGCGAAAGGACCGGGTAACCTTCTCGAGGGTCTGCGCTGTTGGATGAAGTTTCGTTCTTTTTCGACCGCATCGGAGATTCGAGCTCCGGCCGACGTCTTCGACTCGACTCGAAGCAGGCTTCGGCTACCATCTGGAGGGGATGAATTTCACTTCTCTCTTGCGCGCAGACCAACCCATCTCGCCCATCGGGAATCAGCTAGATCCCGCGAGCAGGCAAAACCTGAACCCGCGCTTTCTTTGCCTCACTCTTCGGGTTGCTCGTCTCCTGTTCACAAGCGGTTCGACTTGTTCCAAATAAAAGAAAAACCACCACCAAAGCAGGCGGGCGCATGAAACTACACCACCACCATTACGCGTTCCAAGAAAACCACCTCAAGACGCTACCGACACCGGCTACTGGGATCCATGGTCGCCTGGTAGCGTTACCCCAACGAGACAACATTTCTTGGAGAAATCGGAGCAATCGACTCGTGCCGTGTAAATACGCCCGCACGACGGACACCCTTGTGAGACGGACGTTTCTCGCGCGTCGGAAGAGATTGAATACCTGGTGTTGTTGGTTGGACGCCGCACGTTCTTCTCCGTTCACGGTATTCGGAATTCGAAATCTTTCGAACGAAAAATTTCACAAATCATAATCGGCTAGCATGCGAGCGAGAAGGTAGGCCTCATGCTTGCTGGGTGATTGCTGTGGTTGAGCAAATGTATTCAACACACACGCACACCATGGTGTTGACGCAGCCGCTTTAGCGCGCGAGAATTGTTACGATTCTTGTGAGCGTCAGAAGAAAACGGCTTTAAACACGAAAAAGGGTACTTTTGGGCGAATCCTGCGCTCCTGGTAAAAAATTTGAAATGAAACCGAAACTGGCCACAGGAATAACGAACAACAACGATCACAATCTATTGTGCGGAACAACCGATAGAGGCAACGAGAAGGCCAGAAACGATCAACACCTGAATTGGTTTCTGTGTGGACATTTTATTCACAACTCACGATGCTTCAACCAAACCTTGGTTCATGTGTTCCTCAATCCAGTCAATGAAGTACGCGATTCCGGTGAACACGTTGGGTCGCCAGGGAGAGGCACAGGGGAACGGTCCCCACGAAACGATGCCAATTAAGACGGGATCCGTGCTAACCTGCGTGCCATTCAGGGTAACTAGCGGTCCACCGGAATCCGCGGTACAGGCTGCCTTCGAGCCGTCTTCCGGTCCTGCACACACATTCGTGTTCGCCAGGTGGCTGACCTCGTACCACAGCTGACGACACTCGTCGTAGTCCACTAGAGGAAGTACCACTTTCTAAGAGAAAACAGAGAATATTCACAAAACCCTTTCCCAATGTGTGGTTAGTCTATTGCAGACTCACCCTCAACTTATCTGGATACTCTGGCACCAAAGCCGACGTTGTGGCTCCCCAACCACAGACCAGTGCGTCACCATGAAACTCCTCCCTTGCCTTTGGCAGCCTAATCGGTTTCACGTGGTCACCCAGGATGAACGGGATCACGACCTGAATCAGGGCTATGTCGTTCGGGCAAACGGTACCACAATATTGCGTATGCACCATCATGTCTTCCACCTTCCGCCGTTGGTTGCCTTCCAGCGGGTCCGCGATATCGTGTGCTCCAGCGACGGCTTCTATAAATCCATCGTCGGTATAGGACGTCCTACAGTGCGCAGCCGTCACAATCCAGCGGTCGCTCAAAAGTGCTCCCCCGCAGAAGTGCATCGGTTTGGTGGAGTCATTGTTGTAATTCCATTGCAGTGACACTTGATAGGGCAACTCGTGGGGTACGGCTTCTTCACCACCGATTATTCTGTTGACTGCAATCGAACGTTCGTTAATCACACATAGCCGGGTAGAAAGACATCTTCCTTACCCTCTCCAGCCGATGCTACGGTCAATAGAAAACTGACGCCTAGTATGAACAACCCCATGGTTAATGTTCCAGTTGACGGTCGACACTGCAATACTGCAGATTTTATCCAGGATTTTCTATTTATACAGAGCAAGAAGAAGTGGCCTCATATTGGTGTATCTCGTGCCATCGTAGGCAAATGTCCCGGTTTCACTTGGTTTCACAAACTTGTTGAAAGCAAGTCATAAAAAAAACTAATCGATGGAATTCAGGTTTCAGCTGAATTGTGTGTAAGAAAATATCTTCATATAAGAAAAATTTTGTGAAACACAGAAAAAGAAATATTTAAAAAAAACACCTCTAATACAATTCAACAATTTAGTGGAACACAAAAATTAGGAAGAAAAAAATGAGAGCATATTAGTAGAGTAAATCATTTCACTCGACCATAGGGGGATTCGCTCGCTCGGAACGAGTTCGAAGTGCCGCGTTAGCGGATCGAGTCAAACACTGAATACCAGCTCGCAGCATCGTGCGGAGCATGACCAGTGTTGGGCTGATGTACAAACAGCTGATGGGTTGTTGGGAGTGGGCAAACCTACACACGCACACACACACACACAAACTTGTGTACTCCATTGCAGTGGCGGTGGCGCTGGCATTCCTCCACATAAACCTGCTACACTGCTACTGGGGGACGATTTACGAAATCTCGCGAGCTCCGGCTTCAACCGACTGGGGAGCATCGTCGTCGTGCTGTCACTTCGTGGGGCCTTCGCCGTTCTTTCGTAAGGCGAACTCGCGCTCTACCACCCCTCCAAGCGGTGTGTCGGACCCGCTTGCAGTGTGTGTTCGGTTGGATGGGTGTTGGTTCCCCACCGACAGCATGGGGAACTCGAGAAACTTTTGCCAAAAAGTTCGTAATTTTAAGGATCACCACGATGTATAATTTCGGTGGTCATTTCCTCCCACACCTACCTCACCACGATTGTGGCGACGAAATCGATGCATCGTGTTGCACCGTAGGAAATGCAACCGGGATCGGAAACGTAGAGGGGTGAAATCTCATTATCACAGTTTCAGTTTTCTACATTTTCTTCAAAAATTTTACCCAACGTCACAGGAGAGGATGGCCACGGCAGGTGACCGACCATCACCGCGGGTCGAGCATCATCGATGTAGTTTTCGGGGGGGCCGGTTTTGCTGCGTGTGCAGGAGACGGACAGAGAGCGGGCTACCCTTTTTTGGGCGAAAAGAAAGAGACCTCGTGGATCTTGCGCACCGAAGACCCCGAACCGCTTGGAGGCGGAAGTGTAAATGCGTACCTTTGGGGTTGGCGAAGGGCGATTCAACGGTCGTTGCATTCGGGAGAAAGGTTTCGGTGTTATTTTTTGGCGTATGAACGAGACAAGACACGTTGTCTGTACCTTTAAACACAACCCAACTGTGTTGTACTTTTCAAGCCAACCTAATTCTTCATCCACGTGAACGAAGTGAAATTTAAACAAATTGTATTTTAATTGGATCACGTTTGGGTTTTGCAGTTTTGGATGTTTTCTTCATTCGTCTCAAAAAATGTTTTGAAGCACACCTTAGCTCCCAAGTCCCATGTTTACGGTTCTCTCGTGTTTGAGCGTGAGTGAAATGGCAGTACTGCTTGTTGCTGGCGGAAGCGACGACCAACCTCTACACCCCCATTTTTGTGCAGCGCCATTGTGCCACCGTCGGTGTGGTTGATGGCGGCGCTTCGTTGCGAGTATCGTGTTTCCTTTCGCCGTCTTAAAATTCCGTGCCATCTGCTTGCATTTGCAACCCACTGGCCTTCCCTGGGGCCCTGGTAGTATGGATACATTTTTGTTGAAATAGCGGAAATTTAAATTCCACTCTCCAGAACGGGGTGGTAGCGTCGCAAACAACTTCCCCTTTCGAGAACCGGGACGGAAAGAAGCGTTTCTGCCTTCTGGAACCGACGGGAAAGCTTTCCACACACGCAAGCTGTGGATTGTCGATTGTCGAGACCTTGGGTCTAGGCTAGAACCCACGAGCCCGAACCCGAAGCCCACAGAACGGCGGGAATGGATTGGGCTCGGTAGAGTTCGTTTATGCTTCTACGATTCCTTCCAGCCTTATCGTTCGTTTTCCCCCTCCCGAGAAACCAAGATGTCCGATGGCGATGACGAGATGAAGCGCGAGGGCCGATCGGGGGAAGTGCACGGGGAACCGGTTACCAGTCGTGCGAACGACACGCCAAAGAGGAAGCATAAAAGCGGACCAGATCTCCGGGCCGGACGCCAGACGACGAACGATGCGCCGTCGAAGTCGAGCGGCGAGAAGCAGGAAGGAGGAGGGATACACAGGGAGGATAGGAAGCATATACGAACGGAAAGATGAGCATACGGCGGTGCGTTGTTGATGCGCCAAAACGGGAAGGGATGCGCCCGAAAGACAGAGATAGTGGCGGTGGGCCATGTGAAACCAGACCATATCCGACAACACCAACCCGCCTGTGATGGTTGTGGCGCGAAACGGTGCGCATCCCGTGTTGGCCGGTTCGGTTCCTGCTCTCTTGTTACATTTTCAGAAAATGTGCAGCTGAAATAAACAACCCTCGGCTGGCGGGCAGTACCGTTCTGTTTTTCGTTCGCTTTCCTCAAAAAAAGCGGACGCAATGCGAACATGCGCTCTTCGGGGATCGTTCAGGGGGTGCCTTTCGAGCGGAGGATGACCCTCAACTAGGTTTTCCGCAACTAACGAAAAAAAAAAAGCTCCCTAGGAAGCACATAGAAACCTATTTCCTTCCTCTCTTTTCTAGTAAGAAACCGGCCCATCGCACGTTGGTCGTGATCGGTGAAAAACTGCAAAAGCATATAGACCCCGACCGAGCCGCGGGATGGCCGCGTGAGGTTTATGTAGGAAAGCTTCCGGAAAGCCGGGGTCCGGATCGGTGGTACGGCAACTCTACGGGTTTTCTAGTTTTCTTTTGCTCGCCGCGAATTACCGTTGCAATAGCGGACTAGTTTCCTCACAAGCGGGTTTTGCTGAAAGCCCAACGCCGTAGCGTAGCCATGGAGATGCACTTCTTCTCGAAGCCTTGAGAGCTGAATCTGAAGAGCACTGGCCTGGTGAGCATTGTTTCAACCGGTTCAGAAATCAGCTGTTCAGCGTTGAATCCACCTCCTTCAGCACGTGTTTGAAGAGGAGCCTGGTAGAGCGAGCACGTAAACATCAATGCTTGGGCCGAAAAAGCCATTTAGCGGCTATAAAAATACTAGAGGAAGATGTTTCGTCGGAGGTAGCATTTTCTTCAAAATGTTTTTAT
Source organism: Anopheles ziemanni (assembly GCF_943734765.1). NCBI lineage: Eukaryota > Metazoa > Arthropoda > Insecta > Diptera > Culicidae > Anopheles > Anopheles ziemanni. The sequence goes on from NC_080706.1 coordinate 1,264,668, forward strand.
GATATACCCAAAAAAAAAAATCCTCTTCCCAAAAACCAACCAAGCCCTCAAGAAACGGCACAAATGGCAAAGAAACGAGCGCCAACCGGCATAACCTAACCTAACCCCGCTACCACGAACCTTTCTTCTTCAGCTAGGCCACGCTCCCGTCACCAACGCGTCTCAGAAGCAAGGGGGACCGTTGGGTTTATATGGCGTTTCATAAAAGTTTACTACCCATTTTTATGACCTAAACGTTTGGCCGCCGTTTGGGCCGCTTCCCGCGAACATACAAGATTCGACAAGCGACAGAAATGTTACAAGAAGGCAGCCGATAGACCGAGGAAACTGTATCACTTTTGACGTGATCTCTCAAATGCAATCCGATTCAACGTTCAATGATGTACCAATCGGTGCATCTTCTCGAAAACATGTGCCACATGAAACATGGTATATGTGTGCGTCTCTCTTGCACCGCCCGAAACACAACCATTTTGGTGTGCACGTGTTTCGTCTTCTGGCGATGGAAGATTCAGTCATGAAAAACCAAACCCTCTGCACCGAGAGATCCTCCGCGTCGTGTCGGGCTCGGGTTCGAGTGTGGGAAATTTTTTATCGATCCACAACGGTTCGGCCAGGAGTGAAGCACTTGCAGGAGCATAACCACGCCGCGCCACAAGGATTCCGAACCGAACACCACCACGCGGTCATCATTTGGCTCGGGACGGATCGATCGATGGCAAACAAAAAAAAAAAAGGTTCGCCTCTCTTCGCCGGGCGTAAGGATTGTGTGTTTCCCTTTCCAACGCCTTTCCTCGGGCTGATGCTGCGCAGGAAAGGATAATTGGAGGGGTGTGTGTAGGACAAACGCAGTGGCGTGGTGTACCTTCCAAAGTTTCACATTTGCATTTTGTTGTGCTCCGGCACGAGGGGCGCTTCCGGAGGCGTTTGTGCGAGAAGGTTTAACATGTTTTTCGAAAGCAGTCCACCAAAAATAAAACCGGGATGGAAAGAGAGAAAATGCGTTGCATCGGAGGGATTGGCCCGACTTCCCCGGCATCACACACACGAGTGGTCGTTCTTCGGAGAATGCGAGGAGAATGAGTGTGATTTTTTCGATAATTTATTCGAAATGCGGCTTCTACCAGAGCCGCAGGAACGAGGCGTAGGTATGCCTGGTGCCCCGAATCTCCGATCCGGTCCAATTTGGATGCAGAAGGCGATGGGACTTCGAAGAGACAGGATGTGTGCGAGTGGCAGAGGAGCAGACGGTCGGAGAAGAGATGGTCTTGTTTCTCCGTTTGGCCGGAGGCTGCAACTCATCATCATGCGTTCGTGCGTTCCAGTTCGTTCTCGGTCTGGGGGAGGGAATGCATTTTGGAAAGTGAAAGCATCTTCTTGGCGGTGAGATGACGCTTTGGGAAAGATAATTGCTTTTTCCGAGAAAACATGTTGAAATGCTTGATGAAGATTTGATTGCAATTTAAAAAAATTGTTATAATATTTTGAAGGACTTCTGTTCTACATATGCCTAAACGAATTTTTTTTATACCTAACACTTTAATGGCCTCCTGTACATGAGCTATTACAATCAACCCTTTAAATCTAGTTCAACATTCATGACTATTTTTTCCCCTTATGACTTAAGATTCCAAGGGGCGTATTTATAGACGCCTGCAGTAAAGTGGAATCGTTCGCGAGCGCAACAATTATCGTCACGTGTTTACTGTTGTGTTTGAATTTTAAATTTCCTTGCAAATTCCCGGGCGCGGGTGTTGGAAAGGAAGGGGGGAACGGGTTGTACCTGAGGTCGTACTCATCTCGATGGATTATAAGATTCTCATGCGAGAGATCATTCCTCAGTAGTCGTTGTTTGAGACTCGACGCAGTCAGTTCCATCCAGAAGCTCTATAAACAAACAAACCAAAGGCCACTACGATGATGTCAGTCCGAGTGTTAATCGTGTTTGCCACCATCACTCTCGCTGGGGTAATATTGGTCAAGGGTGGCTTTGTTTGTTGGCTGAATTTTATGTCATATACACACACCTCTTCTCGTGTTTCGTGATGTCCCAGGTGGTTGCCGAACAGGAGCTTGCAGAACTGCCGGAGGTGAAAGGCTACAAGCTGCACTGCATCGAAGCGAGTGGCATTACGGAGGCGTCGGCGAAGAAAGTGTCCGCCGGGGAAACCATCAAAGACCCGGATCAGTCCACCAAGGTGAGAGCGATCGATCGTTTGGCAAAAAATTAGCACCTCACTCGAATCTCTCCACTCTCGTTCACTTTTTTGGAACAGTGTTTCGTGCAGTGCTTCTTCCAAAAGTTGCGCCTGGTCGATGAAAACGGGGTCGTGCTTAAGGACAAGCTGGAAGCGTTCCTCACGCGCCTAATGGATGCGGACAAGGCAAAGGATTACGTCAAGCAGTGCGACATTCGACGGACGAATCCGTGCGACACTGCGTACGCCGTTTATGATTGCTATTTGGGCAAGAAAGCCAAACTGTTTTAGATGAACGAACATTTTCCCTGTGGTAATCGCGTGTTTTTTGTTATGTTTTCTTCTGGAATAAATATAAAACTTAATGAAACGTCCTTGTGAGGATGTATTTAAACCTTACGTTACAGTCTGTTATGCCTCCTACAAAAGCTCACAGCACGAAATCTCCTTTTTGCCCCTTTTTATATCTTTGTATTTTGTATGCTCTGGAAGAAAGTGAAAGTTTCTTCAATGCGCAATGACGCTGCACCAGCGTGTACTCTTGCTTTTGATGCTTTCTTGTCACGGACTTTCGTGCGAGACGAAAAATACAACAAAAAGAAGATCCTCGGTTGGTGTAAAACTTTTTCTCGTCATTGTTTAGCTCAAATGCAGTTCTCTGAGCTGATGCTTGTTTTACTAACGAACGGTGCACTTCCACCTTTCGTGCTTCCTGGAAGCAAAGCAATTGCTGCGTCTGTCGATAAAGCTAGATCACATCTACGGACGGACGGCGCTTCTGGGGCCAAACAATGCGTCGTGGATTGTGGTGGGGCTTTTTCCCCGGAACATTTCCCTGTGTTGGTGCACAGTCGTACAATGAAATTGCAGCTTGCACATCGCTCCGGTACTCGCACTCTCGAACCCAAGGCCAACCGGTCGGCCACAACAGGGCGAGTGCATCGTTGTTGCACCGATGCAAGTGATACTGATGGTGACGTTGGTGGTGGTGGTGGTGGTGGTAAAGCTCTCTCCCTACCCTTGTGTACTTCGTCGAGCCGGGGAAAAGGGAGGAGTGGCTTGGTGGAAAAGGTCTGGATGCGAGTAAACAACCCGAGCTGAAAGAGGTCTCCTGCCGAGCCTGAGTTCCTGGTACGAATTTTTATCTATGAAACTATACCGTCGCCTAGACGATCCTCGGTGGAGCAAAACTTCCGCCGCCGCATGAAAATAGCTTTGTTAACTCTTGATGAAAAACATGAGAAAAAACGCTATTGAATGCTTGAAAAAAACTTCCGATGGAAAATCAATCCCCTTTGGAAAACTCACCACTGTCGCTTGATCAGAGAAAAACACATGAAGACGGTATAGTTTTCTATGAGAGAATGAAAAAAAAACTAGTTCAACCGGTCTACCTGCATGGACAAAAATCAACCAACCAAGCTAGAAACGCTAAAACGAACCCTGGTGCAGATACAACTGCAATGAGCAAAAACATCAATTGAACGCGGGACTTGAAGAGGTGGGAAGGGGTGGAAGAAAAAGTGCATTCTGTTCATGCCTTACGTTGGTTTACCCATCGCTGCAGTTTTGCTTTGCTGTGAGCTTCGCGTAACGACCTATGTAAGTGTTTGCAAATAATTCATTTTCATTAAAACCCCTGATGCAATTGTTGCCTGAATTAATATGAACAAACTCAACAACCTATTCAAAGAGTAAATATGTTTGTAGTTTTGTTTTAATAATCTTCTGGTAATTTATTCATACATCGCTTGTAGTAATAAAACTGCCGGGGAAAAAAGGGGGAATGTTGTTTTGGTTTGCGGCTGAAACTAGCATTCAGACCAGAAACTATTTTCTTTGCCTTATAAGTCACCGGCGGCAGGAGCGCATGAATTCGAGGAGCATACATGCGACCGGTTTCTGTTGCAGTTGCAATTGCACCCCGTATCGCAACGTCGTCTTCGAGATGCGAGAAGCCAGCGGAAAGTAACGGGGACGAGATTAAAGAGCATCTTCGCGCCAAACCTTTCATACAAACAGTGTCATCTGTGTTTTTATTACTGTTGCTCGGTGAAAAGTAATAGTCAACCGTACACAGTTTAACGTTCAGAGTACACACATTATTGTCTGTCTTTAAATGAAATCACCCGGTTTTATTATGCGATCGCAACTTGTTCTTTTCGAGGTCATTGTGCAATCGAGCGATCTCTGCAATGCAGAGAATACTTGAATTCGACACGGTCTACTGACAACAAAGTGCATTGATTGTAGAATCACTGACCTATGACAATGTGGAAAACGTTGACTTTAACTTGAATGCATAATTCTCTCGACATTCGGTAAGCTTTTTATTTGTGTCAAACATATAATGGAAAATTGGTGTTTCAAATATTTTTCTAAAATTCAATAACCCAGTTTGAATTATTTTTTTTGTAGTTGAGAAATGTTTCCGAATAACTTTTTTCAAACTTCTTAAAATCGTAAATTGCTTGCTACTTGGACGCGATTGAGTTGCGGTTGTGCACAACTTGTTTGCTAGCATGGAACTTTGCGTTACTTGCACACAAGTACAATATGCTGCATGCAATTTAGATGACTTGTTTAACCCTTAAATGGACCAGGATACTTACACTTACTATGCGAATAAAAAATTGTTGTTAAAGTTGTTATTAAAATGACCCAAAACAAGACCTTAAAATATAGATCTCATAATTGATATAACGCCCTCAGATGCTTTCAAAGATAAGTTTTTTTCTTAAAAATGGTGTCATCATACCTGTTTCAACTGCTAAATTTGGAAATGAAAACAATCGACTGTTTCTTTTATATTATTCATTACAGATAATATTTTATTTTTCATTTTATTGTATAGAAATTCATAAAGAAGACAATATAATTTATACTTCCATTACTGCTGTACGCCTTCTTCTATCTCTACTTCTGTGTGTGTGTGTGTGTTTTCGGTCTCTGTCGTTTATCATTTTTGAATGCAATAATATTTGACCATTACTTGATTTTTCCTTGTAATAATATTAATTAATATAATATAATATAATGATATGATAATAAGTATGTACAAATCTTTTCGTCTTGATGTAACCGTCAAGACTAAGAGCCTGTCAGCTCCTCCTCACTTACTTAGCTTATTGTTTTATGCTTGTGTTTTTCTTGCTGTGTTGGTTGTCTGTGCATGTGTGGCTGGTTCCGGGTGGAACCCATTGTTTTCCCCCCCGTAAATTTCACGTCCTAAACGCTAAACCGAGTTGAACCATGAAACGTAAAGTGTTTGCATAAGATCATCAGAAATCTGACCGATCTATCCCCGCCTTTATCCCACATTCGTCTATGTTCTCTGTTGTACAACGTGATTATTTTTACGATACTACCCCCGATGTTTACGGCATTAATAATACAATAGTTATGCTTTTCCTTCCCGCTCCCGTTTGACTAACGCTTAGGCAATGAATTCTTACTGCAAATCATTCGCCTCGCCCATCCGTAGGGTTTCTGCTTTTTTTTACCTTTTGTAAATTATCCCATTTGTGTAGATAAAAAGAAGAACATTTGCCTTTTTCTTGTTTTAACTTATGTACATGTTTTACAAAAGAATAGATCCTTTGAATCAAGCGAATGAAACTAAACCATACCGAAATTCAACCGAAAATGAAACAAATCGAAACATTCGAATTAAACAATGCCACTTTTGCCATATTTAACGGGGCAAGAAGTTTGTGGAAGGGGTTTGTGTTTTCACACAATTGCGCTCTAAAAACTAATCAATAGAAGAAAGGCAATAAGTTAACAAAGTGTTTTATCTTCTTGTTTTGTTGCTGCTATATACTATGAACTTCGAACCGGATGATGCGTTGGGTCATCATCTTTCCAACCTTTTTTTCCCTCTCGTTCTACCATTCCGTTGCATAAAACGGATTATGTATAGCATAAAATTATTGTTACTTTTTAATTGTGTTTCATCATTTCAATGTTTCGATTTTTTCTCTATTAATGCTTTTACGTATTCTTATTCCCTTTTGTTTGTTAAGTGCTTTTCGCGTATGATTTTTTTTGGGTGTTGGTTTTTTTGCTCTTTCATTATTCATTACCTTGTTTCGATTTTTTCTTATACTTAAAACATAAAAGTTGAACCTTTTGCTAGCTATTGTGTTTTCTCGCTTCGATCTCGAGGCAGCTTGTTTGACATCTGCTTCGATCTCGATCCCCACGATTCCCGGTCGATTACGTAAGAGCAAGCAAATGCCCTTTCAGATAAAAAACTCCATCGTCTATCCTGTTGTACACGAAATTAAAACTTATAATCAGTTCCTCGACATCAAACCTATTTGCAATGTTTCATGAATTCACGAATGACTGTTACGTTTCTATCCTTTTGTTTTACGTACGTTTGAAATTTACAGTTTATGCCCACCGGGTTTTGCAAATCTTTACCGTCGTCCCTAATTTATTTGCTCAGTTGGGTTGAGATTTTCTTGCTCAAATGAATCATTACGATATTGATTCACCTTTTAAAATGTACCTAATTAAATGCAACCATCGCTTGCTGCTTTCGCTAAATTCGGGATATGCGTGTTTTAGTTTTCATCAGGGGAGAGGGTTTGCTGATCGTACCCACGTCTTTGGTCGTGCGCTATATACTCACAAACACAGCTAACACACACCATACCAATGGGGGGCAATAGATTGCGACATTGTTTCGAGTACAGGGAGGAATGAATACAATGAAGGGAGCCGAGAAGTGCAGGACCGAGATGATCCCGCCCCAGAACGAGATACAGACTTTAACTATTTACAGACCATTTACAACCTCGACGTGAACCTTCTAAAAGAAGCCTACGCACGGAGGGAAACGAATATGAAGAAACAAAAAGGAAGATTTTTACTAATTTAAAAGTTCTAGAAATTTGATTTCCCTTTCACCCAATATTGATTGTTGCTTACTTGATATTGGCTTCCTCCTTCTAGCGCTGCTTTTACACTTTAGCAATTGTTTGTTTTCTTGTTTTGTCTGTAAGCTGTTCGTGTGCTTGCTTCGTTTTTCTTTAAATATATTTGGTATTAAATTTGAGATCGTTTCATCGATGCTACATAAAACGGTGTGTTCGCTCACTAACGACAGAGGGAAAGTGTTAATAAAATGAAGTCATTGTTGAGCATAAAATTATGAATAAAATAAGATTACACTCGAGTGCCAGACGACGCTATCCCTTGACTTGTAAAATCCGAGCCCGAAGAGACACGCAACAAGGAAACAAAGTAAGCGTATGCACTTCTTCTTCTGTCACCTCGGGGTTGTCAATTCTTTCCCAGCTTGCTTGATCTACTCGACACTTTCATAATGCTATTATTTACGTTGACTTTAACAATATATTTGGCCTTTTTTCAGTTTGTATGTACGTGCGTGTAGAGTGAATGTATTTCGTTTCTTTTTTATTAATCTTTTCTTAGATGCTGCTTTTTGTTCTGCTGTTACCATTAGGTCCCTTGCAGAAGTGGAAAATATTTCCACACATGGCATACATGGCGACAATATTTGTGATTAAAATGTGTTTTTTTATCTCTAGTAATATTTTCCTGTTTGTTTTATTTTCACCCTTTTTTCGTTACCCACGTCTGCTTCTACACTATGATCGGACTTGTTCTTTCCTTGGGGGAGGGGTGGATATATTTTGATCCTTGATTTATGAAGTTGTTTTTGATTATTCTTCAGACCCGACGAGGTCTTCCTCTCCTCGCCACTACACTCCGCACAGCATGGTTTCGGGTGAATATGGTTTGTTTTACTGCAATTTCTTGTATATTTTAATTTCATTTTTTCTAAGTACGTTTATTAATCCTTTTCCGCATGTCTACCGTTCTCCTTCAGCGTTGATAAAACATATAAATGCAATCGTACACGAACTCAGACACACACCCACATACGCATGTTCGTTCGTCATCCTCGAGCATCTTGTGTTCGCGAGAGGACCCACAAAACTTAACTGTGAGCTATCGCCCTTAAAGTTTAAAACGAAAAAAAAAATGATGATAAGATAACATAAGCTAGACCGATATCCGACAGACTATCCCTAATGAAACTTATCGCCCCGGGAGGGATAATGTTTCGTTTTTACCATTTTGTTGTAGCTATTCCGAGCGGTTACGTTTCGCTTTTTAAATAATGTACCTTAACAACCTACCCGAGAATGCGTGTTTGTGGGGTTCGCTTATCCGTTTACTTCTTTGAATTACTGCTAACCTCTTCTCCGTGCACTCCATTTAATGCTTACGCCTTGTTTTTAAAACTTTTCATTTAACAGTCTTCTTACAGTGATAAAGGGTTTAGGTAGTAAATGAAAAGGAAACGATAAAGTTTTAAGAAAACGAGAGGTTTGGTATTTACAGTACACAAATAATCGAGTAAGGGAAGAGGAAGCATAAAGAAAAAGGAAAATGTGTCTTCCTTCGGCAAGGAACACGTTAAAAGGGCATCGCTTCGCGTTTGAGTAGCGTAGCGCGGGTTAGCATTTTGTTTTTACACACATAAAGAACATAGAATTTTGAACAATCACATATTGCCAACCTGGGGGCAGGGTCGCGCTCTCTCTCTCTCTATCTTCGCACTCCTTCGTTCTGTTTCTATTTGTTTTTGTTTTTACATTACCAGGTGGCAGGTGCCCTCCACTACGAATATTGTCCAATTTACGTTGGATTGATTTTGATTGCACTGATACAAGCTCCGTCACGCGCTCACTGCGTCACTCCCTGGGCTTTCCGGTTTAGAACCTCTGGGCCGCTGGAGTGCACAGTTAGTACGCATCCCACCGATCGCCGTTCGTGTCCTCGAGGATCTCGCGCTTGACCGTCACCGAATTCGAGCCTGGACTGGCGGTGGCCGATCGGTTTCCGTTCGTTTCCAGACTCAAAGCCTCCGCACCGCCCTGTGTGTGTATGCTGTCGGTCCGGGGCGGAGGAACATCCGATTCGGACTCCTCGAGCGAGGTGGCCCGTGGTCGATCGTTGTCCGGCCCGGCGTCCGATCGGTTGTAGGCGGAGTGTTTGGAGTGGTTCGATTTGGCATCGTCGTCGTCGTCGTCGTTGTCGGCGTCACTCGTCGGATCGGCGTCCTGGTCGTGGGAAGGCACAGTCGCTCCGGCGCCGGCCGCCGCAGCAACGGCAGCCGCCGCTGCAGCCGCCATGGCCGCCGCGAATCGCTGCTGCACGGAGGGTACGCCGTCTGGCGGCTGCAAGACACACACACCGTTGATGATGGAATCCGTGGCGCCAGCGTCCTTCTTCGAGCCCACCGTGGTCGATGCCGTGGTCGCCGAGGGCGTCGTTGTGGTCTTTTTGTCCGGATCCTGCCAGTCTGGGTTGACCCATTGCGGGGCGGCTGGTTTGCGGCGGCTTATTCGGGACATCGCCTGCAAGCTGGCCAACGACGAGAGGGAGGAGGTCTTGGTGAGGTCGTCATCATCGCCACCTCGCTTGCTACTTCCACCACCGTCCATCGATTCCGAGTCGCTCATGTGGCCACTGCCCGCTTCCTCCTCGTTCTCAGCCTCCTCCTCGTAGTCATCGTCACCTTCGCGCTTCAGGGACGACTGCATCGACAGGTCGAGCCCACTCATCTGCTCGCTGACGGCTTTGTTGAGGGCGGCCAGGTCCGCTTCACTGCCCGGCATAAATCCTCGACCGATGAGCGCCGCTAGGTTGGCCGTGGGAGCTCCGGCGGCAAAGTAAGGCGGATAAGGAAGTGGCATTCCGCTCAGGCCGAGACGTTCCTTCTGGATCTCCATGAGCCGCTGGCCAAGCAGGACCCGGAACTGCACCGGATCGAACGGGGCGCCGGTTTGGTTCTCTCGCGATGGAATCGGCTCCGAGGGTTGGCCGTGAGGGACTTGCTGCTTTAGCCGCATCCGATGGTTGTGGAACCAGTTCGTGATGGTGCGCGTGGACAGTCCAAGCTCGCCGGCCAGGAACTCAATCGTCTGCACGTTGGGGTACGGATCGAGGGCGAACGCAAGCCGGAGTGCTTCCTTCTGCTCTTCGGAGAACAGAACACGCTGTTTTTTGTTTGGTGGAGCTGTAGCCGACCCTACCGAACCCGGTCCGGGCGAGTTGGAGTGGTAGAACTCGGAGGTGTCGTTGCTCGAGGTGTCGGAACTGTTGTCCTGCCCTCCGGGCCCCGTCGAGCGACGCCGCTTACTCGCCTCTCTTCGCTCGTTCTTGAGTGCCTGCAATCGTTCGACGTTGTTGGCGTCACTCAGCCAGAGTTGCATGCGGATGAACGGTTCACGTCCCTTGATGCTCAGCATGTGCCACGGTTTCGGTTTCGAGAGCAACTCCGAGACGGACCCCTGGGACAATCCGAGCACGGCTTCACCGAAGATTTTCTGTCCGATGTTGTTAGCCAGCAGGGCTTCCTTGATCTTGGTCGTGATGACCTGCGTGTCGAGGTCTTGGGTCAGTGCTGCCATCTCGTAGACCGTTGGAGAGATGTGCTGGTGGAGTGAGCCCCGCATGGAGTTGGGCGCGCCAGGTTGCGACGGGTGTTGCCCGACGGATCCCGGAGGACCTTGCTGGTGGACGGGCGAGTGGATCGGCATCATGATGGAGGACTTTTTCTCCTGCGGTCCTGCTGGGTGACCCTGCAGGGCAATGGCATGCTGCGGGGGAATGCCCGGTGGCGTCAGGAGCATCGTCTGTGGCGAAGGCTGCTGTGGCCGCTGCTGGGAGGAGGCGTTCTGTGGACCCAGCGGGGAAGCCTGTGAAGAGGGCGGTTGTTGTTGTTGGGCGTTGTGGCGCTGCACTTCCTGGACTTGAGCCGCGTGATGGGCGGCAGCGGCGGCTGCTGCGGCGGCCAGTTGATGTTGGTGCTGGGCGGCGGCAGCTTGTGCCGAAGGAAGCTGTTGCTGCATTTGAGAGATCTGCAGCTGAAGCAGTGTCTTTTGCTGATCCTGTTGCAGTTTCGTAAGCGAGTCGCTCAACATCTTCGGCATCGACGGTGGCATGCCCGACTTCTGCAGATGCATCCCGGGGATCTGAGGTGTTCCGCTGTAGTTTCCCGTGCGCATCAGCTTTTCCGGTGCGATCTTGTACTGACTGGCGACTAGCTTGTGCACGGCGTTCTCATCCTCGAGGAACATCTTCATGCGGATGAACGGTTCGCGACCCTTCTGGGTCAGCATGTGCCAGGGTTTCGGTCGTGCCAGCAGATCACTCACGGAACCTTGCGAAAGGCCCAACACCGACTCTCCAAACAACCGCTGGCTTATGGAGTACTGCGAGAGGGACTCCTTCACTCGTCGCACAATGTCCTCCGTGTTGAGATTGTTGTAAAGGTCGAATTGCTGCTGCGTGATTGGCGGCAGGATGGCTTTGAGCGGGCGCTGCTGGGTGGTGTGATGTGGCGTGACAGGTGGCTGAGTGATCAACGAGTTTGTGATCGATGCCATCCGCTGCAGCGGACTGGCGGCTACAGAGAAATCGTCCGTGGGCGTTATCGTCGGTGGCAGGATGCTGTTGCTGATGGGACTTGGGGCTGCCGAGGAAGCCGTTGTCGTCGGTGTACACATACCCGACGGTTCCGAAGGCTTTGGCTTGACCAGACTGAACGCACTGTGCTTCATGCTCTCGTCCAGCTCTTTTTGGCTCATGTCAGCGTCCGATTCGGCGTCGGACATGCTTCCGTTCAGCTTCGCCAGCGCCGATTGCTTCTCCTTCGGAAGCGAAAGGTCCTGTGCGGAACCACCGTTCAGTCCCGTCGTCGCAGGATGCTGTGACGAAGGTTGCTGTGACGCTTGCTGCGATGCGGCGTTCGATGGTTGCTGTGACGACGATTGCGACGGTAGCTGCGATTGTTGTTGGTGCTGCTGCTGCTGCTGTTGCTGGTGCTGCTGGAGTGCCAAGAAGTTTGGAAGGTTGGAGATACCCCCGGGCATGCCGGGGAGGCCTGCGGTGGCGTTTTGCTGCAGTTTGGCCAACTCCCGGTGGTACGCTTCGAGCGCCATGCGGATGTTGTCGTCCTGCAGCCTGTCCATCGGAGGCATTCCTCCGCCGAGAAAATGTGGAAATAGAAGGCTATCGATTAATTATAGCATATTCCGTTCAGGGAACAATTCAAACAAGGGTTCTTAACACCGGTTACTTACTTTGGAAAATCGCGCGGACTGCGCATCAGCTTGGAGAACTCCTCCTGATAGATCTTGGTGATCTTGTCCTGCGGCAAGTCGTCGTTCTCGTACTTCTTAGGCCGCCCGCCCGCACTTCCACTGCGCCCGCTGAGATAATCTTTGGAGAAGGGCGAGTGGACGTCGCGGTTGTGCGGCGATTTGGAGTCATTGTCGCTGTGCTGCGTCGAGTCATCGAGCCCGCTGAGGTGCAGTTGCTGCAATTGTTGCTGCTGCAGTTGCATCTGTTCGCGCATCTGCTGCTGATGGTGTGCTTGCTGCTGAGCGGTCGGTTGATCGCCACGCTTCATCATCGATGCCTCGGAGAGGATGTGCTGGATGCGATCGTCGTTCAGATCTCCGTCCGGCCGACCGTACGATGGCATTCCGGGTTCTGCACCTGCAATAAGTATACATCTGTCATATAAACCAGCGACTAGGGGGCAGCCCATCTCCATGGGTTGCCACTTTGAGGAGTGCAAAGTAGTAGAAAATTCCCTTTATCCCCGGACTGAGTGAAACGAAACGAAACATCGGTACGGTAGACTTTCATCTAGATAGATCTGAGAACTTTCGCTCCGTAGTCTTCCCAATCGATTAAATGTCCATGTGCCATACGTGCAAACGTGTTCATAAGATGTACGTCACTCGGAGCAACATAAAATCTGTCTTTTTCTACTTTTTGTGCCACATCGCTCGAGGTCAATTCCAGCGACCAAAGCGGAATGGATAAAAAATATTGCTCTTGTAAATCTACATTTTATGAGAACATATCATCTTCATCATCAACGTCGTCGTCGCCGCGCGCATCGTCATCATCATCATCATCCGATGTGAGATTCAAAGCGCGGTAAGCAAAGCGGAACGAAGGAAAAGGGATGGGAAATTGAGCAAAGGATATTTCCATGGGAAGGAGGAAGACATGGTCGCACATATGCAACGCTGGGGCTCCAATCCCCAATCGACCAATCGCGTGGCGGGATTGGACCGAAGGGCATCATCCTTATGCCTTACCCAATGCGCCTGTGCCCCAAAACCACCGGGGGTAGATGGATGGCGGGCATCGAAAAGGACCGTGCCATCGTCGTGTATACGGTACCAATCTTCAAGTCTCCATCTATATTTATTCGCTCCAGTTTTTTATGCAATATATATCAAACGACTCCAAATCCGTATCTTTTCATCATCCAGTGCCTATCATATCCTCATCACCGACTGCTGCATCCATCCGCGCTTGTCCGGGTTTTCGCTTCTTTTATGCCGGTGTTTTCTTTTCTTCTTTATTCCGTAGAAGTGCCTCTTTGGCAACCATCATCCCGTGCCGAGATGAGACACACAGATTATGATGAAGATGCATTCTCCTCGGGAGAAGCGAGAGACAAACACGATCGATGCAGGAAAGGGAATGGAACGGGAATGAAGCCCTGACTGACTGTCCCGAGCACGAAATGAGCACCGAAAACGTGCGGAACTAATTGGTGTTTTAATCGCAAACCGCCAAAAAACCTGCAACCACCTCGAGTGCATTTCGAGTTCGCGGGGTTTCTTCAAATACCGAACGGGACCAACAAAAGACCAGAGTGAAACGAGTTGATCGATTTTTATCGATCGTTCGCGCCGAGCCAGGACGGCCATTTTGTAGGCCGGAAAGACCGTTTCAGTTGGGCCAAGATTGGTCAAGTAGAGAATATAAAAATTGTCTTCGCGTGGCGGTGGAAACCATTTACGGCACGGGTCCGTGAGCTGTATTTTTTCTAATCGCACTTTATTTGACAGTTTTGTAGACTTTTGTGTGCGCGTAGGCGCAGGAGGGCAGGCGTGGCGGGTGGCGCAAGGATCAGATCAGTGGTGTGGAGTTTATTTTCGTTGGGCCTCCGCTGACCGCGTGATGAGTCCCCGAAGTGCCGCAAAGAAGAAACAACAATCAAGTGCTCGCAAGAGATGCGGATCGTAAAAGCGAATATCTATAAATCACACGTCTCGTAAAAAGTCGATTCTCCTTCGAGAATGGTTTTGTTTTACACACCGACCGTCGTTGTGCGAACCGGGTCGTGCCGGGTTTTCATAAGGGGTTTCGGTGTCAGCGGCGGTTTGGGGGCAGCACCAGCATCCAATTGCGGGATGCGGGAAAAGGGTCGGGGGGCAAACTTAAAACCAAGCGAACGCGATGGAATGCAGTGTCCTTGATCGCCGTGTCCGTTTGCGGATCGAAAACAATTCCGCGAAGTGGTGACGACGGTTTCTGAAGCTGACGCCGCCGCCGCATCGTCAGGATCGTATGCGTTCGTTCGAAGAATCAATCAACCAACCCCGAGGCGTACCCCGGAATGGCGGCCTCCAACTTTGGTCGCTTGAAGAGCTTCAAATTAGTCATTAGCGCACGCGAAACGAGGCCCTCGCCGGAGACCCCAAGGGCCTGTACCCGGACGTAATTGGCCAGCTGCACGCAAATCCCCAACCCTCCCCGCCGGGCACCGGCGACGTCTGGTGGCGTCTGTCATTAAACGGAAGCGAAGGCGAAGGTTCCTGAAGGATCCATTTCCCTCGTCGATTCGCTCTATTGATGAAGTCTTTTCAGTTCCGCTTCGTATCAAAACGTTTGTTTTTTTCCGCTTGCTGCTGCGACCGAAAAGAGAGCAGTTTGGGGATTCATCGTCATTCCCGTGCCAGCTCCTCAGACGATCGAGCAGCGTCAAGTGGCGATATGGGTTCCTGCGGCTTCGGTATCCAGCCGACGACAGTACGCCTTCCTTTTTGGAAGATGTCATGCAGATTCAAGCCGTTTCCGGCTCCACTCTCCACGTTCGTGCTGTATTTCATCTAACAGATTGCCACCAGACCTGGAGTAATTACAGCAAAATGTCTGTCATTTGTTCTGTCTCCCTTTTCCGCCTCCACTTTCTCCCTCTCTCTCTTTCTCATTGTGAATCATTACGGGATCCTTCAGCTTCCCCGGAGTCAATCCCGAGTTGTCGAGAAGCAGTCGATACACAAAAATTGTCCTCCTCACAACCAACCGACGCGTGGCGAAGAAGGCAGCGACCCCTTTTTTGCATGCACTTTCATCCACCATTGCTCGTAGATGGTTCTTCCCCGCGGTGTTGGCGCTATATTTTTGATTGATTATGAATATTTTTTTTGCAGCAGCAGGGAAGAAAAATCAAGGAAAACCCAATTGGAAGAGTATGTGCAATGAAGAAACCATCTTCTGTTCATTTATCCATCCATTCAATCCAGGTTAGGCAGTGTGTTTTCCATTGAACGGGGGAAAAAACAAACGCATTATCCTTCGGCCTCTCGGCTCCGATTCCCCTGGGCGGTGACGCCGTACTAATCATCAAGCAATGCGGTGCATTGTGGATTGAAAAACAACAACGGAGCTCCTCGGAGATCCGGGAAAACCCCAGATATTTGATTGTGTTTTTTTTTTGTTCGCAATTCGGCTTCTGTTTCGCGGTTCAACACCGCATTCGCGATGTGTTTTTCCGCATACCCCTCTCCCCGAGGATGAGGGTGA
Source organism: Anopheles ziemanni (assembly GCF_943734765.1). Lineage (NCBI taxonomy): Eukaryota > Metazoa > Arthropoda > Insecta > Diptera > Culicidae > Anopheles > Anopheles ziemanni. The sequence continues at coordinate 1,280,531 of NC_080706.1, forward strand.
GTTCCGCAATAGAAAAGTGGCGGAGGGTAGATGCATTAATTTTTTCAAACAACTTGCTTTTTTGTGTGTTATTGTGCCGATCCGGAGGCTTCGCAGAATGTTTCTAGAACCGCTAACGCTAATGGAAATTGACAATCGCCTGAGGAGTTTTGGTGGGTCGGATATATATATCCGGAGCGGAGTAATTATAAATCAGGTTCAATAAATACGCCGGTGCCCTCGGGGCGAATGTATCGAACGCAATGTTTGCATTCAACAACTCGTTAAAAAACACGCACGTGTCGTTGCGAGTGTAGCTTCGATGAGTCTCTGGCGCCTTCGACAGGATTCGCTGGCGGCGTCATTCCCCCTCTACAAGCCTCTTCAGCTGCACTGCCTCATTATCGAAATCGTTAGGAAGTGATTTAATTTGGCGGAAAAGTCTTGTCGTCGGGGAAGCGAAAACAGACACGTCCCCCGTGAGGTAAGGTGAGATTCTGCGAGGCGAACATAATTACGGCCAATTGAATGGCACCTAGTCTAGGAATAAGAGACAAGACGAACGAGCAGGAGAGTAAGTAAACGGAGGGAACGTAATGGGTCGCGTCCAGTTCAGCAGGAATTGCGTCTCGAGTGCAGGCTCCAGTCCAGCAAACTGTCTCCAGCCGGAATGATGGAACCGACCTGATTCGAATCACCTGCACTCACCCATTGCGCTACACTCTCCACGGGGCACCGTGACTGATGTTTATAAATTTTACATTTTAAAATGCAGTGATCATTCCGTGTTGACACTTCATTAAGTTTGAACTCGCATGTTACGGTGGAATCGCGATACGGCGCCCCGGTGCCAAATGGAGCCGAAAATGTGCCGAGCAGCGGACGGGATATTTGATCCCGAACGTTGTCCCCTACCCTCGCTTCTTTTAAGCCGTGTCACCTACCGATGGAGGGCCGCCTCGGTGCGCAAAAGTGCATCGAATATTATAACTAAATTATTTTTATGGCCACACTTCCCGCTCCGTTCCTGGACCGGCGTTGCATCGGCGCGGGATAAATTCGAATGGCCATTCCAACGACGTAGTAAAACCCGCACTCAAATCATTTCCTCCCATTCGCCACCCCATTTCCTTTACTATTGACCTCCCGATTCTCGGATGAACAAATGAACGCGCGCACGGCACAGTCCGGAGCAATCATGCAGTTTAATTATGAGGTGATGAAATAATTTGAAATTTTGTAATAATTAAAAGCGATTTAATGTCCGCTGCGAAATCGAGATTCCGGACCTGGTGCCCGAAGGTGTCGCCAGGGAAATGGGCCGTGTAATGCCGTGTGTCACATGCAATTAGGTCCACAACTGGGCGCCCGAGGGGAGGGAGAATCAGTCCAATCAATGGCCGTTTTCAAATGTGATTTTCACGTTTAATTATTCGCCTCCTGTGGAAGCAAATCCTCATGAGATGGAAGGGGCCAGCGGCTTTAGCTGCGTGCGGAACTAAACTTCCGAGTGTGATGGAATTTGCATGAAGACAAGTTCAAGCACAAAAAAAGAAATACGAACTCACTGATACCGAAGGGAAAGCAAGCTCAAGCAGCGACGGAAATCGGTGTTGGAGAATACACTTTTTCCTGGTGGCAAGTTACGATAATTGAATAACTAATACCGCCTAATAAAAATAATCTGAACGGAAAGTCTCATCGGTATTTTCCCGGGGGCTTCCGCGGGGCAGGGTTTGTCTTGTTTATGGAAGGATCTTTGGTTGTTTTCTTTTTTCCACTCGACGAGTACCGGGCCGAAAAACAAGGCGCCTCTTCCGAGAGAGCCTGTACGAAAAGCGGTCCGGTAATTTATTCACCCTCGTTTTCTGATCGATCTCGAGCTGAATGTGTCTGTTGGGTCTGTTTTTTTTGTTTTTTTTTGGATCCTATTTTTCCACGTCGTCGACGCGTTTGTTTTGGCAAAGTGTTCGGTGGGAAAAAGAATCATTTCTTTGCCGATCGTGAGCAAGGCGACGGGCGCAGGGAAGAGGGTGAAAAGGTACGGCCACAACGTTTTGTGTTCGCTTTTCGGGTGGCGTCTCAAAAGTTCCGTTGTGGCCCCCGCGAGCTAGAAGGTCGATTGTGTTACGTAGGGAGCCTCACCCGGCATCGTGGGGGCTTTGGAGGGTTTGGTTGAATGAGGAGCATTCGGTTAACCAACAGAAAAAGACAGTTCATCCATCGAAATCCTCCGACTAAGAAAATGGAAGCTAATTAATTCACTTTTCGGAAGCTACGTATTGGATGAATTCGTAATTTCCTACTTTTCTGTTATGTACAGGTTGGCTTGTTTGCGTCGATACGTTTAGCAAAAAGTGATAACATTTCTCGGACAATGAATGGGGTTTGTGACTTAAAACAAGGATATTTTTTGTTATGATGTTGCCGTTGGATAGAGTTTAAACAATAAGCACGACGAAAAGTATCATTTTCTTCGTAAACACGTTCCAGAAAATTCCATCCGGATACTCGTCCTTAATGTCTACGCTTTTTTCTTACCACAGTCAAACAAACAAATGCTAACCTTAAAAATGTATTAAAATTGGGAAACGAGCGCGTTCTGCGGGCAAACAAGAAAGGCCATAAATAAATATGGATTTTTATTAACACCGCTTACACCTTCCTTTGGCCAAAGGGAATTCAGTCCGATGGCGACAACACAAAGGCATGGTTTATTGTTGTGTGCGGAATGAAAAAAAACGAAGAAATAAAACTTACTAGATTCTTAGGGCATGCAAATGTCATCGAGCCGCAATCGAGCGAGGGTGACGATTATGCCATTTTCGGTGGAAATCACATAAATTCCTTATTGAAAGCAATTCTTACCGAAGTGAAAGGGAAAACAAGGAGCATACTGCAGGAAGGAACCGAAAATACCGGATATCAACCCCCGTAGCTTTCCCTCTTCGGTTGGGGTGGGATGGCTCTGCAGTACATTGCCTTTCTTTTGATATCTACAACGTCCCTTTCCGCATTTCCCTCGCCGAGCGCGGATCTCGATGGATGGAATATTATTATTAATCTACCGTTCCTTTCCGCATTCTCTCGGTGTTGGTTCCGCATGGAGCGGGGCCAGGTGGTGTGCAGAGTGTGGTCTAATCTACATGTCAGTTGTTTATTACCTCCCCCGTCACCAGTGCCCACCCTCCCCCCTGTGACGGTCCGTATCGACCGGGATCACCGCGGCGGTCGTTATAAAATATTCGCGGGATACAGGTTATTTATTTCGTATTTATGCGCCCCCTTCGGGAAAACGGGCCGCGCCTCCGCGGGTGAGGGTGAAATGTCTCCGTTATGGTAGCGCCTTCCAAAGCGGCCGGGCGAGGGAAAGTACGTTGAGCGCCTTTATGAAATTGGCCCGGTCGTCGGGTGGAGAAATTGACAAAATTGTCACCGGGTAGTGTTTTTTTTTTCCAACCCCGATGAAATATTTTCAATATTTTCTCCCAAGTAGACCCACCTCCTCCCCCCGTGGTTCAATCGTGTCTTCGGTAGTTGTGGGTGGAGGGGTTTTATTTGATTTTGTCATCGGATGTTGCGCGTAGAGACACCGGAAAGGATGAAGTGAAAGAATGAGTAACGCTTTATTGAAGTGTAAACAGAGGGGTTTTCGGCTGGAAAATAGGCCGTGGTGACGAGGGTGGATGGGGAGGGGTGCACAAGGACGCCCGGGTGACGTCGTGATTGATAAATGTCATGTAATCAATTATCGTTAAGGAGCGCCGCCGCCGCTGCCGCGCCTTGTGGAAAGTCTGAAACACAGGAGCGAATCCTTGATGTGCTACTTTTGATCTCTCCCCCAGAAGGTGAATCGAAACGAAGATGACACCCTCAAACGTTGGGTGGGGCAGCGAGAGGGGGTGGGAAGAACACTGCCATGTCAGGATGGCGCTGATTTATGGCAGATTGAGATTCGGCGAAACCGATTCCGCATCGTCGTTGGATCGGTAGCGGTTCGGGTGATGAGTTCGAATACGTGATTTTTCGATTTTAATTACCCCGCGGGGCGAGCGCGTTTTCCCCGCCCGAAGACGACGGTGTCTTTTCACTTTCGTTTGGAAATAGATCGATTGCCTTTACGGCGCTTCAGAGGTGCGTATGTGTGTGTGTGTGCATAGTTGACGTAGACATTCGAAGACGTGCGCCGTGTGTCATCGAAATGTTATTAACCTTTGAGTTGGGTGCGACCGATTGCACGACGGATAAAATCGAATTTATAAATATGTCGTGAATAATTAATTAATGCCGTACCGACTCACACACACACGCTTGGACGAACTAGGCGCTTCTCGATCGGGGCCGCGGGGACTTGCGTTCGACATCGATCCCACCGATCTTCGTGAGACAAATTTTCATCGGTTGCGCGATGCGCCAGATTTTCCGCGACATGTGCGTGCGTGCATAAACAAAGAAATGTCTTCGTCTTCTAGTGCTCCGTGGCGTTTCCACGGCAACTCGCAGCTGCTCGCCTGCTGCGTCGAGCAATGCAAACGCTTTCCGCTGTGTGTATGGTGGCAGCAAACCCACACTCGCACTCGCAAGCCAACGGGTGACAATATATTTATAATATTAGTTTATTGAAATGTGCAATGGGAGAGATTTTGCAGACGCAAGAGAAGGCAGCTCGGTTTCGTCGGTTGGTTGGTTGGCCAATTTAAATTCATTTCATATCCGCACCACACTCCCTCTCCCGTGCCAAGCCACCAGACCACGGCGAAGACTATGCAACGTAGACGCGGAGCGGGCATTACATTGAAATCTATAGTGTGTAAATTTTGTATCAGTGTTATAAATAACCCATTTCGCGGTCCGCCGTGGCGTCGGAAGGCACGCAGAGAAACGCATGTTTGTCGTCACGAATCGGTTGTGATCGCTTCGGGCGACGTCGGCCGGTGCGCGCGCGCGGGGTTCACATTGTGGCAAAATTCCGCGACATTTCCCTTTTGTAACCCGGGTGCGCTAAGAAAAGCCTCCTCCTCCTTCCGAGCCGAAAAGATCGCCGAAGATCAAAGATTAAAAATGTGTCCTGTCACATTATTGCGTTTAATTAGAATGAACTGAATTCGCGTGAACGTGTCACGGTAGGATGCAGATCGAGCCCTTTTGCCACTTCCCTCAAATCCCGTCCTTCCCTTCCTGGTGGTATTTTTTTTCCTCTAGTGAAAAATCGTTGTAGCATCACTTCGCACCTTCTGGCAGACATTAAGTGTGGTCGAATTTGTTTTCCTTTTGCCTGTTTTGCCTACTCGCTTCGATTTATTGATATTTGTGTGTTTGACCCCGTGTGAAAACCTCGTGGGTTCGAAAGAAAAGGGAAAAAAGGAAATCTTAAAGAAAATGATCCGATTCCGTTTCTGGACATCATTAGGCCGTTCGAGCGGCGTGTCATGTCTTGGAAGTATTCCGTAAAAAAGGCCACCACACAGTCCACTTATCGTTTGGAGAACTTTTTTCTCTTAACCTTTTTCGTTTCTTCGAAATGTCCTTGCCACCGTTTTTCCCCCCCGACAGTTCTGAATTTGTTAGTGGATTCTACTCTTTTAATAATAAGCCTCGCTATCTCGGGGTTTTAAATGAGAATAGAAAGATGAAATATGGCGTAAGTGAGTGTGTTTGGAACCGAAACGGTGGTCCCCGAATGCGGGGTCGGCTATCTTTTGTCTGCCTGGGCCAAAAAAAAAAAAAAAAAGGGCGTTGCATGTTTCTGCGCAATATGGAACCAGCTTTTCTATTCGAAGCCCGCCCCAATTGGGTGAACCAAAGGACATCTTGTCGTTGTCCCTGCGCCGTCAACGGGGAGGGAAAGGACAAAAACGAACGCGAAAACATAATCACTTCGATATCGGACTCGGGCTTTTTTCTTCTTCTTCGCTTTCACTCGAATTTGACGGAGCGAGCTGGCCCCATCGGCGACCACCAGCGTGTCCTCCAGGCCCTCAAGATGGCGCTTCCGACTAATTAGATATTGTTTGCTTTTGACATGTAGCACCGCGGTGATTGGATGATTAATGCTACTCAAACACGCCTGTCCTGTGCCCTGTGTGGCCTGTGTGGCGGTCGACCACGGCCCACCCCGCAGCCCCAAAAGGCCGGGGCAAAGCTCTTACAGCAAATGAGAGCTGTACGAGCCACGAGCCCTCCCCGCCCCACACTCGATGACGATAGGAATATTGATGGGACCGCGGGGGGGGAGAGTTGTCGCCGTCGTCCCGCTGCGAAACCCGTCGAAAGTCCTTCGATTCGTCGAAAGTCCTTTCAGTTGAGTGGGCCGGGAGTGAAGTTTAGGGGTGCGGACGGGCGGGAAAACAATCGCAGTTCGCAGTTTGCCGTCGCCTTTTTTCCGTACTGCAGTGCCATAAAGTATAATTACAACCGAACTGGGAAGGGAACCTGGGAACAACAGGAGGCCCTCCAGGATATCGATAGTTGTAAATCAAAAGTCCGGCTTTGGTCCACGGCCACGGGGAGTGGGATGACCCGTTTTAGCGTGGATGTGTGCGTGCGTGTGTGTGTGTGTATGTGAAGGTCCGGACATACGCTGGTTTTTGCCATTGGAATCCATCTATCACCAATCCGCACACACGAGCCGAGAAAGTTTCGTGGAGGGAATAAATTTCACATAATGAGTGTAATAAACAAATTAATAACCTGGCCGGGCTTTCGGTTCCTGGGGGTTGGGTTTACTTTTCCACCTTTTTCCGCCACAGTTCGAACTCTCCGCCCGTTCCTCTTCTACCACCACCAAGTGTCGGTTCCATTTGTTCGATGTGGGATTTGTACACCACGACATCCTCCGTGTGCAGTGGTGGTGAGTTTTTTTTTCCCCCGCGCGTGCTTTGTTATACGAATGTGACCGCATCGGCCAGGTTTCGGGCTCGCTGGGCAGACTTTCCAGCTATTAATATGCAAATTGCCGCTGGAAAGCTTTCATCATTCAGCTCGGCTGAACCAGGATCGCCGAGGCGGCGTGTTAGTGGAGTTGGTGGAGCCCGCGCCGCACGAATCGTTAGGAAGAGACAGAATGTGAGTTCCTCTGCTGACATTTCAGCCGGAAGCAGCCCACTTTTGCTGCCGGTGGTCGCGGAAAAGTTTCGCCTTTCGGAAACGAGGCACTTTTTTCATGTTGTGTTGTTCGTTTCCATTTCGCCTCGGAAGCAGTTACAGCATTAAGAAGAAATCGTTCGAAAAGAAATGTTACTTCTCCGACCAAGAGAGAGAGAGCAAAGAACCGGAACTTTAAGAAACAGTATTAGTTTAACACCGCGCGGACCGTGCAGGTGAAAAGTTTTAATTAGTTAGCACAAGATTTTAACAGGAAGCATATCGGGAAAGAAAAACGGAAATATTTTCTTTGCCGCACAAGAAGTTTGCCGAAGGAAAGTTCCACGAAGCGAGAATTGCAAGCTACCTGAGCGAAAAAAAAACATTTTCCCGAAGATGCACGCGTATGACTCAAACCTGGCGACGTATGCAGACCGAGAAGACCGAGAGATGCAGTCGCACCACGTTGCACCACGTTTTGCGACACGCGGCAAAATAGCTGCGATTTAATTTAATTAATTAAAATACTTCATCACTATCGCGCGCACTCCCAGGGTCCTCGAAGAAGAGAACCATGTGTTCCACCTTCAGCAACCGTAAGTGAAGTAAGAAGGGCAGGAGGAGGCGGGTGTCGCCGAATTGGTCCCGATCTGATCCCGAATTCGCGTTTCAGAATAATTACACATTAATTAATACATTCCTCTTCACGCCGGACTGCCACTAAGTGAGCACTAAGTTTACGCTCACGCTATATTTAAGCGCATCGACGACGCCGGCATGCCGTGCGGACATTCTCACGCTTCGTATCGCTTTCGTTTCCGCTTTCCGCTCCCGTCGTTGGCCTCGGAAGCCCCCCCCCCCCCCCTCTCTCCTGCGTTTTCTCGTTCATGGGCAGGCTCTAATGTTCGAACCGAAGCCGAAGTAATAAAATGAAATATATTCTTTTATTTACTACACACATAGAGCCACACCCAGATCGGTGCCAGATCGGACGAATAATTGCGACACCAATTTCCCCTCCCAAAGAGGGAGAGGGGGGACCCCCTTCCTCTACTGGGCAGGTGGCCAGAAGCTAAACCGATGAAGATGACGAATTTCGCTTAGGAGAAGGTTGAACTTGAGGGGGGAGGGAACCGAAATCCATTGCAAGATTGTGAAAGTGTTTTACTTGGCGAACGAGCGAGCACAACAAACGATCCCGTCGCTGATCTTTTTTCGCGAAGAAATGTCAAACTTAGAGATCATCAGCATTGCTTGACATTTGATTTGGTGCTGTGCTCCGATTTGGTGGTTCGTGCGCTTTTCCTCCGAACCCAGTGCGTCTTTTCAACGGCAATGCCACGATTGCGAAAACTGACAGCCATTGTGTGTTTTTACCCTAACCTCAAATCCTCCGCCCATCAATAAGCAATCAATCGGAATGGGGGAAACTATTAAAACTTTTGCAAACTTCTACCAGGCACCAGGCGCCTCCGTTTCCCTCCCCCGGGGGCATCGATTGACGTTTGTTATTTCGGTTGTTTGGTGGAGTTTTAACTTCGAAAATCGAATCAGGCAAAGAAAACAATAATCGTCGTTGGAACTTCTTGGGTCAGCGAAAATTCGAAGAAGTTTGCGTCGAAAGACGTTGTGATTTGACGTGTTTCGATTTGTTATTTGTCTGAAACGACTCAAAACACCATTGGCACATTGGATCAACAAACAGTGGCGTTAGAACATCGGCCAAAGTTCTTCCATAGGTCGGACAGTTCAGTTTTACTACCGTCTGTCCGTGTCAAGTTGCGCCAAACATTGATGGAACCGGGTTGAAAATCAATCGCGGCGGTCCCTTCGGTGACCTCGCTTTCCAACTTTTGTGCGCTTCGATTTCGACAGCCACTTTGGGACGTAATCGATCATGACGTGACCTCTAGCCTTCTTAAAAATGTCTTAGGCGAGCAACGTTGAAAGCGGGGGCCAAATTCCTATTTTTATAAAGTAGGAAAGTGTTTTTTTTGTGTTGCCCCTGTATGTCGTATCGATTTATATCGAGGTGCCTTTTTGTGTGATGTTTGCGATGGTTAGCCGGCTTGTGCAAAACGGTGAATTATTTGTGAGTTTAAGAGTTTTAAAAATAGCCACTGCCGATCGTTTTCGTTTCGAATGGCGGAGGCGCAGAATTTAACACCTCTCGCGGGACACCGACGGTGGGACTGACAATAATACAGATAGGCATAATCAATTATTTTCCCATTTTCTTAATGTCAACTCTCGTGCTCTCGGACACACGGGAGCTGCACGGTCGCAGTTGTTTCCCCCGGCGAGTTTGCGATGTGTGGCGATCAATAAATTATAAAAACAATGTTTTCAACGGGAGACGACCCGCCTGTCTTCGTGCGGCGAAATCTTTTCATCTACTCGAATGGCACAACATTTTAGGCTAATGCTCTCGCTTCCTCAGGGCGATCGCTCGAAATAACTCACACCCATAGTCCCCTGGTGTGGTCCTTCGAGGGATGGTCGTACGTTGTTTGACCGTTTTATCGCTCGGGCCCGTTCCAGTCACTTTCATTTTCATTATTTACAATAATTAGCTATAACATCCGCGGCCCGGTTTGGGGTGCCCGCCTTCCCGAATCGCCGGATCGTGAAAATCCTCGACCGCAACCCGGTTGTTGTTGCCCAGTACAATGACTTTAAAAGTGGAACCCACGCAAAATACGAAGCCAGACGCAAGGGCCCGATGCATTCGATGCGCTGCTGCGATGCCGTGTTTTGACATTTCTCTCTCGTTACGGAAGATTTAATTGCGATGCAAACGAACGCAATAAAATGCGTATTCGTGCGTGAAGACTCACAATGGCGGGAGGCGCTATAATTGGTGGTGCGGATACGGAAAATTGGATATTCGCGTCTCCTTACGGTAGGGAAGTTCTTGATTCCCGCACACACAAAAATAGAAGCCCGAAAAAAACGCAACCATTCGAACGAATTTGGTGGATGAAAATGGATTTAATTTCGATTTCGGTGAAATCATTGATCTAGAAAACTGTTTGATCGTCAATTATGGCTCCTTCCAAAAAAATCTCCCGTTTTGGGCAGTAGCAAGACCGATATTAATGTTCATCTGCTCTTTAACCCGTACCCAGACCAAGGGCAGACAGATTGTAGTGATTTTAATTTTTCGGCTATAAATTCGAATTGCCCTTAAACGCCGTTCGCTGGCGAATTTACATGGAAAAGAGTGCATTATCGGGCAATTACAGCCCTATCCATGTTTGGTGAGACAAAGTTCAACCGATTTGAACCCTGCTGAAGTGAAGCCGGAGCTGGAGGTTGCAGGAAAAAGACCCAGCCAGCACACGAACACGTCGCTGTCGGAAAGACAGAAAACTGTCATCCGGATAGTCGGGCAAAGTTTTTCCTACACGACGGCGTCCAGGACCAGGTTCACCATCATCATCATTACACTGTTGGCAGGAGGTAGAGTATGGGTAGTCGGATGTTGATCCTTGACCGGAGTATGCAACAAATGCGTGTTTTCTGTTCCCATCTCCAACTCCCCTTTGACCACGCGTTCAATTACCCTTCTCCGGTGAACGGCTCAAGTGCGGAAAAGCCAAAGATAAAAGAGAGCGCCGCACCCCGGGATCATCCGGAAAGCCGGTACCGTACAGAAGGGGGCAGAATAACTTTTATTTAGCACGCGCGCATAGTGTGGGAAGATGTCTTCATTTCGGCCCCAACAACGGGATGCTGCTGGAAAAGTGTGGAAAGTTTACGATAAATAGTAGTCACAGTAATCCATATCCTTTCCCTGAGTAACACCAACCGAATGGGGGGTGGTGTTTTTACAGCACGAGGACCTCTTTAGTATCGAAACTATGAAATAGTAGTGAGAGAGAAGCAGAGTGAGGGTACCTAACCTCCGAACGCTTAAGGTTTTCGATTTAGGAATGTTGGATTTTTCCGGCAATTACGCTGCCGACCTTTTTAAGCCAAATCGACCATCAGCTGGAGGGTGAGTAACACTCTACGCCAAAGCCAATCGGACCATCTGCAAGGAACTTAAGAGTAGGGGGGGGATCAAAAAGGGGCCAACTTATCGAATGCAATTAATTTTGAATTATCGGAAGATAAATATTCGGACCGTAGGCACAAACTGCCGAAAACTATAAAAGCGATTAGGGACCCCTGTTCAATGTTAAATTGATCGATAAATCTCCAGCTCACGGTTCACCCGCCCCCCGGGCCTTTTCCATAAAGATGGCGGAAAGCGTGCGGCACAACAAGATGGATGTCATTTGAATGAGCTTTACCACCCGCCCGCCCTCCACCCCTGAGCTGAGGGTGATGGTAGGGGAGGGCAATGGAATTGTTGAAAGATCGCTCATATTAGCTTGCGGCTGCTGTGCGATTCGCTCTTACGGTTTGTGCCATGTTTTTTCGCCGATCTTCTCGTTGTGCTCGGCTCGCTATTGAACTCTGTGCAAACAACGCAAACGAGACCGCGAGTGGATGAAAAATGCGAACGAACACAGACGCAAAGCGCACAACGACCGACGTCTTGAGGCGCTCCACGTTGCCGGAATAAATGACGTTTCGCTGATGACTTAAAACGATGGTGCAATGGGCCGATCCGATAGGGCGTGTTTCTCTGTGTGTGTGTGTGTGTATGTCTTATGGCAAGCCAGAAAGCTAATACCCATGAGAACTTGTTCCCGTAGGACCCATTGTTCTGCTGTCATTCGATTGAACTTGCGGCATCCGCGGCTCTGTCACTCTGCGCTTCTTGACGTTCGCGTCGAATCGCAGCAGGCGATGGATGACAGTATGGCGTCATCATGGAGGAGGAAAGGAGGCAAGAAACCGCAGTAATGATAGTAATCAGATTATGAAAATTTTCTTGAAATTTTCCTTTGCACCTTCGGCGAGCCAACGTTGACCTCATGCCCGATTCGCGACAGTGTCGCTCGTTTGATGATATCTCGATCGTTTCATTTTCTTTTCATAAGATTTAAAAATGTTTTACCTTTCGCGTACGGTGCGGTCATTTTCCCCCACGGCCTCGATGCAAGATTTTGCTCGCTCTCCCTTGCTGATGTTTTGATATGTTGGTCCTACACTGCGATCGTTGAACATAATTTATGCTCCCTCATTGTTTACCGTTGGCTGGTAAAATATTTATCACTTGCTTTTCACAGAATACCTTTTTGTTTATAAGGATTTCTTCGTCCGGCCACCTTATTTTCAGGTCAAACTTTCTTTGAGATCAGAACTGCCGACTTGCCCAAAATCCTCCAGACGAAGGTGTTTTAACAAAATGCTCCCAGAGGATCTACGTTCTAGTGACCGGAAAAGGTGTCCACTGTTGGGTCACAAAGTTTAATGTCTCTTTAACTGTCGATAATTTTCGTCGGACATTCGACCTGCTCGAATTGGCCACTTAACGTGTTGTAACATTGGTTTGGTGGGGGGGAAGCATGATTGCAGTTTAATTGGGGGACATATTTTAGCAAAACTTGCCGTAGGAGGTAAGGAACGTTCGATTTGTCAACTGTCAACGACAGATTGTAGGTAATTTTACTTCGGCACTGGAAAATCGGATTCGGGTGTGGGTAATTCTGGCTGGCAAGAGCGAGAAATGTTACACATGTTGGTTGTTCCGTTCCCTACCCCCTCCCGAAAATAGTGGAATGAAAATACATGTTTACCAATCATTAAGCTGCTTCAGGTCCTCCACAAAACTCTCGAAACCAACCCACCGAGGAGGGACGTCGTATCGAAACCGGGTTCTCAACCGGGTTTGCAGTTGAAATTTGATGATTTTTAATTTCCATCTTCTTACGCCGGAGAAAAAGTTCCAGCTGTTGGAAGGGTGTAGCCTCTCCCCTTCGCCCTCTCCCTCCCTTCATATGTCGCCCATGCGCGAGTGATATGTTTATTCTGTGCTGCGGAGCGTAAAACCCGTTCGGTGCCCCTGGAAGTTATGTGAAGCGTCATGCATGCACATGGAAAAGTGAAGGTCTCCTACCCTCCTCGCGCATTTTTCGTGCCACGTCAATTAATTGATGAACAAAAAAGGGTTTCCATGGCTAGATGGTAGCGGGGGAGGGTGAAAACCAAGGCACCGAAGGGAAGAACCAAAGTTTTTAATCTTTCCCCGTGTCCTCCTCACCCTCAAATGAGCCAGGCCTCATTTCCATATGCAAACACACACGTCTTGCAAGACATGGGTCTTCGTTGTGCCGCCCGAAAGCATACGTAGGAGGCACTGTTGCCGAAAAATAACCCCCTTTGTCCCACTTTCCTGCCACGCGTTCCTCGGTCGGCGCAATTTTTCCGCACGAAAACCCCAACCGACAAGAACGCCGCGTTTTTTCCCGAACGACGATGAACTCCTCGAGGTAACGAGGCAAGCGGAACAAAAAACGAAAGAAAGTTTAATGAGCGGATTAGCGGTAATCGATTTTCCGAGGCTTGCAAAGGTTTTTGGCTTGGTAGCGTCCCGGGGTCGGGTTTTTTGGTGCAGAAGTGAACCCGTTTGAAAATAAAATAGCGAACCCCACGGGCGAAACAACCGGGCGGTGGTAACGGTGGAAAATGCCTTCGCTTTTGCAGTGGAGCGCCGAAGGAACAAAAACAAAAAAAAAACAACGACGAAATCTTACGCGGTTGCCACCATTGTCTTTATTGTGCCTATAAATTGCCTTTATCTATAATTTATTCAAGACGGCAATTATCGCTACCGAGCGCAAAGAAAGTTTCCACTGCAGGATATTGAGATATTCGGGCGGATATCGGCCACCAATGGTAAGGCAGGATAAGGGCGGCATGGGCTGGGGAGAGCGGAAAGGGACGAAGGGTGGCAACGGTTCAAGACAACCCCACAAATAAGCCATTCCTTTTGGAATTTCGAAGGGCACACTGGATCGCGTGGTACACAGGAGTAGGGAACACATGTGGAAGGTTGGAGTGATTTTAATGACTTGAACAAAAAGCTGTCTTCCTCAAGACTTAAGGAGGCTGTGTTTGATGTGAATAATTGATGAGTTTGGTTATGTTGCGGAGCGAGAATCATTCTGCATATTTAAATTATCCCGATCGATTAATTGAACAAACCTTACGCCCCCCACCAAAAACTCCCGAGAAGAAGGGTGTTTGGAAGGTTTAATCCTGAAACGGGTTGAACGAAGGAACGGCGAACAGAGTTGCCACTTCCGAAAGGGGATAACAATTAATCACTACGCCAAATATTTGAACCAAAATCAAACCGTCCTCTGACGCCAACGGCGGAACACATTGGCGATCGAATCCGGTAGGCAGCAATTGGTTTGTTGCCATTCTGTAAGCAAACCACTTGACAGCTGTCACGGCTCGGTTCGGTTCCGAATGACTGCGGTTTGGGACAGGGTGGGGTGGTGCCCTGATAAGGTGAACCGTTCAAAGTCACTGGCAGAGTGGACAGAGGCACCGAAGTACCGGATATCCGGGCCAACCCGTGACTATTGTCGCTGCACTCTAGAGTTCCGTCTCCGGGCCCTCTTATCGGGTGCTTTGATTCTCTGCAAAAGTTTCTACCGTTTGTTCGCCACCACTCCGTAATTACTGCGCACAGAAGAGCAGGCCGTGGAGCAACCCATCCACATGGCTTGAAATCATGGCAACGATGGTGGATGGGAGAAAAATGGCGTGCTATCGACATTCGCTTCAAAGTACAAATGTGAGTGTGGAGGGAAGCGAATCAATGGGGATGTCCCAGATGTTAAGCGCTCAACAGTCGGAGGAATTCAGATCCGTTTGTGTCAAACGACCGACCGACAAGAGGATCGACAAAGGACAACCGTCAATCGATGAAAAATAAACCTCGCTTGGGGTGGCGAGGGAACGAGTTTTTAGGATTAATCAAAAGAGCATCTGAATTGACATTCTTTTCGTCGGCGGAGAACCCCTTACAATTGTGCTCGGATTGCCTTTCATTCCGAGTCGGGGTACTTTGGATGGCAATATCTATGCTCTGCGAAACGACACATGGAACATCATGGGGGAAAAAAACGGGGAAAAACATGAGCTACAGGAATCACAATGAAATATTAATTATGAAACAATCGTGCGATTGTGCAGAAGAGCTCTGAACCGTTTCACTTTTCCGATGAGAAACCAAACGATAGAACGGAATGGTGGAAAAACTTTGCATCCAAATTAATGAAAAGCGGAGTAAAGTGGCTCAAGGATCGCATCCCGACAGCGGGTATCGCGCAGTTCGGAGAAATTTCGATATTAATCTTACCCCACGGCGAAATGCTTCTACTCCTCGCCTGGCTGTTGATTGCTCTTTTACAAGAACGGAATGGGAGTTTTTGGCAGAAGACAAACAACCCTTTCCTTATTGGCCCTGGGAAGCAGGAATATCGCAGGGTTTCATCATTATCTTCCGTGCATCTAGACAGCACACTTTGGAGGATGCACTTTCGGTCCGCTTCCAGCGTCGTCTGCTCCAAGCTCCAAGGGAGTCTATTGCATTGTATGGAGAAACTTTCGACTTTTTATTGGCACCGAACATCGAGACGGTCGGAAAGAACGCCACGAAATTGCACTCTTGCGCGATCGAACCGACTCCACCTCCCGGGTGGGAAACTTTTTTAATAAAATATTATTTATGCTACCGAGTCGGGGTCTTTCCCGCTTGATGGTTGTTCGGGTGGAAAAGGAACTCGTGGTTCGTGTTCTTAAGGGATGAAATATGGATGATGGTATCATTCTTTGCCCGTGTCATCGATGCAACTCCGCCATCGTGTGAAATATGTACCATATGAAGAACCTGAATCGCTTCGTTTCACTCCCGGAAACCCCGGAATGTTGTTTCATCATTGGAAGTAAATCGATACACTTACCTTTCTTCGGGATCAGCGATTTGAGCAGCATGATGGCGTTCTCGTCGCATGCCCAGGCGTGCATCTTGCGGTAGCTGTCGCGGCCCTTCTCCGTCAGCTTATCCCACGGCTTCGGTTTCGATAGCAGCTCGGAGACGGTGCCTTGCGAGAGACCGAGCACGTATTTGGCGAATAGCCGCTGGCCGATGTTGTGCACGGAGAGCAGCTCCCGAACGCGCCGCGAAATGTGCAGCGTGTCCAGG
This sequence comes from Anopheles ziemanni, assembly GCF_943734765.1. NCBI lineage: Eukaryota > Metazoa > Arthropoda > Insecta > Diptera > Culicidae > Anopheles > Anopheles ziemanni. The sequence continues at coordinate 1,296,708 of NC_080706.1, forward strand.
TTCTGGTTGGCGTACTTGTCCATGTTGTAGCGCAGCATCTCCTGCAGCTTGGCCTCCATCGGGTCGCCCTTGGGGATGAGCGAGTCGCCGAGCCGGCCCACCATCGAGCCGGGCGGCATCTGCATGTCGGAGGCATCAGCGAACCGGAAGTGCCCCCGCTCCTGGAACTGGAACGGCAGCCCCTGGATGAGTCCGCCCGCTCCGGGGCCGCCCGAGCCATCGAGCCGGCTGAGCGCCGCCAGACTGTTGTTGTTGTCCTCGAGCGGGCTCTTGGAGACGGACATGGGCGTGAGGCCGCCGCCACCGTTGAGATGGCGCTCGTCGTGGCGCGAAGAGTCCTCCCGCGGCACGGGCGTACTGGCGGACGACGAGAGCTCGTGGTGGCTGGCGGGCTTGTCGTGGTCCAGCGGGGTGGACGCGGAGTTGTGGTGCGCCAGCGGGGCCAGATCTGTCGGGGGCGAGTTAACAACAACACGATGGTGGTTCATTAGTAAGGCCGGATTGCGAGCCGCCGCGGCGACGGCAGCGGCGGCGGCGGCCGCGGCTGCCAGCCCGGGTGGAGGCGGCAGGTCCAGTCCTCCCCGGCGCCAGCTGCTCACGAGCTCCTCGCCCAGGAACGATCCGAATTGCTCCACGTTCTGCAGTGGCGGACCGAGAAACGAGCTGAGGCCGGCCATCGGATCGGTCGGAGTTGGCGTCGGGGTGGTCGGAGGCGGACAGAGCGGTTGTGGCGCGGCGGCGGCGGCGGCGGAAGACGACGGCGGACGAAGCGGATGGGGTTGGGGAGAGCGCGCGGGAGCGGGAGAGTGCAGCAACGCTTGCGACAGGTGTGGCGGCGGGGGTGGGGGAGGCGGCGGACAGCCGGCCATGGACGGCGAGGACGCGGGTCGAGCAGCAGTCGAGCAGTTATTGTTAATCTCGGCGGCCAGCGCCATCAGCGGGGTGGAGTTAGTCGGAGGAGTGATGGTGTTAGTGGAGGACTCATGCGACGGCACGCTTCGCGACTCGCTACTACTGGCCAGCTCGCTAGAGGGCGTACTGGAGCTAGTGCTGTTTTGGGGGTGGTTGTTGTTGCTAGAGCTGGCATTGCTATTGTTGCTGCTGCTGTTGCTACTGCAGCTGTTGTTGCTAGCAGCAGCCGGCGGGGAGAGGGGTTGGGTGGGTTGCGCCGAAGGGGCAGTGCCACTTCCGGCCGTACTATCGCCACCACCAGCACCAGCACCGCCCTTGGAGCCGCTTGTTGGTGGAGATCCTGCGCAGAGATGAAGAACACGCGCGGGAAGGCGAGCAAGAAGCAAAGGGAGGAAGAGATAGAGAGTGAAAGAGAGAAAAGGGCAAATGAGTTTAAACAAACAACTGGCAAGCCCTTCGGATGACGCTCTTTCAATGAACAATAGAACAAGGAGGTTGATCCCTACATGATAACATTGAGTGAACGATACGAGCGAATCAAAGTAAGGTGAAATTAGAGCAAATATAAAAAGATTTGCTTTGAAAATAAATATTCTAACATGGAAACAAAAACAAAGTATGACGATATAATACTCGATGAAAACATTGCGATACTCGGCTTTTATCAAAATCGGTTGCAAACTTTAGTCGACAGCTTAAGTAAGAAAGTTGTCTCAGGTTGCACCGACTTTGACAGGCGACGACGGAAGAAGTCGGTATCGTAAATTTGTCATAGATGCCATTGTGTTCTTTAAGGGGACCGATTCAAACTGTTCCCATACTCTCGATTCGATCGATCCGAGAACATAAGTATTCAGTTTGAGCCGTCGCATTGTGATATGCACCTCTCCCTCTCTTTTTCTCCGTGTGCCTCTATTTTGTGTGTGTGTGTGTATGGGAAGAGGATGCGGGTGCTGGCGGTGGCTTTGGGTTGGTGACCTAGTGTGGGGTGAATGATGATTCTCGCGTCTGTGTGTGCCACGCGGGCGAAGAAAACTTATGTAAAACATGTTTATTTTCCCATGGATCTCATCGCAGGCGCTTCTGTGTGTCTTCGCGAACAAAGGCAAAGCGGAAAAGAAAAGTGCCCGGGGAGTGAGAATAGATAGGAGCGAGCGACAGTGATCGAACGCAAAACAATAATAACAGTAGCCATAAATTTCAATAATTCCATCATCGCGCGCACCCACGCCACTTGGGAGTTTTTGAATACAATCATCCCCCACCCCGTGGGGGTGAAATGAAGGAGGAAAGGGCGGTGGCGGCGGGTGGGAAAGGCTGACACTTTACGTTCGATCACTCGATCGTCAGTTCGAACTCGATTGCCGCAACAACTTGAACAAAACAATAACGAGCAGCGCGGAGGATAAAACAAGCAGCCATTTGAATTCAGCCCGGTCTGATCTTCTGCTCCTCCACTTTGACAGCAGTGTTGCCAGACGTCGCATTAATCGAATCGAAATCGCTCGCATTTGTGGGGGTTGGGTTTTCGCAACGGCGTGGGAGAAATGATCGTTCGTTCGATCGCGCGGCATTGTGTACGATGGGCGAACCAACATGGCGCCTTTGGGCCTTTTTTTTTTGGCGGGGGGTTGGTTCTAGCCACGGGGCCGGGGGACGGGGTTTGTGATTTTCATTAAACAGTTTTTGTTTTTTGGTTCGTTTGTGTCTTATGATGAAACTTTTATTAATTGTCGGCTGCATTCGTTTCGTGCGCCGCGTTTGTGATCGTACGTGATCGCTGTGTTCGCGACTTCGAAACAGATTCGAACGGTGGCCAAAAGATTCGGTCGCTGGTGAACACAACAATACACTCGCGTGGGCGAGACCCGGCTTGGAATCGTAAAAATAACGTTTAATACCCAACGGAAAACGGGCGACGGTCGCACCAGGGTCTCGTGGCGTGGGAAACGTGGGGTTAAGATTTTCCTCCATTTGTGCTGAAAATGCACCAGTTTTTCACTCCCACCCTTAAGCCATCCCGTCCCTAACGCGAAAGCCAGCTGTTCGAGATCGATCTTTTTAGCCCCGGGGTTGGGCAAAAGAAGATACACATCATTAGTATGTAAACATAATTAAGAGCCGCGTACCGATCAACCCCATCGAGTTCGGGCCCGCACGGATCTCGGTCTGGGCGGACCTCCGGAGTTGTTTGTTTATGCCCCGGGGCGTAAAATAAAATATGAAGTAAAACAAACACACTTAATACACGGCCCGTTTCTTGCGGCGCTGTGTTTGATCGAACCAATCGAACGGCTAATGAATTGGAGAACGATTTTCCGATGCAAATCATTTCGGATGCACCGTCCCAAGAAACAAGTTTGGATTCAGGAAAAGGAAAACTCTCGACCGGCCGACCGGCGATGTGGCGATTGAGTTGAGTTGTAAAAATTGGCGCCGCACATGTTTCCATGTGTGTCGGGGTTGATGGTGGCATAGTTGCATTTTACGACCGTTGCGTCTCCCCGTCGAGCGTCGAGCGCCGGGGTTTGCTTAGACTGAGTGCACTTTTTTTTTCGTCGCATTTTACGACGACGCGTCGCGGGGCCGCTCGAGTGCAGCCCACATGAGAGCTGTGTGAGTTTGAATCTAATTTAATGAGTTTACGATCTGACGCGACGTCGCCGGCTGGGACTTGGACTTGGGGGAAAGGAACTTGGGGTGTTCGAGTGTACTGATCTATGCACCACCACATGATCTGTATGTATGATGTGAATTCGTTTGGTGGGAGCCCTGTTCGTGTGGATGTGTGTTGGGTTTTTCCTCACCGTCTACGGACAAAAGTGACTCATAACTAAACACGAGATGATTCGAAAACCAAAAACAATACAGCAAAAGCAGTGATGTGAAAATGCCGGGGACCGATCGGGAAACGCGTTGCATGCGATACAGGGGAGGCGGGAAAATGAATAGCTGCAAAAAGGGGAAGGAAATCGTTCGGGAAAAGCGAAAAGCCTACCTTCCGAGTTGGCCGACGAGGATTTGATTGCTTCGGTCTGCGCCGCCAGCGCTTTGGTGCGTTCGAGCAGCAGCTCCTGGAATTGTTTCGACTCGTGGGACGCGCTCAGGTCAACCGAACGCAGCATGCTGCGTGGAGAGAAGAAAGAGAGAAGATACATAAACCGTAAATTTGGGTGATTCAAAACTAAGTTTCATTTTAAATATGACTACGATTTAAACTTTGACCTACTACCCTCGGCATGACTTCTACGCTCGTAATCCGCTGACATACATACACCCCCCCCAAACACACACACTCATTTGCGTTCTGCGGGAAATGGAAAAAGGGATACAAGCGGCGTAGGTGTATGCAAAACCGCAACAACAAAAAAAAAAAGGAAATAAAACCCGTACCTAGGGCGGCAATTTTCTGACCGAAAGGAAACGAGATTCGGCCGCCCCAAGGCAGATCTCGTGTTTTGTTTTGTTTTGTTTTGGTTACACCGGACGATTTGATTTTATTTTTTTATCTTTTCCCTACGACTACGCCGGGAGGGAAAATATGTATAATATGTGTGTGTGGGAGGTTTTCCCCGAAACGCCAACCACATTTCCCTCGGAACACGCGTGGTAATTCGGTAGGCGAGATCCATCTCCCTTCGATTTGTAAATTCGGCACAGTTTTTTTTTCTTCCTCGTTTTGGTCGTTTCGGGAACAATTTTCCCCCAATTTCAAATCGCGCCCAAGCGCAGGACGTGCTCCGCGGAACGCGTGTCAGCTATCACGTGGAGGGAACACACACACGCACGTAGCAAAAAAAAAGGCTCACAGCAGGAGGGCGGGTGGGGTGGTGATTTGATGGTGGTTTATGTTTTTGTTTACGTGTCGTTTTTTGGGCGATTCCTCCGTGCTTTATTCTCTGCGGCGGGGAAAAATCGGGGCCAATTTCATACAGTTTGAAAAATCGTCCAGCATTCCCACTGCTGCCCGCAGGCAGAGAAAGTGAGCGCGCTTTCCACCCAGCGGTGGGTTGGGTGGGTTGGGTGCGTTACGATACCGGGTAATGAGATTCAAAAACGTGTGCCGACCATAAAGCGAAAAGCGGTATTTGGAGTATTTACCTATTTTCCTTCTTGATATCGTCAAAGTCCTGCTGCTTTTCGATGCGCGACTCGAGCCGCACGATGTGCTGGCGCTTTTCCTCCAGCCGGTCCTCGAGCCGCTGGATCTGCAGGTTGTGCGATTCCTGTATGTTGGCGATGGCCGTCCGCAGCCGGCCGACCTCCTCGAAGAGAAGCGATATCTGTGGGTTTTGAGGGGGGGGGAGAAAAGAAAAGAGGGGAAAACATTTTAAGCAAAACGAATCGAACGGTATGATTAATGATACACGAGGGCGGTAACAAGTAAAACGGAAAACGGCACACAATTGACAGGTTGAGAAGAGAGAGAGACAACCTGTGCATGTGGCCGGAAGTATAATATTCTAAAATAATTAATTTCCCGTCATGTCATCTTATTGCAAATCTATTAAACAGTAATAAATATAAATCGTTTGGAGGAGCCGCCCCACAAGGCAAGCGAGGCGGGGGATTTCCCGGTACAGACGCGAGCAAATGTCACCGAGGACATTCCATTCCGTGCACTCGCAAGCACCGTTTTGCCATGTTTCGGATGTTGCAGCTGAAGGCAGGTTGCGCTGTCGAAAGTGATGTCAATCTGTGTCAGGAGAAATGCGAGGAATGTGTCCGTTGGGTAAATCTCTCCCCCACCTCACCCCATACACCGAAGCAACCTCCTTCTTACAACAATGTCCTCCCTCAAGGGGGAGGAGGATTGCTCGTCTTGAAATAGTTCGTCGAATCCGAAATCGTGCGTTGGAATGGATTCGATTCCTGTTTGATTCATTAATTTTCACGTCGTTCAGTTTCGTCCTTAGGCGGGTCGTTAAAACCCCTTTACGCCTGTGGCCTGCAAAACCTTCGGGAAGGTCGAGTTGGTAAGCGATAAATCAAAATTGTAAATACGATACCGCAAAATTCTCTTCACCGTCAAATGGGGCTGAGGGTGCGGGGTTAAAATCCTTCCGAGGAGTTGAAGAAGTTTCACCCGGAACATTTTGATGCTCATTTCCGTTCCGCAAAAATCGATCGTCGATCCGTCCCACGCTCGTGCTGGTGGTGGGGTTTGAGGGATGGGAAACCGATAACCGTGAATGATGCCTTACCCTCTCCCTCCCTCCCCACATCCCCCACGACTTCCACGACGGACAGGGCAACATCAAATCCTTATCAAATGGAAGACGGCAAATTCCAGCGAACTAGAAACTATTCTGATTCGTTTCGGGAATGAACAAAGTTTTACACAAAAACAATCGTCGAAATGGAACGCCGCATCTCGTGGGTGGAGCGGGTGGGTTGGGGGTGAGAGGCAGGAAGATATACGATGGGAAATTAATATTTTGCAACGAAACAGCTCCAGAGAAGTGGCGTCCTTGGTGGGACTCGCCCCTGTCTTTGTTGGCTGCCTCAAAATGGCTGCATTTCCTTCAATCCTTTCGATTCGCATCTTCCACGCCGAGGAAAAGCTCAATCACTCAACGCTAAAGCATTCGCCAGATGAGTTTCCTGAGTGATTTCAATCTCAGACCTTACCCTGTGGCCTCCTTCCTTCAGACGGTGTGCTTCATTTTCGCGTCGGAGTTGTGGTTTCGAAGCATTTCAAAGAAAATCTCGACCGATACAGAGCGGGTTTTAACTCTTGTCGTGGCTAGGACTTTTCGGTAGGATGAGAATAGAAACATAAATTCCAATCAAACCCCGAACAGATAACAACACAAAAAATAAAACCAACCATTAGAGGATTGAAGGGATGGAAGGATGTTTTTTTTTTGCTATTCCGGTTATCCACCCGCAGACTTTCGCGGTAGTTATTGACGATGTTTGGATTATTTCGATTCGCTGACTCGCGCTCGCCGACCGCGACACCGTAACGGCCACCTTTCATTCGGAGATTATGGAAGGGATTGTAACATAAATTTCATGTTTTTAAAATCGACGCCGGTCATAATGGTGTGTCGTGTAGTGTCCCGGGGACGTCCTGTTGTCGGAGGACGGTATTCTTTTATCTAGTCCGAATCCGTATCTCGTATGTCCGAGGAACTTTCAGTGGAGAATGGGAACCTATCGTCCAGGACGGTTGATAATTTGGATTTATATTTTTTTCTACAAGAAGAGTTGTGTGCCGATTTGGTTCGAATTCGTTTTGGGAGGAGATGAAATAATATTTGGAGATTATTAGGTTAAAAGCAGCGAGATGGCTTTTACAAATATTAAATATCGATTCCCGGCACTTGATGAAAGGCAAACACCGGCAAACACCGTCGCCCTATCGGGATCAGATGATCGATATTAATTACTCCAAACCGTGGCCATTTGGTGGGATGTTCCCTTGGTCTCGGTGGCGACCGTGAAGGGTTAATTTCTGGTTCATTCATTACGATTAAAGGAGCAATGTTTGAGCTGTGCGGATGAGTAATGTTTTTTTTTTGGCTTGGATGTGTCCTGGCAAGGAAAACACTTTTGAGAGTCCGGCATGGGGACGTCAATTTTTCATTATTTACCCCGAGTCGAGGGTGCCACGTCCGTCCATCGGATGTAACCGTTGATTAATCACTAGCGTCAATGTGTATGAGTGTGGGTGTGAGTGAGTGAGAGAAAGAATGGCGGAGGATCAGTGAGGATCGAGGTTGTTCGAGCTGCTATGTATATTGACTAATTTATGACCCACCGGAAGTATCTTCTCCCGACACGGACACAGAAGGTCCGAAACGGTTCTTCACACGACTCTCAGCATCCCACGTTTGTCGGAAATTACGATGAAAGGATATGGGCAGTTCGGGGCGTCAATTTATTTTCATTACGCTTGTCTACAGTCCCCGGGAACGCGCTTGGTGCGCTTCACGATGCACATCGGGAAGTGACACAGATTTCGTCCATTTCCCTGCCCTGGACGGCCTGAAGGATACCTTGCACGGTGTATGTGTCTTTTATGGGGTTTCTAATCCAGATCAACTGGGGCCTCATATTTTCGGGTGAGTTCTTTCCCCGCGGATGACGCTACGGAAAGATGGTAAATTTTTTTGGCTTGTCTGCATACGCGACTTCCTGTTTTCCCCGGGATAGGGACTTTTCGCATCAGAAGTCGTGAAGAGAAAATATTTGACGAGCATCCTCCTCTCGAAGAGATTCGAAATGGAAGTGCGCAAAGCTCACGAACGTCGGGCGGACAAAAGGACGAGTGAGTTTTGTAATCCTTTCTCTGATGCTGGAGATGTGTTGGTCTTTTTTTCGTGTGTGTTTTAAGAGGCTCTCGTATGGTTTGTGGAACGGTGGGTGCAAAAAATCTTTCCATTTCAAAGCCCCGTTATGGCGAAAGGGAACTCGAATGCATGTAAATAGATATAAATTTTATAAATATACGTTCTCCTCGGGGCCAAAACAAAATGTTCATAGAACGTAAGGATAAAAAAGATCTCAGTCAGTCCGTCCGAGAGGCTACAGAATCCGGACAGGAAAAGGCACTTGATGAATCTTGATGTTTTCAGCAAATGGTCACCGAGTGGGGTTTTTTGGCTGTGTGTTCTGCCGTTGACGGATCCTTTCGCTGATGAGTGTTGGTGGAAAAAACAAAATCGATCCATTCCCTAGCCCAGGACAGACAACAACCCGGAACGAAGGATGTGCCCGAGAGTGAGACGAGGAAACTGAATGATATATACCTCTTAATATTACCATTTCAAATCAGTCGACCGTTACGATACTCTCGATCCCCAACCGCCTGCTCCCCGGGTTGGGCGGGTGGACACAGGTGGCAAGAAAAATCCGGTAGAAGTCGCAAAAGAACTCAATGTTCTGACTCGAAAAAAAAACGACCTCGCTGTGCGGTGAGATGAACAAATATTATATATCTGTAAGTCCTCGCTCATGTCCTGCGATGGTTTCAAGTAGGTGAGGGCCCGGACCCGTCTCGGAAGCCCCTGTCTGCTCGCGCAAGCCGGCGTCATCAAGATTATCTATCATATTATTCGCCGATGTTCGTGGTTACTTTCCCTTCCTTCCGGTTTGGAACCGCGGGCAGACATATCGCTCGGTTTGGAACGTGAACGTGGTTTCGGAAAGCACGATACATTTTGCTCCACTTTACTGTTGCCCTTTTATGAATGGAAAAAAATATGACATTCTCGGCCACTCGAAAAAATGTTCCGAGATCGGGGCAGGGGTATTGAAAAATATTATTTATTTGTACATCAATATGATGGCCCTTCCCACCCTCGAAATGATACGCTTGGTGTAGAAATTCTGACGATGGTAGCAGCCATAAAATAGACAGCATGCATGGGGTTTTCCACGACAGTCTCAAAGCTCTTTCGCTGTGTAATTAAAAATAAACTCTCCATCGAAGCGGTGTCGGGAAAAGGAGCGTTGGAATAAACCCTCCGCCTCCAATAATAGGGAGCGAAAACAGGAAGCCCATTGGAAGGGCACAGGTTGCCAGCTTGAAGTGTGGTTCATGGTAGGCAAAGCCACCACTTGAATTTTAACGACACGCCAAAGATGGCATCGAAAAGACACGGCCCACGAGATGGCAAGCGAACCGATTTCGCCGGAGATCGTTATCAATTCTATAGAAATTGATCCTCATTAGATGGAGGGACTCGGTTTCCTGCACTGGATGTCATTATCCTTGCGGTGATGCGGGGACTCGTCTGGTGACATTTGACAGGTTGATGAGACAAGTGGTTTGAAGCAGTGGGCTGCGGCTGCGTTAAAATGGAGGGTTATATAAAGATTTATTGATTTAAAATTTCAGAGGGTGAAAAATTAAATAAAAAAAGACAAAACAAAACCCCCTCGAAGACGGCGAACCCGTGGAAAATGATACGCGTTCGAGATGGAATTAAGGTATCGTTAAAATTCATAGCTCACGGCGGGAAAACAGGATGATCTGGACAACAACTGGACCCAATACAAGCGCACCAAATGATGGTCACTCTCGGTGTGATTGAATTATACATTTTTGGCGACATCTCGTGATGGCTCGCGTACGCTAATGGAATTATTTTCCTCCTCTAAACGTCGCCCATAGTCGAACAACAGACATCAGCATTTGCCGGACATGGTCATGTTGGGTGGTTGAGCATAAATGGAGGCGCCCAGCATTGGTCGCATGTCAACGAGGAGTGGACGATTGCAATTTGATTATCGATGTAAGATTTTAATATTCGCGATATGGAATCCTTTTATTCGCTGACAACCCGTTCAAAGGGAAATTGATCTACTTCAAAGTTGGAGTAGATAATTTTGTCTGACAACTAGAAAGATGATGGTGGATTTCTTTTTGAATTTGGTTGCTCATCAAGTTCAAAACGACAAAAAAATATTGAAATATATCAGTGAATAAACTTGACAATCGTAGAACTTCATTGAATGTAATGCGTACATTTCTATAGAATAGAATGAATGAAAGGCGAAAACGAAAGCATATAGCTCAGGTTTGAGCTTTTACTATTTAAAAAAAAGTCCCCATGCCTAGCAACAACAACGATAACTTTGCTCAAACGATGAGAAGAAACGAATCGATGCGACGTTAGTAGGCGGCGCTCGGCATTTGATTGTACGTGGTTTTTATCTTCCGCCTTCGTGCTGCCCATTTTCCCATGTGCTGTTGTTTTATATTGTTCACGCAAATATTTTTTGACAGCAACCAAATAATCTATACCCTATTTTATGAATATGTAGATGATATTCCTTTGCCCGCGCTCGATTGGCCCGGGACTTATTGTTATCCTCGCAAAAGGGGTACCGGGGTGGGGGAGAGTGGTCGGTCGGGGTTTGAAGCCGTGTAAGCATTGGCGTTGGAAGGAACGATCACCAAATTGAAAAATTATGTCCGACTGGCCGTTGGACTGGTGTCCGTTTTTGTCCGTTCCTCGCGGTGTACCCCCGGTTTGCGTATTATGTCCTCCTTTTTTGTGCTTCCGTTTGGGCCCGGGCTGGCTGCTATACCATTGAGTTTTTCGTTTCCATATTTTTTTTTGCCCAGTTACATTTATGATTAGGAGCGGCAGAAGGAGGAGGGCAAGGAAAAAAGGATTCAGTTTTGGGCGAAGGAGAGATGTGCTTGTTTTCGGTGGGACAGCGTTAGTGCCATTGTTTGGGAGTCTGACGAATTTGTTCTAATGGTTGTAAAAAAGGACAATTGAAGCATGATAGCAGTCGAAAAAATATGTATGTATGGCAATGATACGGGTGTAAGTAGGGCTGGGTTTGGGATATTAATGGATTGATGGTTGTCCTTTTTCGTTAAAAAATAGAAAGGAGTGTGCTGTTTGTTTTTCACTCCGAGCATCAAACATCTATTTGCGTGCCTTTATCCATTCACGAACCATCAAATCGAAGAATAGAATGGCATATGGCATTGAAATAGTTATTCATCTACAATGATGTGTTAACATAACATGAATATTTCATCGTTGTCGAGCTGTGAAATGAAATAATTTGTATTCTAGTTTTGATTAAATGGAAAACAATGTCATATTTTTGTCTCATATTTATCTTCTCTCCAATTGACGGAAAATTTTTGTCCTTCACATCGTGAGTATGTTCGAAATATTGAAATGATGTTCGAAATGCCGCAAGTTTTAAGGTAACCGAAGGGTATATTATCCTTCTAAAAATGTTTGACTTGCGGGTGAACGTTCAAATACACATACATATATCATTTTCTGTTCTCGGACACTCTGTTGTTGGATGACAAAAACCAGAAACAAAAAAAAAGTAGAATGGACCACCAATAATGCCACTTTTCCATGGTGGAAAGCTACCAAAAAAAAAAAAGGGAGAAAGCAAATGAGTGTCTCCTCCCGATCCCGTAAGGGTTGTCCGGAAAATATGGAGCCGCACGGTCGATGATGGTCGAGAGGTTGAAAAATGTATAAGTAATAATCATTACCCGGACGCAGCCGAAATGACAAACGCGTTCCCCCTTGCCGCCCCGGGGGAAAAAAGGCCGAGCGATCCGAAGGGACCAGTGCGAGAGTGCAAGGGCCACCAAACTTCTTGTGTGTGGGTTTTCTCGGCGTTGTTTCCCTGTAGCACGAGCATCTCTCACCCCCGCCTCGCATCCACTCCACCTTCGTCCGCTGTTGTTGTCATTTTTGCGTTTTTCAAGCTCGAAAAGGATTCGAATCTCTCGGGGTGTGGGGTGGGTGCTTCGATGGATGTGTGCGGCCTTTTTTCTTTCCCAGCTTTAAAATGAACCCTTTTTGCGGCTGCCAACATGAACCATCATCCCCACAGTGCGTGCGGGCCGGGGAAGGGGTGGATGGTAACATTATAAAACATAAATTTATGCGCGTTTTAGAACACGCATGAGTATCCCGGTACTTTGTCGTCACGGGTGCGCCGTGATAAACAACGGGCACAAGCGCGAACAACCCGAAACAAACGCACACGCACGGGGAGATGCACGGAAGAGGCGGAGGAATCGTCGGAAAAAGGATGAAAGGATTCGCCTTTTTCGGAATGTGGATGTGACATCGCTGCGGGGTTGAAAAAAAGGAATCGGCTCCGAAAAAAGCCGCCCCCGGAACGCACCGTGGCAGAGAATGATAATATCGCCAAGATCCGTCATTGTGTCATATCAAGAATCGGTGAAAAATAGCCTCCTCCCCCACTCGTCACCCCTCGGGCAGCATCCTTTTCCGGCGGGGGCGGAGGGTGGTGAGTGTTTGAATCCATCCATTAATGGATGCCCTCGCCTTTACCGCTGCGCCATTTTTATCGTTGCCAAAGGACACACACCCGATCGTCTCCCGAAATCCTCGCACAAGAAAAACCCCGATTTGAAAAGGACTCATTATCGAAATGCATTCCCGTAATGGATTTATAGAGAGTCGTCGTCGTCTTTCCCTTCGTCGAGCTCTTAAGAAGAATTGCAAATGATTTGTTGATGACGGTGTGTGGTGGTTGTGGTTTGCCAAAAGCGAGCGGTAGGGGGAAAACAGATAATAGCGATTTTTCTTGTTTTTCCATCGACCGGTTAAGGAGCCGCTGCAGTCGCGTCCCATCACTTCCTGTTCGGGGAGTCATTCCATTAACCACCCCAGATGGCGCGCCGTTAAGTGATGCTAAAATGATGCTCCGCCTGCTTCGATCTTGCCTGTTTGTTGTTGGATGTTTTGCTCTGCCGAGCGAAACTCGAGCGGGAAAAATATCGTTTCCATAGCAACGTACCTGAAAAGGGATGGAGAAAGAGCAAAGAAAAATATTAGTACACGTTCAGCCAGGGAAAGGATTGCTATAAATCATAATTTGGGAAAATTTCGAGGCAAATGAGCATCGGATGCTTCGGGTAAAAACCCCCTGCCTTTTGCTGCGAATCCTTTTTATCGCAACGGAAAACTATCGGATGGTTTATCTGATTTAAATAAAACACGAAAAGTTTTCCATCCGGCACTGCCGCCATATGAACACGTTCCCTTTTGGTGCCTTTGGACTTTCGGAGTTGTTCGTTGGGGGGCTCGAGTGTCGATGCTTTGGCAAATCGTTGCTAGACGATAATTCATTTAAAAGTCAGAAACAATTTTTAACCAATCGCAAACGTGCCAAACGGGGGGACATGTACTTAAGGTGCTGGGCTGGGGAGAGGGGTCGTCTCCGCTCTCCGGAAAGGTAACCTGCAGTCCAAACCTACCCACCCCTGTCCCGGGAGTGCTGCAAAAAGTTCCGCATGAACCGATGGAAATGGTGAGTCCTGTGCAACTAATCCCGACCTTTTCTCCATCGTATCACCCCGCACGCGTGTTTGTAGTCGCTCCGTAGTGTAGTGAAAGTCAGGACCTTCGTTTGCCGGCGTGTCGTGTCTTCGCTCGTAAACAGTCCGGTCCGGTTTTCCCCTTCCCCGAAGGTAAACCACCCCCCATAAACAACCCCCTCCAGCGGAACAGAAGGAAGAAGGGGCTTAGCGGAGACTTAGTGGACGTATGCCGAGGTAGAGATATTTTAAAATAATATTTTGCAGGATTTCAATTTTTAGTTTTCCCGCTTCCCGTACCGCTTCCCCGCCTCCGAGGAGAGGGTTTGGGATATCAACCAAAAATCAGCATTAGAAACCCAAAAACCGTCGAATTTAAATGCATCTGAAAGGGGATCACGGTATGAAGAAGGAAGGGGGCGCAGGTCCGGCTACGGTCCGTTTGACTCTCCGACTGTGGATTTCCGGGGACTCGTCCTGGAATTTATGCTCCCTTCCTTGTGCTCCTGTGTGCAATGGCTTTTGGCTTTTGTGGGGGGGTGAATTTATCCTCGGGCTTTGATTCGAGGGCGACGACGCCATGGTTTGGCTCTTCGATCCGATTCGAAAACCGGTCATATTTATGTTCCTTTTGTTTTAACAGTTTTTTCTCCTCCCTACTGCATGCCACTGCGGTTGGTGGAAATCGATTGGCTGAATTTAATTAGAACCGGACTAGCAAACGGGCCGCCTTGGCATTCGAAAGCGAGTCTACTTAATCGGAAGAGATCTCGTTTCGGTGGAAAACCTGGAATTAACTGCCGGCCGAACCGCAAACCCCCGGTTGGTGTCCCTGGTGCGCGCTGCCCGATAATAATCTCTAATCCAATAATCATTATCTAGTGAAATTGGACGCAGCACAACCGTCTCAAGCAGAATCGGATGAAAGTAGCGTGACCAGCGACGCTCAGAAGAAAGAAAGGACGTTCGCAAGGTGGTTCTTTCTTTCTTTCTCCTAGCTTCGTGACCTGCAAGAACCCTCCGCCGATCGCTTCCCTCGAGAGTGGGTAAAGGGAGGCTGATTTAAAAATTCACTCATGCAGATCATTGAGATTCGACTCGGGTACCAGGGTTTTCGGAAGCGGAAACGGAACCAAAACCATTCGAAAGGCCAGCCGGAAAAACCGAACCGCGAAAGTGGACGCATAAGGAAATCGACTACTTACACGTCCACGTTGGAGAGCACGCGGTGGGAGCGAGCGGGCCCGGAGCAGGCAATTGAATTAATTTACTACGAAAGCAGATCATTCAATTAAGTCACGTTTTTCGTCTTCGTCCGATAAAGAAGGAGTCTGGAGACTTATTTTTGTCCCTCGGCTTGTGCCCACTTCGTCCTGTTTTTCGCTAGTTTATGTGTCGATGGACGTTAAGCGAGCGGTGCATGTTTCAATCGTTTGATACACCAACTTTTTTACACCAACTTTTCGCCCCTTGCGAAGGGGAGGGTATCAGAATTGCTTTATTTACCGAAAACCAGACGAAGTTGAAACACGAAAAAAACTGTTTTAAATACAAGACGAACCAAAAAAAAGGTTATTTTCAAACGGAACGAAGACGAACGCAAATATTCGACCAACGTCCAATGGAGTGGCTCTTATCCCCTTGACGACATTCAATCATTGCACGGGCCACCGTCCTGGTGGCACGGAGGGGTAGGGAAATTGGAAACGGTAATAAACCGGTGAGCTTCCTTGAGGCTTCCCAATAAGGAGGAGCAATAATGATAATAACAATATTAAGTGTCTTTAATTGTTTAATTAGGGAAACGGAGCATGAAAATGGATGCCGTCTTCCATGTCCTTCCATTTGGAAGATCTTTCCCCCAAGAGGATAGGATACACTTGGAAAAGAAAAAGGAAACCGACCCCACCTAAGGAAAATTGAAAGGAAGGCGCGACCCAATCGATGCCGATGGGAGGCTCTATCACTTTTCAATTAATATTCAAATTTAAGGCGACTAAATACCTAACGGACCGTGCGAAAATCAGTCTCGCTCGATTGGTGCCGTTTTCGCCGGGCTTAATCGAACCCCGGCAGTTCAGCGGGACGATGAAAACCGTTTTCAGTGGGCGAGAAATTGATTTCCTAATTCGATAAGATTGAGACGCTGGACCGAGAAGCAGCACCGTTTTGCGAGTAGACTCTTCCCGTTCGGTTGAGCTTGGGAGCTCTTCCTCTCGAGGGCGGGAATGAAACGAAATAAATGACCAACTGTCTCGCAGGACATCCGGTCGGTAGCAGCACAATCCTTAGGGGTGGTTTATAAAATAGTTCATTTAATATTTAAATCAACTGAGGAAAGTTGGATGCTTTTTCCTTTCCCAGCCTGCCATCCCAGGGAAAAAGGATGTCCATTTCGATGACCGTTTGGTCGCACAATACCTACCACCGCTGACCGTTAGAAATCGTGACTGAAAAAGGCGATAGACAATCGGAGCTGTCCCGTCCCGGCCAGCCACCAACCCACCCTCTTCTCCCACCGGTTGCCCGAAGGACTCCGGAGTTGGTTCAATTTATCATTTCACATAAATATTATTCCTCTCACAGCATCTTTCCGAGGACACACCACGGGGCAAGGGGTGTTTGAAGCGGAACTTCGGTTGATGTCGACCGAATGACTGAATGATCTTCCCACCCCACCGTGGCACTGTCTCCAAATTGTCCTCCGGTTGGAAAGTTTCATACCGAGTTGGAGTGGGTTTTGCACGGAGCGACGGAGAGACTAGTGATTTATAATATTTAATAATAAAATAAATACCAAAAAAGCGAAGATGAACCCGGAAACGTCCGTTCGCCTATCCATCCGTCTAGGACAGCTCGTCCACGTCCTTGTTGGAGTAAAAATGTCATCACCACCACCACTGTCTGTCTCCGGTTTCTCCCTCACTTGTCCTTTTTACATTTTTCCCTTGAAATAATCAATAGTTTCATCCCTTTTTGGAAGGAGAAACATCGTCGCCTTCTAGATGCACTTTCACGGCGAAATGTCGGCGAAAGGCACCCTGTTTCGGGGTGTTTGAGATGATTTTCTGATGAGCCAGGAAACGCAGGGCGACAAACGGATGGCGATGGATGGATGAAGTGGGTTGATTTTTGGAATACAAATTTTTCGGAATTTTGATTAAAAATATTCCTCCCTCTGGGTTTTGAAGGCATTTCGATTCTGTCCATTCCACCCTTCCACCGGGGGAACTATTCACCCGACGAGGGGATCGCCGTGGAAAGGGAAGGGATAGTTTGCCTCTTGTCACCGCGTCCCGCAGACCTTTCTTGGGTGTTCGGTCACAACAAACTAAATGGCCATACGGGGGTCGTTTTCTGTTTGGATCGTGTATTGTGCACGAAAAATTAAGCCACCATTCGAGACGATGTTCATGTTGGATGTAAAACCACCGTTTCGTTGAAGATGTGAAGCAACATTTAAAAATAATATCCTCGAGGCAAGCTTTTATTGAATAAAATTACCCATCTTCGAGAAATGATCTACCGCACGTAGCGATTGCTCCCTGATATCGGAAGGATTGGAACTACAATGTGAGTTAATTAATGTAATTATGGCCAAACTTTCGTTCGTCGTTAGGATCGCCGTTTTCGCTCAAGAACTTCCGTGTGGGAAAAGAAATCGTGAAAAGTTATGGCAGGAACGTGTGGCGACCGTTTGGTTCGCCGAAGACAGCTCCCTTTGTCGCACCGGCGATGAATCCGGGCGACGACGCAAAGAGGTGATGAATTTAATTTTAATAAATTTACAAGTCCCCTACTACAAGAAAGAAGGCCTGCAATTGTGTGTCTGGAAGAAACTGAAGGAAGTTTCATTTTTTAGTTGTTGCAGGTGCAAGTTTTCTCGGTGCGGGATTTTACTCAACTTCAATCTTTCCATCAAGCGATAGCTGAAAGAGATTCATGAGTTCACACGGCGTACCATTTTCAAGCAAACGTTTCTCCAATCAACGAATATAAGCCGTCGAAACGTCTTTATCAAGACACTCTTGAGATTAGCTTTCATCGGGTACAGAACCTCCATGGCATGTGTTTCCGAACTATCGCTCCAATTGCCAGTCAACGCCTTTTCAATGGGGCCTCACGCCATTTCTCGTTCGAGCCAGCATTTCATTGATATTGAAATCGAATTCAATAAATTAATTCAAGTATGTGATGTATCTGCTATAATTTATTAATAGAATTTCTCGGCAGAAGACGATCCGATATTGTAGGGCCCACCCCGGAACCGAACTCCGGCGCCAATCATGATGGTACTTGTGAGGAATGTGTGTAATTTCTCACCCACTTCTCACGCATCCACACTACACTAACACTCCCAACCCGCCTTTCCACCAGGACTTCCGCAATTGGCCCAAATCTCTTTGCCCCAAACTTTCAATCCGATGCTTCGAATTCTAGATTTCAATATACCCTCCGTGTCTGCCTTGCTCCGGATTGCCATAGCCATATCTCTCCAATGCCTCTTGTTCTTGCACACGACGCTTTTGGTTGGTACGTCTTATTAACATGTTGTCGTATATCTTGCAACCCTTTTCACACCAGTATTGAAGGAATTTCTTGGCAAAAATTGAACTCACATCGTCGTCTTCACCGGGCGAAGACGCTACACACGCCAGGCGGAATCTCAAATCCCAACCCGGAAAGACGATGGATGGCGATGATTTGCCATACCATGTAGTGCCGCTCCTTTTGGCCAGGGAACGATATTCAAAGATATAATACAATAAAATTGAATATTAATTGAATGATAAATAACGCCTTTGAATGGTTTTAGTGAGAAATTTGAATTTCTAAGGTCGGTTGCAGTTTCAACTCGGTTCCACTCGTGCAGGGAGGTTGTGGACGCTGAATTGGGGTGGAGGAAACCAGTGTGTGAGTGTGTGAAATGGTTCAGTGAGGACGGATGAGCAAAAGTCAGTCCGCATTGAGGAGCTCCCGGTTTGGAATTGAAATGAATTACTAAACCAATTTATGAAATATATGCTACCAAAGCAGAAGCCGTGGCAGCGAATAGTTTGAAAGTGGTTGATGCGGCATCGGATCGGGTGGTGGTTGGGCCTGGGTGGGCCTCTAGTTAGGAGCTGGTTACATCGTCTCGACGCCGGGCGACCGATGCACAACTCAAAATGACAGCGTTCGAGAGGCAGCTCGAGCGCGCAGGGAGCTCTCGTGGTCGTCGTCGTGACAAATGGGTCCGTTTCGGATGCAAACCGAACGTTTGGTGGGGCGTGGGGTAGGGCTACGGGAAATTGGAATACTAAATTGATCGTTTCCTTATTTCGATAACTTGTTATATATATTATACGGCCCCGGACTACGGGCACATAAATAATGAACGACGTTCTGCCGGTGACTTCGTGGCACTTTGCTGAATGAACTTTAACTGGAATTGATGGAAAATCATCAGCATCGTCGTCATCGCAATCATACGAGCGATCGAAGTGAAAGAGCAAAACACTTACGTTAAAGCACAATTTTTTTTCTTGTTGAGCAAGCGAAAATATGGAAAGAGCAGATTCTTTAATACTATATTTAGAATTCATGGAAATATTCTTTGCCCACCCGTTCGAAAACAGTACATATGGAAATTACAAGCCCCACGCCCGGGAAAATGTGTAAAAAATGTAATAATAAATTATCAAAAATATCCATCATTATAATTGCGTGGCAAAACCATTTTTCCTGGAAATGAGCGTACGCGAACATTAACAGCAATCGCGGATAAATCTGTGACCCTGATGAATCGTCAAACTTCGTGTGCTTTATCGGTTGTGCAGTTGTTGTTGACGAGCATGTCTTTTAAATGAGCCATTTTAATATCGCACCAACAAAAAAAAGATAAACCAACCCCAGTGAAACACAGAGAATCCAAACACATCAGCGACTTCAGCTACTCTTAACCGGATGTCATAAATTATTGCATCTAAGAGCCACCTACATCTTCGCCTTCTCTCCCCACATCAACTGGTGAGGCCTTTTTTGATCCATTCTTGCACGAGGACGAGAACGACGTCGAAAAAATTCTTTGGCAAGTAGAACACAAATAAAACACCACAGCTCAAGATAAATGCATAAATACAATATCATAATGACAGTGTGCAGTTGGCTGCCTTGCGATGGCAGACGATAGCACTGACGAATGTGTGCGAAGGGAGAGGGGGAGAAAACGGAACGAAGAGACAAAAAAAAGGTTGCTCGTTGCACCGGTGCATCAACTGGATGCACAGCCGGCAAAGGAGCGGGGAAAGTGGAAACACTGTATCTATAAGTGCATCGAGCGAGAAGAGGAACGCAGACGAACGGGGAAGAAAAACGGAACAGAGTCCCAAGAAAAGGGTTCTCCTTAGGCGAGGGTTCGCGCCTCGAGGAACTGAAGAACACGATGGAAAATCCCTCCGTCCCCGATTCAATGTTCCAGAATGAAAATGCGTAATGAGCAACAGCACAGCAGAACAGGCAGTCGGGAGCGCTAGAGAGAGCGTTCCCTGCTAGCGAACGTTTTGCTGGAAAATGAATTATGATATGCATTTCTTCATAGTTTTGTTGGATGGTTTAGTTTTTTTTTCCACCACTTCGCTACTGAAACGTTCTTTCGTTACGGGTCCCACCCGGTTCCCGACTCTCTTGCCTTGCGTCTGGGAAATGTTGGATTGCCTTCGATTCGATATAAATAAAATCGAGACTTGCTTCGACTTTTCGTTCGCTGAGTCGCTGGTTGTTGCGGTTCAGTTCATTTGACGTTTTGCCCGCATGGGAAACCCTCCTTCAAGCCTCCCTCTTCCCTGCTCACCATGCCACACAGAACGAACTGGTTGGTGGAGCACTTTTGCCATCATTTCTTTGATGATTTCGCTCACCCTCTCGCTGGCTTTCCCGGCTACGTTTCACAAACTCCCCGTTTTGTGTTGCTGCTGGGCTTGCGATTCAAACAGGACCCAGTTTACAGTTGCACAGAAAAATGTCACAGCAAGTGCAGCCTAATGGTGATTCCAAAGCAAAACGAAAGGGATTCTTTCCGCTCCAAACACAAGGCGTTACGATGGGGAAGAATATTCGTCTTGCGTTCGTACGCCCGGCAAGTGCACTCCCGGCAACGTGCAACTGCACTTTCTATCGCTTCACTCTAGGGACCGTTGAACGGAAATTGATTTATGTGCAGTTGCTCCCAAGTGCCATAAATTATAAAACTCACTGTCGGAGAACCGAAAAACCACAAGCAACGCAAACTGTTGTTATTTTCGATCACAAAGCAAAAAACAATACAACACAAAAACAACCTCTTGCAAACACACACACACACACGGACAAACACCCACGCAACACATGAACATAAAACCAAACAAACGGGACAACGGAAAATGAATTCGAAATAGAACCGAAAAGCCTTTTTATTTTCCCCACTGCCCAACAACCACATCGGCACTCTTGTGCAGCATTCTCACCTCCATCATGACCGGATTCTCGATGTTTGAGCGGTCGAGAAAAATGTGAATTTTTCCTTTGGTTTTCTTTCAATCTAGGGTGGTCTTGTTCAGCAACCCATCAGCAATTGCTTCCCGCACACGTTATCAGTAACCATTTGTACTATCACAATTGCACTCGTGCCACTCGACGACTTTTTCCGTTGCAGACTATGCACTGTACAGTATCAAGAGAAAGAGGTTCGTCTCTTATCGCCAAAACGCGTTGAACTGACTTTCAGATGCGGAAAACAACTTAAAAAAAAGCACTGCTCGTACACGATCAATAGCCGGTCGAGGGAAAAACAACGTTACCGCAAACAATTGACGGTCACACATACGAAAACCACCTGCACACACACGTCCGTACGTTCACTTCTCACCGAACACCACATCATCGACTTCGCTCGCCCGACATGCTCCCTAGATGGCGCTACCGGTGTCAAAAGCGAGTACGATCCGAAGAAATAGTCCGGCCGTGTTATTCCTTCTACTCTGCCAGCGTTCGCGCGAAGCCGTTTGTTGCCGTTGTTTTCGAAAGGACGGGAAACGTCCGCCGCGCTTGGAAGAAGACGAGTGCAGCAGACGCAACCACTACATCAACTGAAGCGAGTTGTTTATCTTCCGACCACCGAACCCCGCGATTCTTTCGGTTGACGTTCTGCTGCGAGCCTGCGACGTGTGCGCGAAGAGTCGTCCTGGACCGCGTGTGGGACAGAGGGAGATGCAAACTGCGCGTGTGAGAGCCTCATTCCTTCGATTGAGTTACCGGTTCGCGATTCGAGCAGTTCGTAGAACTCACCAAGACGATGGACGAACAGAGACGGCGTTGACCGGAAAACAGCGTTATCTCGCTCTCTCCTTCGCTCCGGTTGCCATTTGTGTAGCTATGGTGTTATCTCTTTCGGAATGCCAGCTGGCTGACTCACTCTCGCACACACGAGGAATCGATGCGCGTGGAATAAATGGGATGAGTTTCCCCTTCCACCGATGTAGTCCGAAGTAAATTGGTGTTGGTGGGTCACGCACACACACACACACACTCTCGGCCAGCGGGTTTTAATGATCCTGTCCTTTCGGCGGAATGCATTCTCGACTCGCGTGTATCCTTTTCGGAAAAGCGTGCGTTAGTATCGATCGGATCGTTGGAATGAAGCGATCTAGCTTTAAAGCTCTCACTCACTTTAAGAGCTTCAGTTTGTGGAAGAAATTTTAAAGACGACTCTCGTCGCTCGCTATCACGTGATAAAATGTGACCCCACAGCCCCAACGCTGGATAATTTCCATCGACGGGGGAAGATAATTTCGGTCTGTTTGGTTTAGTTCATCGACCAGCGAGATAGGGCTGGGTTTGTTTGTGCGCGGTGAAGTTTTCCCCTGTTTTTCTTCTTCACCCGAGAGCGTATCAGCATTCCATCCGGCTAATGGCTCACACTTAAACCACTTATCGTGGCCATCATCGAGCGCTCGACAGTTATTATCTGGTCCTGTGGTCCAAGCGACAGAATAGGACATGATTTGTTCTGTGACTATTTGATTTAGTATCCATCCCCTTCCACAATCGTTCACCACGCTCTCTCCCTTTCTCTCTCTCTCGATCGTTCTTTACGCTCTATTTTCAAGTCCTTATCGTGTGGCGTATCATAGTTGTAAAACGAAATCATCGTGTGCTTCGCAAACAAAACAAAAACCTAGCACAGATTTACACAGAGCTATCGAGCTGGCTACTAAAAAACAACAGCGTGTGCAGCACGAGCTACGGGGTGGCAGATAACAAACACCAGCAAACACGCAAAGAGAGGTCGGAAAATGAGACAAAAAAAAACTCGTCTTCGTACACCCCGAGTGCAACCCCTTGGGTTGGGTGGGTGTTGAACGATAAAACCACTGCCGGCTGTTGCTACTCGGGCTTACTGTCAAAACGGATGGACTCGAGAATGCCTCGAATGGGGCAAACATTGCCCGTCTGTTTGACAGGAGGAGTTAACAATAAATTTTATTAATCAATGTCACTTAGTACCTCAACTTAAGTGATAGTGTATTCCTGTGTATTTTTTTTTGTGTCTCCCTCTCCTTCACTCGCTCGTGGCCGAGTTGTTTTTGTTCACTCGTTGACGCGGGCGACTTTGGGTTGACGCGTTTTGAGGAAGGGATTAATGAAACATTAAACAATTAACCGACACATTAACCGACCTCAAGTTTGTAGCCACGAGACGAGAGATGGCGGGTTGGCCGTCCACGAACACGATGGCGGGGGTAAATGGTTGGTAACTGAGTTTGATTTAATTACTGCGGTTTGTTATTTGCTTCTAACAGACGTCGTCGGACGTTGTTTGCCATTGCGTAACTTAACCCAAAAAAAAAAAACCGGTGGCCGTGGGTCCGAAATCGTCCAAGATACAAGACGCCCTGGGTCGAGCCCAATTGCGCCATCATCGTCATTGCCGTCAGTAGGCCGTTAGCAAACGGCAGCATCTCGGTCATTACAATCATCCTGCCGGATTTATCACGCGTTCTTCGTTTACACATGAGTGAAGCGATCGGACGGAACGAACATCTCGGGGACAATTTGTTAGAGGAGAGAGAGTTTGATTTATGCTCAGCAGAGGGGGTTGAGTCAGGCTCAAAATGGAATTGTCATCTTAGGGCGGTATCTTTTCGACGAGAATGGAATATAACATGGTTTGATTAAAAAAGCTTATCGCAACCGAGGTACAACAGGATTATAAGACTTGAAAGTATGTTCAGCTACAAATCAGAGTCCAATTTCTCGGGATGAATGATAATTGATATATTAAATTTCAACCAGACTTCTTTTGTTCAAAGATATAAATAGACAGCTATTAAGAATAGATTTTCCAAATGGTTTTTTTTCAATTTTGTTCCGAATATTCAAATGTCATCATCAAGTCGATGGCGAAGCAACAGAAAGTATTGAAGAATCTCATGGTTGACAACTTTTCTGCAAAGTTTTTCGTTTTTGTTTTGTACGAACTCCATCAACAAATCAAATTTTCCTTTATCCCCTGTTCCCTTCTTTCCCCAATCAAACCCGTCCGAGCGAGTTTCCGTCTCTTCAAATACTCATCAGTGCAACATTCCGCAAGAGAGCGGAAGAAGAAGAAAAGAAAGTGAGAAAAAAACAGGACGTGCCGGAGCCGGATTTCTATAATTTATTTTTATAATTGATATGCAAATCCGTATCGTTTTCTCGGGGTTTTGTTTCCGCTTTTCCGGGCACGGTGTGTATCGAATCCGTTGCCACCGACAAAATACCGAAGCGAATGGATCCTATTTGGTCCTTTGGTCCGGATTTCTCTTCGCGCACGACTTCACGGTACAAACACACACACAGACACAAACGCAACGAATCAAGCTTTGGTAAGAATGCTCCAGAAAATGAAATGATGAAGCGCCACCGACAACAAACGGTGGAGTCGTGGAGCAGAAGGAAGTAATTTCCAATTCGATACATATTCCCGCCCAACACGTTCGCGAAAGGTTTGAGTCTGGGGGCCTCGAGAGTTTGCACCAGCCACCGGGAGAGGGGGGCAAACCGGGTCGCAATCCAACTCGACGAGCGAAACATGCATTTAATTTCCTAATGAAAAATATAAACAAGAAGAGTATGTAGAGTTCTTTTCGTTTGCACACCCGTTCATATAGTTGATTGTTTCAGCAGCAGCAGCAGCAGGGGAAGGGGCTGGAGGAAGGGAAACAGGGCAGCAAGCCCTACTCATATTTTCCTCCTCGAGTTACCAAAGGAATGGCATCGTTTCGGAGAACGAGAAGTATATCGGAACACATCTACATATCATCTGTAGCTTAGGTTGTGGGAGAGGGGGTGAGGCTGGTGTGTGAATAAGGATGTCGGGCGCAACACATCGCACACACAAACCCCCTTGGGAGAAGCCCTTTAAAAATCCACGTCAGACTGGTATTGTGAGCGACAAAAAACAACCTCCATGTCATTCTACAGGAGCAGAGGACAAGGAACAAAAAATACCATTCATATATTTATTATATAAAATAATCAAACTCCAATGGGTGGTAGGAGTCGATAAGAAGTCGGGAGGCCCGGCACAACCCACTTCCCACCGCGGGTTTGACGCGCGAGAAGAGTTTTGCATTTGCAAGCAGCAGAGCTGTTCAGAACCGTGGAAACCAACCAGTTTTTTCTCTAAAACCTAAAGACAAAAAACCTTCCCTCGCGTTCTGGTTTCGTGCGGCGCGGTGGTGGAGTTCGAGGGGAAGGTGAAAGTGTCCTCGGGTGGCAAGTGAAATGACACACAACTTGAAACGATACGAGTTGCGAACGAGCGGCAAAGATCCGAGGGGTGGTTCCATTTTTACTCATCCTGCGGCTCTAACGATTAATCGGAATGAAAACCACCATCGGGAGTGGGGAGGAGGGGGTAGGCAATAGAATGGGGTGGAAAACGGGACCCGCTGGATGTCGCTGGAAGGAAGGCACTCGTTTTGGAAAATCGTTCGATCGCAACATTTTTGACAGGGGGTTTCTTGTGCAGAAGAGTGTATGATTCGATTTTTAATAATTTTCCATGCTATACCTTCGTGTCGTTTGAGGATGGAGAGGAATAGTTGGCGGGGAGAGTTATTATTCCCGCTTTCAAATGAAATATCAAACCCGCATCCCTTTCCAACCCGAGAGCGGTGGTTTTCGTAGTGGCCAGCCTTAGCCAACCATTGCCTTCCGAATGGCGATTCAAAGGCGAACCGGGAAGCGGGTTGGAAATGCGGTGGGTGGTTCACAAAAAAGGGTTAATTTGAGGGGTTCGATGTATGACGAGGTGAAGAGAGAGAGAGAGAGAGAGGGAGGGAAAACTCGCCACGAAATACGGGTTGGTTCGGGATGGAGTCGGGAAAAATAAAATCCAACTCATCCGAACTGATATTGTAAGACGGAAAACTCCTACCACGAATCGAAGGATGTCATGAGAAAGCGTTCCTCACTCATACAAACGTGGTGTCGCACACAGGCACACATGATGATGGCCGTTTCGACATGGCTTACAGCTGGGAGCTGCACATCAAAAGTCGTAATTCGAAATAATAAACATAAAAAGTCACTCTCGCCCGGACGGAAGAGAAGCGTGAAGGAAAAATAACCCTTCACCGGGGGAGGGGGTGGAAAAAGCGGAAGGGTGGACACGCGCGCGTGTGTGTCTGTGGAAAAGAACTGAGGAAAAATCCCGGAAACCGGGGAACGCTTTGACGACCGAAACATACACACACACACGCGCTCCATACGGGGAAGCGGCTCGAACCCAATTAATAACAGAAATTTGAATATATAATTCATGTCAGCCAAAAATTGATGGAAAATTTTGCTGATGCGGAGCGAGCCAGCAATGAGTCGTGTTTCGTCTTCTTTTCCACCGTTGTTTCCATTTCTTTCCCCTGGCCCGGGGTTCGGTTTTGGGGGTTTTTTGGGAAAAAAGGATTCTCTCCGGTTGATTTTCAACCTGCTCCTCAGGCAGATAATTTCGTGTGTGTGTGTGTGTGTTTGTGGCCCGGTTTGGATGGAGTGAGATTTAAAAAGCCCTCCCCAGTGCCACCGATCTTACGAGGATTCGGTTGTTTCGGAACGTTTCCTCGGAGGCCCGAGAATTAAAAAAGAAGGGGGTTTCGTCAGAAGTTTATAAACATTCCGAATACAGCCAACACAAACATCAGCAAAAGTTCTCGAAAGCATGTGAAAGGCTTCTTTTGATTTGTGATCCTCTTGACGATTGATTGAAAGGGAAATTTTGGCTCCAAACGAATCACGAAACATTCGATCCTTCCATTTGCATTATCTGATCCTATTTCGACGTCTCGCGAAAAGAAGGGGCTCTAATTCCCCACTCGGTCTAATGAATTCTACTTTGCATATCTGATGAAGGGGATGGGAAATAAAAGTCGAACTACGCACGCACGCACGCACGCACCAATGCACGAACGCACGTACGGGTCGTTAAAAAGTGAGTAATGACCAATCTCGGGGTGCGGGGCTAAAAGGGCTTCTTACTCATTTTTTGTCCTTTGCTACTAAAACACAGCCTTCCGAACGTAATGGTGATGATTTCCACTCATCAACCCTTTCACCCCAATGGCTTACCCACACACACACACACACAAGCGCGCGTGTGTTCGCGTTCAGTCCCAAAGGACAATTCCTTCTCGACCCGATTCGTTCATTTAGGGCTCGTCGATATCGTCACCGACTTCGCCTTCGTCGTCGTCGTCGTCGTCGTCGTCGTCTTTGTCGCTGTTTGTTGTCGTTAGGAGGATTCTAAAATTCATCGACAAACGAACGCTGATCGAACCGAACATCCCTCACCTCCTATGCTCCTCGAACGTGCCCAGCCCCTTTCTCTCCCCCTCCTGGTTCCCTCGAGTCCCACGGCAAGGAAAAGGGTTGACACATCGATGTCTGCCTTTTGTGTCCTCTCGTGAACCGCCACCCTCCCTCCGGAGACTCGATTTCGGAAAAACTCACTCTCCCGCCGCCTCTCGCATTAATTTAGGATTTAGATTTATAATTCCCTCCAACTCCCCCTCGCTCCCTCTCGGGTGCCCGCCGCCTCTGCTTCCTTCCTTCCATACTTCCTTCCTGTGTGTGCGTTTTTTGGGAAGGGATTCCACCCGAAATGGAAAGATACCGGAGAGGACAACACTCGATTCAATTCCCTACGCTTGTTCCCTCGAAAGGGTGGCCCACGTGGAGGGGCCGCCTCCTTCGGCAACCCCTTTTGGCGCCCCCGAAACGGTGATGAGGATGATGGAATATATTGGTAAATTTGAAAATTTTTCATTTTTCCAAGATACGAATGCGGGTTCTCGCTGCCAGATCCGCCCGGAGTGTTGTTGTTTTGTGTTGGTGTGTGCGGAAAATGGGCAAAATTTGGGCCAATCGGTGGGTAGCGTGGCGGCACAGACGCCCAGGACATCGGTTGGGTTTCTGGTGAATTCTGGTGGAAGTGGTTGATTTGTGAGCTGTAGGCCAAACCTTACCATAGCGGGAGAGGGATGGGGCGGTGGTGAGATGACGAGTTTTCCCCGGTTTTTCGTACCGCTGCGCGTATTTATTGAAGAGGCTCTTCCATTTTCGACCGTGTTCAGTTCGGGGAGCACATTTGACTGATTTTGGCGTTCGCCAAAGGATCGCTCCTTCGGTGGCATCTTCTCCGACGTCGTGTCCTCCCCACCCCGCTACGTGTGTGTGTGTGTGTGTTACGTGAGTTTATGTATGCGACTCCTCCTCGGGGGGGACGGTGACGTCGGCTGTTGTTTTATTACAACTGATTTTTCGCCAGAAGCCAGTCAAGCGTCGAACAAACCATCGAACCGAGGTTCCACCATCATCTCGCAAGCTTATGTCAAGGTTTTTCGCCCGCGGAGGGAAGACAATTCCCTCTCTTTTATTCCGCTTTTTTTTCTGCAAAACTCATCCAGTGGAATGAAAAGGACTTAATTATATTGCTCGCGCACATATGCAGGAATGGGTTAAAGAAACGTAAATTAAATATTACACGCCAGCAGGAGCAGCAATGGCAAAACCCCGATGGCGACAGAGTTTGATTGTGAAGGATTGTTTTAAAAAGAGCTCGAAACAAAATGCAAAAGGGTTTGCTCGAGGGGCAAACGAGAGCACTTGAGGGTGGCTCGAGAAATCCCCTTTCCATGGCTTAGCCATTTCGTTCGTTAAAGGCAGATGGATGAAATCAGAAATCGATGACATTGGGATTAAAAGGATTACACAAATATGAATTTCGTTTGGTACAAACTCTATGTTTCTTCTTGAAAAGGAGTTTGGTGAATGAAAGAAAAACATCGATTCCGCCAAAGAGGATAATTTTCATAAACACAGAATTTATAATTAACAATTTCACTGCGCAACCCTTCGCGGTGTTGATGAGCGTCTTGGAAAACGAACGCGTCTCGCACCACCATGTGATGTTGAAACAAGGATTTTCTTCTTTAACTTTGTCTCTTTGATAAATATACACATACTCGCAAAGCTACCACAAATACACCGGTGGGTTCAAACCAAGAAGTAAAAACCGTTCGCATAGAAAGGAGAACCAAAACCGGCGCTTAATGATAAAAGTTTTCGGTGTAATTATATTGATTAAATATCGAAAAATGTTTGATGTTTTGACAGAGTTCGGCGCACTGTCAACAGACACCGGCACCAGTTTGCAGAGTCGCGGAGTAACGCGTTTCCCTTTGCCCAGGGGCGGACAGGGGTGGACATTCTTTGCCGGAGACGGGTTCTGTTTTAATCATGATAAAAGTTGTTCTTGTTTTAATTTTTGATTGATGGATTATTGAGGCCCAAGCGGAAGGAGCACGAAAGGACGCATCTTCGATCGAGCAGGGCCTGCTTTGGGAGCACTTTTCGACCGTGACAGATAACCCTTCCTTGTTGGGGTATCTCAAATCCCCACAGGCAGGGGGAGAGAAGGAACAAGAATCAATATTTACGATTGACGATATAATTCTGTCACAGTTTAGTTCAAGCCGTGCCTTTTGAAGCTTTGATTGGGAAGGCGAACTTTGGACGACGACGTTTTTGCTTCTTTGAAAGCATTGCTAATGGATCCGAAGGAAGTTTTTACGGATAGGACATTGACGGGTTTTTTCGTCTTCATGAACGATCCTATCAGCTAGTTTTACTAGATTGCTCGCTCCATGGGACATTTGTTTGTACAGGTGATTCACACAACAGTGATTCGATGGAATCGTCAGCTTAGACAATCGACATGCTCTTAGACCAAACCATGTAACCTTCACTTTTGCTGCAAGTCATCAGTCGTGTATACTTCAAAGAGGGTTTAAGAGGAAGAATAAAAATGCGCACCAGGTTCGAGAAAAACACGGTCGTTAACAACGGATCCATTTAGGCTCAAATCATTGCGCAAAGGATATCGTGCCGCGTTCGTACTGATGACGATATTTGCGCAAAAATTACACCGACTTTAGGTTTATCTGCCTCTCACGACTATGACACGACCGCTCGCCCTCACAGACAGCAGCTCAATACAAACACAAACTGTAACTGCGTCATTGGGAAACGGGATGGAAAACGAACGGAACCGGTTGATGATTATTCGAAATGACAACAGCAGAAACGAAAAATCAACTCGAAAAAGAGTTGAGAACATGGGAGGCAGAAGACGGCATGTTGCAAAAGTTGGTCCTTCGATCGTTCGTCATTTTTGCGAGGAAATGTTTTTGGGGTTGGGAAGGGAAAAATCCCAACCAGTGAAACCTCCTCACCCCCCTCCTTCGTGGGTCTAGAATTGGCTTCCGAAGTGAAGTAATAGTAAAATTTAATAATCCAACCTTCAATAAAAGCATAAATCCATGAACATTCAGAATGTATCAATCTGTTTTCCGTTTTCCCATTCTCCCCCTTTTGGGGTTTCCCTTGTGCATGGGTAAAAAAGTGCGGAAGTGCGACAATTTTAACTGTCGTTCGTGAGACGAGAAAAATATGGGTTTTTCGCGGAAAAACTTTTCCACCCGACTCCCAACTCCATCGACGTGCTAATTACCGAAATTTCCGAAACTAACGTCAGGTCGATGAGTCGTTCGGAGTCGGGAACGTTGCTCGAGACGGCCGTTGGAATGATTCACCGTCAGCGTCTCATCCCTTGATTGCTTCCTCGAATTTTCCGCATGGATTATTCTGTGTTGTAAATTTTCCGCGACAATCTGGTTGGAAGGGCTGAGCTCTGGGCGTCGTCTCCCCTTATAGCTTTTCTATCCATCTGCTCGGTGAGCATTTAAGAACCCTTTGCGTTCGGAAGGTTGTAGTTTGAGGTTTTTACGATTGAACGGCGCCGTTTCGTGATCGACGATCGTCGACGTCGGGCGCTCATTATGGGAGGAAGGGGCGTTCGAATCACATGTCACTGGCTGCGGCCTACTTTAGGTCCGCGAGACACAGACCGGAGGGCCATATTTGTACGCAGTTGGCGCAATGAAGCTCAATTATCAGTCAATGATGGCGCCGGGAAGGCGCTCGAGAAGCTTAAAACGCACCTCAGTGTTGCCAGTGTTCTTTTGACGCGGCGGTGGGTGGATTGATTTATTGTTTGTTAATTTTCTCAACCATGCACCCACCACCCCCTCCCTTTTCCCGCGGTGGGTGGCGCAAACACAAAACAAATCATTCGCCCACACCAAGGTGATAAGCGACAGAATCGGTTCACGGTGCAAAATGACGGGAAAAAGCGGCGCGATTACCACCCTTATCGTCTGCCACGGCGAGCAGGAGTCACGGCGCGCAAGTAAACCGACGCTGCTGACATCAGTGCGACAATAATTGGGGACAATAAATTAGTACCTGATAATTTGATAACGTTCCACTGCAATGCTATCGGGAGGGTGCAGGAGACGTAACACACACGCTGTGGTGGAAAAAGCCAAGACCATGGGAAAGGAACGAGCAGGCCCGATGGGCGGGTTACTACCATATTAATTTATGACACACACTGGTGCCCAGCTCCTCAGCCGGTATCTGTCTGCGCCAGTATCTTGTCTCCTTTGTCTCGTTTGTCTTCTTGGCAGGTGTGAAAAAAGTAATTATCAGTAAAACTTCTCGAATGACGCCCGCCACGGCTACCGCACGAGGATCCTCTCCTTCCGTAAGTACATTCATCATTGCGCCTCATCGATCTGGTCGTTTTTCTTCCGAAAGAAGCTCCACTGGAAGGGGCGAGTCGATGCGGAGGAAAAAATATGTCCAACCACATAGAGTCAAATGTAGCGGATGATTGGATAATTTGATTGGAATTATTTATGTACAGACACATTGGCCCGTGTTCGGGAGCGGTTGGAAGTGACAGTCTCACTTGTTCTTGTAATCTTTTACGGCAAAAAAGGGGGACAACCCAAAGTAGTACAAACACCATTGGGAGCATGAAGAATAAGTTCGAGCATTGGATTTGGATGGAAAAATTCCAACCCCATCCGGTTGGGGATTGGTTAACGAAAAAAGGCGTCCTCGCTGGCATTAAATGTCGGACGACACTTACGCATACCGACACGCATGCAGCCGACCGTCTCGAGTTCGAAGCGACCGAACTGATACAATGAATAATTACGAAAGGGATATTAATTTGATTTATATCTTACGTCATGTTTCATTAGCCGATGCCTCACTCGTTCTCGCGCGCTCGCCTTGGTGTTCGCACACCATCCCTGGGACATCCCCACCGGAAGCCTTCTTGGGCGGGTATCCCGGTTCCCGGTCCTCCTCCTTTCGGTATCGGCAGCGAACGGAAAGGATTTGTTTCCTACTTTTTTGGTCTCGTTGCTTGAGTTTTCATTACAATTGAATTAATTTTTGCGTACTTTTCCTTTCCTACTCGTGGAGCGAACGAGCAATGGGGCATTGCGAGGGGGGATGATAGGACGGGGTGGTACTAAATGTTTCCACCATGGAACTGATAATAGCACAGGGGGGAGGAGCGGTAGCAGTTGGTGTAGGGTGCGAATTTTCCCGTCCGGAAGCGAAGACACCGCGCCGCTTCGTTCGAACTGGCTGGGATCCGATTTTCGATGTTTTCCCGCTGCCGGAAGATGGAAGCAAGCCGTTCACCGAACTCCGGTTCGATGCGAAAGGGTGCAGGATTTTGAAGGATTAGCATTTCAAAAACATCCTCGCAGATAGAATTGCTGCAGTTGTTGCAACGCTTCTGCTCATTGTGTTTGCTTCCAGGCTAATGGTTCCGTTTACTTCACGTTTAGCAAAAACGAAGGAATGTTCGCCTTTTGCTGCTCGAGGAAGATGCCGCTGCTGCCAGCGAATTCCTCTTCCTCTGCCAACCCGTGCATGGAACGGAAAGTTGTTAATTAGACTTACTGAGTGATGGCATTTTGGAAGAAGCGTGAGGGGGAAACAAGGCGGGAGCGCAATCGTGGTTTGGAACTTTGAATTGAACCGCTTAGAAAAATCGATACCGTTGCGCAAATATTGTGGCACTTCATGGCAAGTTGTGTTCGGGAAAATATCGTCAATATAACAAAGTCGCTTTGAACACGTCTTCCGAAACAGAGCACGGTTTCTTCACTCAACTTCTTCAATCAGCCCGGAATACGGAACGCGTATCTTTCAATCAAACTGCCATACAGTTTTGAAGCTGCTGCCGAAAAGTTTGAGCCATTTTTTTTCAACCATCGTCAAACCATTTGTCAGTTTTCCTCAACACATATCAGCGTACGCATGTAGGTTGCATTGTTTGGCGTGATTGACATTGTGCTACGTTTTTTCCCATAACTTCCCTCAAGGCCTACTATAAAGCGAAGGAATCAGTTATCGAAACCGGGGGGAGAAAAGATTTTGTGAATGATGTTGAATCGGAAAAACTTTTTGCATTGCCAAGGCCCGAAGAGGAGGGATCAGTTGGAATCGATTTCAATGTTGAGTATTCCAAATGTTGACTTCTTTTTTGGAGTGTGGAAGTTTTTTGGCATGCCGCAACCGGAAATGAATGCTGATTCGATTCGACGAGCCATCTTTGAACCTTTTGCATACGTTTCTCACACATTTGCATAAAAGCACTGCTTTTTAGAATTCGATGTTGTGCCTTGAGTTTGGAAATCATAGTGCCTTTAGAAACTATGATTTCCGGAGCTACTAAAACTTTACTCGCCGGGAAGCAATATTTCGATTCGGTTGAATGAATGACATAATTTGAGCATGCCTATCAGTTGTCCAAAACGATGTCAAACTGGAAAAGATTTATAAACTGCATTCAATCTATTTCCACGCTCTCTATCACACTTTTCTCAATGCCATTCATTCCTAGCAGTCGGAAGTTATGTTATATTAAAAGCTATCGTTTATGTCTACTCTGAAATGTTTTATCCACCTAGTGTCGCTTCTTTTTAGTCCCACCATTTGCTTAAATTGACGAGTGGAAGGTAAAGAAACATCGAAAGACATGGATGAAAATTCCGGAACTCCGAGACTTTAAATTTCGTACCGACATCCTCCTCGGGCGACAACAACATTCAATGAGATATAAATAATGTTTAATGAATTACATCCAAACACGGATGGGAGACAGGGCCAGCATCCCTTGAAATGGAAATTCAATAATGTTTGATTGGACGACGGTCACGGTAAGACATCTCGGGCCTTCTCAGACGCGCCTCGAGTCTCTTTTAGGGAGTGGGTGAGGCATTAGCTTCACATCCGATTACAAGACGACAAGTCTTCGCCCTCCGCGGAAAGATTTGTTTAATCATCTGTGCAAAGTGTGTTCGTTTTGGAATTGGAATGAATGCCATCGAAAAAGGCGGAAACGAATCGCAGGATGGGGGTGGGGAAGTGTCAATAATCCCACGGCAAGATTAGAACGAAGGCGCGCGCGCTCCTGGGAATATCCAATCGGTGTCGATACCCGGGTGGGGGGTCAATTTTTCGTTCGCTAGCAAATCAACTTCGACGATAAGAAAAACGGAGCCCCAGCCTTGTGTGCTTCCTAATCAGTCCCAGCGCCGCTGCAAAGATCAAAGTTGATCGGTTCCACCTCGTGTACCAATTCCGAGTTCCATCCTAAATCTTCACCCTTCGCGCTCGAAAGACGAGCTCTGTTTGCCTCACGGCTCAGTCGTTAGACGTTTGGTGGGGAATATTTTTAATTACTTCCCTCGAGGGGAAGAAGAGCAGAAGAGTCGGGTTGATTTGGCAGCTGGTTGAATCCAATCGAAAATAATCAAAATTCAAAGTGCGTTGGAAGACGCTTTCGGTGGGAGATTGAACTGAAGCTACGTACAACACAGCGTAGTAGTTGGTGGAGCTAGTTTACGTTTGTGTTTAAGAAGATGATTAACTTGCGAGATGAAGGAAGCTGTACCGTCGTTTTCGTGTGCAACATTGTAAGTGAGGAGCAATAAACCTAGGTCAATGTTCAAATTCGGTTTGATGGGATTAATTCATTAATCGCTCGCTTCTGAGTCAACAATAGTTGTGATGGTACGATTTTCTTCAACTTCAACTACAGCTTCCAACGTTCGAGTATTAAATCGATACATTTAGAAAACTTCATTACAATTCCATGTTGGTTGCATAAAAATCCCCACTTGCCCAAACTGGGGAAATAAAACGTTCAAAGCACAAAACAAACCATC
Organism: Anopheles ziemanni; assembly: GCF_943734765.1. Classification (NCBI taxonomy): domain Eukaryota; kingdom Metazoa; phylum Arthropoda; class Insecta; order Diptera; family Culicidae; genus Anopheles; species Anopheles ziemanni. Next base: position 1,332,066 of record NC_080706.1, read on the forward strand.
GCATGAGCTTGGATGAGCTGTTCAATTAAACGTTACCATCATTGGCTCAATAGGGCGATTGACCGCCGCTTGGTTTCGTGCTCCCTCCCTCCACATGGAAAACAAAACAACGTCTTCGTCCGGTTCGTAATGATTCATCGAGTCGCGTTCTGCCGGCTCTGGAAGGGTGCAAGACTCGCAAGAGCCATTAGGTGATCAACCTGTTCATGAAAGAATCGTAAACTCTCCTGAATCATCGAACACGAACACCAGTTCAAGCCCCCGGGCCGATAGCTCGTAAACGGCACCCGGTTTCGCTCGAGCGGAAGATCTTTTCCTCGGTGACTGCTCGGTGGCCGTGGAGAGGTTTTCGGTCTTAGTCAGCCGGAACCGGGGCTCCGATTTGAGGGTGGGATGTTTTTTTTTCTCCCCCCGGACGAAGAAGGGAGGAGAGAAAATTCATCATTAAAAATCTGCCGAGTTCTCTGGGTGCGCTTGATCAATAAAAATTCTATTAATCTATAGTTAGCGGTGCGGAAACGCCGGTACGTTCGACCGGTTATCGACCGAAGAAGGAAAGGGAGTCCGGGTTCCCGGAGCGGGGGGGTACGTTGTCGGTTCGATTTCCACTAATTACCTCCAGCTTTTGGTTCCAGTCGCACGGGCAAGAAGCGGGCTTTTTCGATCGATAGAGAAAGAGAAAATTCTTTCGCACAAAACCAACCCGCCCAGCAGCAAAATGGAATCGACGGCAAAGTTGCAATTTGATGCGTGTAATAAATCTATCCCGGCACTGGAAGCCGCCACTTCCATCACTTTTCATCCGCCCGTAGTGTGGTGAGCAACGAGCAAAAATTGAACGAGGTGGTGGACCAGTCAGGCGAGAAGCTTTTTGAAGCATTTATCAAAGTGCAAAACACCAGCATGCGTGCCCTGCTCCGGTTGCGTGATAGTTGTAATTCCGCTTGCTCGCCATCATTTGTAGGTGGTCGAAGTGATCCGACTTTTCCCCCCCGCAACCGATCGCATTCGCAAAGTAGGTAAACAATGGCACAAACATCATACCGAGCATAACTCGATCGGTAAACGATGGCTTTAAGGTGCCTCAAGATGACGCTGTAACTATGCACTAAGCCTAACCACCAACGTGTGGACACAACGATCCAGCGGGGAGTTATTTTCCGGAGCTGAAGAAAAGCCGGTTCTTGCCGAGACGATCGATGAAACGCCTAGCCAGCACCCCACGGTTCAGTGATGCGATTGGATCGGACTATTAATCAGTCGTTATTGGAATCGTAAGTTCGGAAAAAGCCCCGGAGGGCCTGCGCGAGGAAGAAGTCTTTAATTACATCGTAGCAAGAGGGGTGAAGATACCGCCACACACTCGACTTGGGTTAAATGAATTGTGAAGCACTCAAAGCGTCGTGTGCGCGATCGCACCTAATGATCGCGAAAGAAAGGGGATGGCGCGAAGACATTCGAGATCGAAGTGCGTGAGTTCGCGATATGGTGCTGTCGGTGTGTGTGTGATCGATCCCGGGGAAGAAGCCGGGAAATTTATATCGACAGAGACCTCTCCACACCACAGTACAAGAAACGCCGTTTTATTCGATAAATTTATTCTCGCGCCGATGGATAAAGAAAGTGGCCGCGTGGGGCGGGGAAAATGTGTGTGTGCACGCGGTGACGGAAGGGAAGGCTTTTAGGTGTTTTATCGAACGCACCCATGCACAACCGAATGACTCCGGCCCCGGTGTCCCGGTGCCGCAACGTTTCGAACTTGAACCGTGCGCAAAAAAAAAGTAAACACAGTGTCTGCAAAGGATCATCTTTCTACTTTTCCCTCCCTTCCTTTCGGGAGGAGAAGGTCAGGGGGTGCGGAATGAGGGTGCACAATAACAAAAGTTTTTCAACCACACACACGCACGTACCGGTAGCGGCCCCCCCAGCGCGCCCTGCCTGAAGGGCAAATCGCCGAATGGCGGTGGTGAGCATGATCGCTCCTCTTGATCTATCCAAAATCAGTCGAACGAATCGAAATAAAACGATCTTTCGCCCGGGCCCCCCATCAACGTGATCGCTCATTCGCATAGCCCCCCACCATTCCCCCACGAGACGAGATAAACTCCCCATTGTGCACTTCCTCCCCTTTTTGCTGCTCGTGCATTCAAACGATATCGAATGAATTGGCGCAAAACCGCAATTTATGCGCAATTGAGCAAAATTGAAATTCTGTACGATCAGAAGCCGATCTTCCGATGGGCAAAAGGGGTTGCATCGCAATAAAAATAACCGAGGCACCTGTCTTTTTTGGGGAGAGGTAGAGGAAGTGTGGGAAGGGGGTCGACACGGTTCGTCAGGTCGTGTAAATGAGAAAACGGTTGCCAAATGCACCTTCTTCCGGGATGTGCGTTTCCAGTTGCATTTCTCATTTTGGCTTTAACAATCCTTGATTCATAAGCTTCTCGCTGTTGAAAACAAAATTGTTAACATGTTTTCTTTTAACTGCAGGGAACTTTAATCGCGCTGCAGCAACGAAAGCCCGCGCTTAAACACTCCCCGAATAGATAACGGAACGCAAGCAACGACGGTTTTACGAACCTGCCGTTGTTGGTTTAGCTCGGAGTGTCATTGCCACCGGCTACCGTCAGCAAGCAGCCCCAGCGCCACCAACCGAGTAGGTGTTGGATAAACAGCACACCACACCGTCATACAAAAACACCGGAAATGCGGTCACACTTGGCCACACCGCGTTGATTCAAGCAATTGTGTCGATAGTTTGTGTCATCGTCAACGGCGCGCCCTACGAGAGTGCCAAACAACAAAGAAGGAATCACTTCACCCAGCCGGTTGATAATCCGGTGTCGGATTTTCCGTGGCGGGGAAAAACGCGCTCAATTTCAACTGCAACTCTCCCCACAAAGGATAGTTTATCTGTTGATCTGTTGATTTGGGGAAATTGAATAGAAATTGAATACCTGTTGCAACGCGCCAATGCCACTTCCTTCGGCTACTCCGAGTCACTCCGTGCCGAGGGTGTTCACCACGTTCCCATCACCACCATATATATAGACGCTTTGAAGTGCTTCCCATTCAGTCTCACACACTCGTGTTGTTCGATGACACCTTGCACCAAACTCTCATGTGCCACCGTGTTTCATCACGTGTTGATTTTCCGTCCGTTCTTCACGTCCATTTTTCGGACAAAAGAAGAGAGTGGGGGTTGCAAATTTGCACTCTTTTCAAACAGAAGAACCGCCGAAAAGCGGCGCACCACAACAACCAATTCCGGTTCCGGTGTCGAATGTCGAACGAACGGGAGGGGGGAAAACACCAATGCACAACCGTGTTCCGTGGTTTGTTCTTTGTTATACTTTTCGGTAGTCCAACACAACAATGTGAGTGGGGGGTTGTTTTTTGTATTTTGAGGGAGCAAACGCCGCGTCCCGTGGCACCGGATGGCCCTTGGTCAGTATATCGCGTGGTTCGTGTTACCCCACGGACGCGCTATCAGTAACTAATAATTATTCTAACAGGTTCCACCGGCAGAAGCTCGAGCGTTTTTTTGTTGTGTTGAGTACTCGCTTTGCCATGTGTTTCTAATAAACATTTTTGGACCGCATAGACACACACACAAGCCGTTGAGTTCTTGAGACGCACGCACACAAAAAACCCCCCCGGTGCGATCGCATTCCGAACGTTTGACATGCCGGTTCGAAGACGTCAGCGTGGACCGCGTGGTGCTCTTAATGGTTGTTGTGACGGGAATTCGACGATCGTTAGCGACGATAATTGAGAACAGTGGCAAGAGACCGCCAATAGGGAGAGGATGGACAAGGGTGATTTCCAATTTCATTGATGGCCAAGTGGCGATCCTGCCTTAACTCTCGACAGTGGTCGATGTAACATGTGGGTGCGTGGCGACATTACACTACCCCAAACACGTCTCCAACTTGGATGTGATCAGATGATCTTCTCCAATTCCAATTCCAACATCGTTCAACCCATCCCGACTGCCATTAGCAAGTATGAACTGTAACCTGTATTAATTTCTCCGCAATAATTTCTACTCTATCTGAGCCGGGCGGGGGGAAAAAAGGCAACAGATTAGCGGAGGCCATCCCGAGGGACAACACATTACCGATAACCTATCGGTGTATGGTTCCGTTCGGCAATTGAAGCAAATCGCGAATGCAGACGAAATAAATCACACGATCGAGGTCAAATCGCAAACGAGCGTAGTTGAGCGTGGCACGCCTGCATCCTGAAGACCAAAACGGTTCAACCCGCGCATCAACCGATCATCATCATCATCATCACTGTTCAGAATCCGATCGCTGCTCCGGAACTTGCGGTGGGGAAATGTCAGATGTCAATTTGCGCGTAAAGGCTGTCCGGATCGAACGTCTCGTGCCTCGAAGAGGGAGAATGAGGAGGGGACGTCAGGGGTAGTACTGCGGAGCCAGTTTCGGGAATTCGGAATTTGATTTGATTAGAAGATCAAAAGGTGATCGATGATCGATGGGCGACGGACGATGTTGTTTGTTTGGCTGGTGTCTTTACGAGCTCCGTGAGAGCCGGGGAGTTTGGCGATTGCACGCGAGTCACGCACTGCTGCCGATCGTTTTCGCCGCCGCTCGAAAGAGGTTATCACGATCGAAAAATGTGTTTTTCTGAACCCGCCGAAGCCAAAGCGCAGTGGCCCGGAAGGGTCGATTATTGATTGGAAGTGATGCGCACGGAAAGTACGGCCGCTGATAGGGACGACGGTTCCTCGGCCTTCTTCTCATACACAGTCGGTCATGCTCGAACCGGCCAGGCTGAAACCCCCCCTCCCGCCGATAAGCGTTCGAGAAGAAAATAACGCTCAGCCGCATCCGAAAAACCCGAAATCCAGCCAACCATCCCGATCCATTAGTGCTAATGATATTTTTCATTAAAAAAATAATATCCAAAATTGCGATAATATATCACAAATAATGGCCCTCCGTGCCCGTCGTCCGCTCTCGGCTTCTCTTGGGAGAGTAATTTCGGGCCGGGCGGAAGAATTATCTCCCACCTGCGTTTACACGTGCGAGTGTTTATGCGACTGTGCGGGACCGGGATTATTGTTGTTTCGTTTTGCGAATTCCACCAACAAATTCGCCGAAGAAAATTCTCGGTTCGCTGTGGAAAAAACTGCCTCAATTTCAAGGGACCCGCCGGCAGAGGAAAATGTTTTCCCTTATCTGCATAAATATGTACATAGCCCTTGCCAATTCAGTTTTCGGTATTATGCAGGAATCACCTGATTGTCACTGGGCGCCCAGTTGGGGGCCGCCTTTCGCTGGAATAAGCGGGAGGTTTTGTTTTCCTCTTCCGAAGGAGTCGTTCTTGAATTTTCCTGTACATGGCATCAAATTTGTCGCCTCCCGAAAGACATGAATCCGAAACTCACCTGTTAAGGAAGAGAAAGAGAAAGAGAACAAAATGATGTTATAAAAAAGGTGAAGAACATTAAAAGCAGGAATATGTTCAATGGTTACCCCTCCCCGGGGGGGAGGAGGTAAAGGGAAAAGAAAAATGGTCGTTATGGTGTCTGGTCCAGGGGTTTTCCGCAAGTGAAGAAACAATTTGCTCGATTACTTTGTAGCGTAAAATAGAGACTAAAATAAAAGGATGTTGAGAAAATGAGTAGCAATGGCAAACGAAACGCTTTTCCTTTTTTGATTCATCACTTCTCAATCATTGGAAAACAGAACCACTCACAACCACACTTGCTCGTAATTTGTCTCCCCACCCCCCCGTTCATCTTCCGACAATCCCTTCATCTCCGTCATTCCGTCATCAGAAAATGTCGAAACAAAACAGAATTCAACCGATTGTGAAAGGGTTGTTTTGTGCGTTTGCTATTTTTGCACTTCCACCCCGGGGGACACTATTGTTTTTCACCACCACGGCGGGGTGGGTGGGAGGGAAATCCTGGGAGGAAAATCATTCATTACCAATCGCGACGCACTCATCACACTTTACCTCACCTCACCCCCCCTAACCCCCGCCCTGTTTGATCCACCTCACCTCACCCCGGCTCATATTCATCAGCGATTGGGCTTCGCGCACGATCTTGTCTCTAATGAATGCTTGATAGGAAAATAGGGTCTTTGAAGAGGCGAACACGAACATCACGAGCGCGTCACATCGGTGGCCTGCAGGCACGAAAGGATGCAAATCTCAAAGGAGTGTTTCGTGTGGGTTTTGTCTTGTTTTGGTTTGAGTCACACACTTACACACACTCCAGGGACAAATAACGTGTTCTACACATCGGCGAATTGGGATCGTGCGACTCGGAACATAACGGGCGAGTTTGAAAAGACGGAACCGGGGAAAAAGGAAGCGATGATTTTTCTTTACGTTTGGGAACACAGACGTACACACACACACACATTCATGAGAAGTCGCTTTGTTAACCTGTGTCCTGGCGCACCTGTGTTTCGGTGTGCGATCGTGTATGTGTTTAAGGAGAGGACAGAAGCACGTTTGTAACCCTCTTGTCATCAAAAAGCCGCGGAGAAAAACGGAGAAGGCCTGGAGGTTTCGAGTGTCCTTTTTCACGATTGCATCGTCGTGGAAAGCTGATGGAGTCGGATGAGACTTTAAATACTAACGTCGAGAGGACGGAGGTGAATAAATGGAAGGTTATTTTTCCTGTTTCCACAGATGTTGCACCCTCCGTAGTTCTCCCCCCTAGAGATTGCTTGCATTTGCGGTGCGCGAAAAGTGCATGGTGCAAAATAATTAATTAGATGAAGCTAGATTTTCCTATGGCCTTTTATTCAACCGTTTGTTTGTTCGTTTGCCCTCTCGCCTCTTTTATATTCAATTAATCCGTCGGTGGCGTTTGCGAAAAATCGGGCGACCACCATTCGAATGCTGTCGCACCGAATCGCGTCACCATGGTGATGATGATGGTGAAGATGGGAGTCCACTTGGGGTGTTTTTGATGAGATGTGTGTGCTGTACTTGCTCTCCAAACCAACTTTGCATCTTCGGTCTGATTGGCTGGTCGGGCGCCTTTCAAATCGAATCCTTTTCGTAATGTATCTTCCATGCGAAGGCGAAGGTGAAGAGCGATTATTGTGCAGATTTTTATGTTTAATTAAGACTCACACTCGGCACATCGGTGGATATGCAACCGTGCCTGAACGTCTCTAGCGCCTTCAAATGTGTTTTATTAATTCAGCTACAGGAAATGTAAAACAACACATGAAATGGCAACGTACTTCATGTATTTCATTTCATAAAAGTGTGTTATAGACCAGAATCTGCTAACGTTCTCACTTCTCTTCTTAATGACCTGAAGAATGCCACTATATTTTTTCGTCTTATATTTAATTAAGATTCGTTGAATGGAAAAGCAAATGGTATATGTAAGGGACGAATATTTTTATTGAAAACTAATATAGCCGTAATCCTAAGTTTCCTTAGCATGTGCATGCTTGTGTATGCAGCATTTGCAAATAAATATGGATTCTTTAAAAAGTCTCCTTTACTCTTGGAGGATGATGAGACTTTCTAGTCTTTGCAGAGAGTTATGCTGACATTCCTCATTCGAAAGTGACCTCCGATGGCAACATACATTCACTTGAAAGGATCAAAGAATTTACAGTTCCATCTAAATGGGAAAAATCTAACATTTGAAAGTGGAAGTTTGAAGAGATTTTCCAACATTACCATTCGTTCGTGGTATCTTTGTCCATTTTCCATCCTTAGAAAGCAGAGATAGTCATTTTGCGATTGCAGCTAATTATCCTTTTTTCGTAGCATTGAAATTGGGTAAAAGTATTGCGTCCCATTGGCAGTGACTGACTTTTTGCCGTAGAAACAAGATTAAACGTGGAAAAATATGCCGAAAGACCTCGGGGATGATGCGCACAGGTATCGATTTTCCAACCGCCCCGATCCTGCCATTCTGCTCGACACAGAGAATATCGGCTCGAGACGACTTGAGCATCGGTCGTCCGTTCCTCAGAAGTTTGATTGCTGATGCCAATTAGCCTTCGGGCGAGGATTCGCTTTTTGATGAATCCTTTTCGGTCCCTTCCCGGGACCGGTACCCCGGGTTTTCCGTCGAATCGTTGGGATTTTCAAAAACAAAAGATATCGCCTATAGAGAAGAAGGTGCAGGAAGCGGAAGTGGAGCGAACGGGGGAAATGCGGATGGGCCATACGTGACGATTGACCGTGTGTATCCTGCTTATTTCGACTTTCAACAAACATACACTCATTCCTACTCCCACCACCTCCCTTCCTGGGTTTGGTGTTCCATAGAAAAAAGCAAAAACGAAATTTTTAGCAGCGAATTTACATAATATATGTTACGATTCCATATTTTTCCCCGCGCTTTTCTTTGACACCGCTCCGCCGGCTCTACGCTCCGAGTGCCTTTTCGAACCCTTTTTCAAACACACACATACGCTTAGCCGTACGCACTTGATCATGGATTCTGCTATTCACATCCGGAACGTGGCGGAAAGTGGGAGGTTTCGGTTGTTTCCCTCCAACACCACCATCCCAACCGTGCGCCGTAAGGAGTTCAGTGCTTAGGAGAGCGAACTGATTTTTCATTTGTTTCTCGTTCCGATAACGTTCCGTGCCCGTGTCCCTCCGGTGTCCGAGTGCCGGGAGGAGATGGATTATTTTACTCGCCCAATGAGCCAATGAGTTGCGTTAGGGATTTTTCTTTCTCGGTGGGTGAAAGGGCCCCCCGGAAAACACGGTCAAATATAATAATAAATTTATGAATTGGGCAAAAATAGTAAAAAGCTTTGCGATCCAAACGGCTGCCCGTGGGAAAGGGGTGATTGTAAATATTTCATACATTTTCGGGGCACACATTACGTATGATGACTATTCGAAAAATGTGAAATTACCGGTCAGGGGGGATTTTTCCGAACCCGTTTCGTTACGGGAGGTTTTTTACAAACCTTCCGATCATCATGTACTTCACAACCAAAGAAGGACGAAAGGATTTTCGACCCAGGCAAAAAAAAGAACAATAACTCACCGTGGTGGAGAAATTAAACACACCAAAAAAAAAAGAGAGGAAAACACAAAACAAGTGAAACACAACAACAGAAAGCAAAACCGCAGAGAGTTTCCTATCGGAGAATGATGATGATGGGGAAATTTATAACGATAAAATATTTATCGAAGTATTGTTGTTGTGTTGTTCTACGGCAAAGGTGCGGCCATGATCTGCTCGGGCAGGGAAAGTTCAATTCCGGTTTTGGTCCCTCGCTGCGGTCAGTGGAACATGCTGAACTATTCCTCCAGTTCGAATGAAATTTTAATACCTAGACTTCAATTAATGAAGGAGAACAGATGAATGGAAAAATGAACCGTGGACGCGTCGGTTTTTCCATCCATCCCAAGGCGACCCATTAAAAAAAACCCCGGGATGATTACGCTAAAATAAAATAGACTTCAACCCTACCCCGAGCGGGGTGAGAGGTGTCTTGTGGGGGAAAGAATTATATATTTTATTTATTTTCATTAAAAACCCATAACGAGCACAAACAACGATCCCCCCCCAGTGCAACAAAAGAGCGCGATCGGGGCTGGGCTTTTTTCGGCCTGGCGCTCCTCCGAAAAGGCGAAAAAGGGTTGCGTCCGGAGTCGGACTTTTCCTTCTGGTGTTTTAGTGGTCAGCTTGTTTTTCCGGGGGTTCCATGTATTCGTTTTTGCCTTGTTCTTACTCCCAACATCGAAGGGTTCCGGATCGAGTCCGCCTTTTTCCTCGTGCTTCGACTCTTTTCTTGATCGTTAATTGTAATTTGTTTCAAATAATTTTAATAATTTACGCAACCGGAAAGGTCCGATATGTCCTGGGCAACGGATTACGTCTCGCTGGGAGTCGCCTTTTCTCTCTCTCTCGGTGCTTCACTCTTCCCTTCACCCACCCACGAATGATGTATGGTTTTTATTCCAGCGTACATATGGGTGGACACAGGGCTTGAGGATGAATTATGAGACCCTCGGCGGAGGAATAACATCCTGCGAAAGGATACAACAAAAGCTGGGAGAAATTTGGAGGAAACCTTTGAGGAGGTAGCTTTGGAAGCGCTTGTTCGCTCGTAGTTCCATCCACCAGCATCAATTCGGTAACAAAATGGCTTCATTATTTTATTACTGCGTCAGTTTTAATTTTTTTTTGCCATGTCCAACGTTTATTTCGAAAAGTAACATGTAGCGTGTTAGGTGGGGAGAAAGGGAGGGTAGGGCATGTGGCCATGGTTAGAGTTGATGTTTATAGGATGTGAACGAGATTATGGTTACTAGAATTACATTGATCGTGGGGCTTTGTTCTGGAGCCTCACCACTCAAACACCGGAAAAGCTGTTGCATGGTGGTTCGTTCATTCGTTTTTCCCAAACAATGTATTCCAATCCCATCTCCCAGCCAATGGTTGGTCGAGAAACCCTCCGATCTCGAGTTCTTCTATCGTGCGAGCGGTCCATCCAGCTTTCCATACAAACAAATCTGGGCAGTGAAATCGGACCGATCCATCGACAATGGAAGCGAAAAATCCGAAGATTATTAACCTTCTCAGCTTGTTTACATCGGAATAAGAGCATCCCTTCTGACAGGCAACAACAAAAAGTGTCATGGCAATTGAAGGACGCCCCATGCCGTCCACTCAATGTCCCGTTTGGGAAGGATTGAAAATTTCCTGGTTGCCAAAAACTATCCAGACAGAACGGAAACACTAACTAACCGATTCTCTCGAAGAGGACCGGGAAGAGGGTGTCCTTCGTTTGGACTTCATCAGGAAAAAAGGAGGAAAGACGTTTGACGGGTAGGTGTCTTTCTCCTCCTTGCGAAACCTTTGTTTGTCCAAGCACTGCCCGGTGGGCTCATCTGCCCACGGAGAATCCGTTCTCATCCGTCGTTTCATCTGCATTCGATTGAAATCTCTGCCAAAACCCTTCACACAAACGCCAGTTGCTCACTTTTCAGCGTCGCTCCTGTGCGAGTTTTCTTTTTCCGACTCCCCAGCCCCTCCCTCCCTCGACATGTGAGTCCTTTTGATTGCAAATATTTACAACAATAATATTACGGATGGACTTTATGGGAGGTGTGATTGTTTTTGCGTCTCCATCGACTCTCCCGACGCGGCCGTTGTAAAGTGAAACCTTTCCGAAAAAGTCCCACAAAGAGCATGTGGACGGGGGAAGGACGACGGTAGTCAACTGGTTATGATGTCGCCTGGTCGACAAACAAGACCCTTTACAATCCGTAGCCGTTCTCTGGACGTCGGAATCGGTTTGGATAGCATCAATAAGACGAGCTCGTCTCCACCCGACGGGCAATATCCTTCCGAAACGGAGCAGGGTGGCCCCGAAAGGGAGGACGGAGGGGGGCGTGATTGGAAACAAATGAAACGAACACTCTCGGCGGATTTGTCTGGTTGGCCGGCCATGGTCAGGGGGAGAATGAAGCGAGTGAACGTTCCCACAAAGCCCTTTTTAGCTTCAGCTTTGACCAGCAAACACCAGCAGACGGAGGGAAACCCTTTCGAGTCTGCAAATGATGCCTTGCGGTGTGGGTTTTTCTGGTAACAAGATCTGGTCAAGATGGGAATGGACAGCTTGTGTAGCAGTTTCGATTTGCGACTCGCTCGCCCCCACTTCCCGTGAAGTTGTCGGACAGTGCTACCGAAAGTAAACTTCTAATAAATATTGTTTCACTTTTTGGTTTCTCCTGTTTGCGATTCGTTCAAATATTGCGTTTATATCTCACATAATGTGGCCCTCAAATTGAGACATTTGTGGCGAGGAAGGTGTTCCACAACCCATTGAAAGGAGAACACTGTTCTACAGCAGGTGGAATGTGTGATATATTTGAATCTTGTGCCGGTTTTCGAACAAGAAAAGGACACTCATTTTTAACGATTGTCATCGCTCTTGCGAACCTCCATCGATGGGCCTTGGATTCTTCGGTTGGTCGGTCCGTTTTCGTTGCCTTTTGTCAACCCGCGGGAAAAGCGTTAATCGGGAGTTATTGGTCGCGAATGGTCGCGTTTTGTGTTCGCGCTCGACTGACCCGACAACAGCTGGACGATTTAAACAAATCATTAATTGTGTCATTAGCCGGGCGAAGATGGTGGAGAGTTGAAAGAGGGAAGCGGCCGGGAGATAGAAGGAACTCGCTTTATCTGCTCCGTTTTTCATCCATTGAGTCTCCACCGAGCGGAACGGTAATATTTTTGTTTTATTTAACTGAAAGGTAAGATAAAAATAATCAAACCCAACCCACGCCGTGCTAGGGAAGGTTATTCTCTCCCAGTCATCCGGGTTTATAAAATACGACTTAAAGCTCGACATAAAGATTACCCCACAATGGGGAGAAATGGGAGGCGAATTTCGCATACTCGCGGCGCAACTATAAAATCTCCCCTCTAATTGACTCTCGGCGACGGCAACTTCCCGTAGAAGTTAACGATAGTTTCGCCGCGCGGGACATCATCACGGTGGTGAAAATGGTGGCGAAATCACAATTCCTCACACTCGTCGTTGTATGCTGAAATTTTGTCATCCGATCGATCCCCACCGGCATCGGGGGGCAACATTGCCACCGGCAGAACGGCAATGCCGAGCCTGGCTATAAAAACAATAATAATATGTAAAACAGCTATAAATTATAGACGAGCCGACGGGCTTTGGCTTACCTCGTCCCAAGCGTCCCCCTTTTTCTCTAAAAATACCCGACCGATCGCGCACACCCGACCGACGATCGTCGTCGACATGGGTTTTCCTTCCTTCATGATTGCGCCGTACGCGGGGCGAGTAGACAAACGTTGCATTTGTTAAACCGTCCAAGGGGGGGAGGTTCGAATTAGGTCCGACGACTTTCACCCATGGCGTGTCTTATTAGTTGACTTTTCCTCCCACATTCTGCTCGCCGGGCAGACACTACTTCGCCCATCGGGGGATTTAAATCAAACACAAACGCAGACGGGGAAACGGGACACGGGGAAGAATAGTTTCAATGCAGCAGAACCCGAACCAGAAGAGTGTTGTTAGTTTTTCGTGGTTCAGAAATAAATCGCTACACTGTGGCCGATGATCGTTTCGCCGATGTGCACGAGAGTGTGTGTGTGTGTGTGGTTCGAAAGGGTTTTCCCTCCGCCGACGGATCCCGAATTCCGGCCCATAACCTAGCACAAAAAGATTATTTCCTTCTATTCGAGCTAGAGCTTATCCACCGAAAGACTATTTTCGAAATTGCATCACCAAGCCGTTATTCACTTTCCTGCGAGTGACACGAAACCCGGTTGCATCGAGCGGCGATCGGGCCCGAGCGGATTGAGGATATCGAGCCGCTGTGTAGGAATTCCCCAAAGGGAAGGTTTCTCGCGCGAGCGGAAGGCAATTTGTTGAAGGCAGCCCCAAGAAGCAGCAGCTCCCTTGGGGGGAAAAGGTTGGAAGGTGACATTCCGGGCACAACCGCACACAACACACTACTATACGCTCGCGCGCCAAAGTGTGGCCGGGAAATCGGAGAAAAGAAATTTGTCGCTGCGAGGTAGTACATCATTTTCTGGCTCTGGGCGCAGAAGAATTTGCCCTCGAATATTGATACCAGTGCGCGAGCGGAGCTAAACACCGGTGTTTCGGTGTTTTTCTTTTCCGACCAGGAATTCCCCCGAGTGGCGGGCCGAAGGAGGAAAACAACGACGTGAAAAGGTGATTCATTGCCGATGGATGGTGATTTATTTGGAGTGTCACTTCCACGCACACGGCGCACGGTTTGCTGCCGAAGAAGAAAGTTCATCCGTGTTTGCCCGTCCGCCACAACACAAGACAACACAAAGCACCGCACGATCGATCCGTGCACACACGCACTTTTGGCCGCTGACGTGCCTGGGGTTTTAGAGTTTTCCCGCGCCCATTAATTCGTTCGTTTCGGTAGTACACTCTATACTTCATTTGTGATCTGTTCGAACGGCGAACCCGACGCGTCGGGTCGACGTCGTTTTGCTTCCGCGGATGATTTTCTCGATTTCCTTCGCTTCTCGAATGTGGTTGATATTTTCGAGAGATGGGATTAAAGATTGATTTATGCTTTCGGTGGGGGCTCCCACTCGAGTGCGGAGGGAAAGGAAAGGTAATGCCAACCGAGAACGGGGGCGCGTGAAGTGTCACATGAAATAGTGACAGTTTCGGGTGGTTCGCGTTCGGCGTTTGTTTTTGCCCGTAACGTAAAGTACAGAAGAGCAGAGCGTGTGTAGGTGGATGTTGGATGGGGCATCGATTCGGAGATGGATACACTTAGCATTTCACGCGTTCTCCTGGGTAAATAAACGGTGGACCGTGATCTCCATCTGTTCCACGTCGTTGTGGTTTTGTTGGTGGCCGCGGAAGGGATTTTTGTGGAACGTCATCGCCATCGTTTGTCTTCTCCTTGAGCAGGATCATGTCGAGTGTAGTGGTAGGAACGAACGGGGAACAAATGGGAGCTCATTTGAGGTTGTGGATTGTTGTACTTTTGCTTCAAACAGAAATTGATTAACTAATTGAGATGCATATTATTTACCTTAAAGTGAAACCTATTTTCAGACCAATATTATTACATACAGACCATAAAGTCCTTAAGCGTTAATAAATTTGTTCGCTTAATTGTTCCTGAACTACTTTCGTCCCATTCCAAGGATTTTGTTTCATCAATAAAATGCAACAGTATAGAACTACAGATTCTCTTTGTCCTTCACATGAAGCATGTTTTCGAACCATAAGCCACCCATCGAATGCAGTTGTGAACCGCATCAACGAGACGAAACTTTCGTTTTTTACTGTTACGGCTTAGGTTAAAATTATTTTTGCACTCGTTTAGCTTCGACATGCTTTTCGTTTGTTTTGTTTGCGAAGAACACATTCTATTCTATGCCCTCTAGCGGCCTGCTGTTTAGGGCCGTCGCATGTGAGTGTGCCGTCCGCCGTTTTGTTTTGCTTTTTTATTCCATCCCTAGTTGGCGGTTGCTTCGATGTTCTAATTTCGGACTAATAATTTTGTATTCTCCGTTACAAGTGCAAAGAGGGCAGAATGGAAAGTGTATCTCACCTCACCCCATGTTGGTCTTTGGGTGGGCTTCCGCAATCCAACGAGGTGCAAAGGGTTGGCACAAGAGGTGAGTGAAGATGGAGACTGGAGAAGAATGTTTAATGTAGTGAAATAGGTGCTAGCCGAAACCGAAACGGAACTGCCTTCGACCGGCGAAACAAACGACCGAACAAGAGTGCGTTTAGTGTTTCTATGTCAGTTTACATGTATTTCGTTTGTCTGGTGTCCGGGAGTGCTGGGGAAGAGGAGGCCGAAAGGGGGGAGGGAAGGTAAAGTGCAGATCGTGTTCGTGCATCGAAATTAATGTGACTTTTGAACTCATTTCTTTTGAGCCTTGTTTTTGTGTGTGTTCTCTTCGAAGCGAGTCGCACCGTTTAAAACAACAGATGCTTGCAAAAATCAAACACCATATCTTTCGTTTTCTTTCTTTGTCTCTCCCCACTCGTTGCGGGAGGGTTGGTAAGCGTTTGCTGGGAAAATCGCTCCCGGGATTTGTTTTCTTCATCCCATTCGACGAATTAGGATGCCGGAGACGTTCCTCGCGCTTATTGATTAATTGCAGCCGATTTGCACGATTTATGGTGGGAGTCCGCTTTTCCAAAGGAGCCGCCAAAGCCGACACTGGAGACGCATGGTCGGTCACGTGGTGCACGTCTTAAAGGTAGCATGCGCGATCGTCACTCGAACGTGCTGGCGCAGAAAAAACGAGCACATGATCGTGCAGTTGCAACCGCAATCGATTCGCCATTCCCCCGGGTTGCCCATTTTCCTCCCCTTTCAACCGTTGGTTCCACCACTTCCGGTGTGAGGGAACCTGTGAATGTGCGCTGGGTTTTCTGCCAGAAGGGGGATTTCTGTTTAGTTGCGCCGAAAATAAAACGTTGCATGTGCTTTATTGCAGTTTTAATTTAAATACCGTTCTGGAGTTTTATGGTCCCTTACGGCCCTCGGCGGGCGAGGCCCTGAGGTTTTTGTTTTTCTACTCCGTTTTTTTTTTTTAGCAAAAGCTGGTAATTTCGTTCACCGGTTTTATTCTTTTTAACGGTCGTTCACTTGCATCGCGACTGGTTTGGTGTGTTTGGTTGGTGGCTTTCAGCAATATTTTCGCTACCCAAAACCGAAGCGTGTTTTATGCCTCTTGCGAGATCTTTATGAGATATGGAGTTTGTTTTAATTAAGAATTTACAAAAATTTCCCCTTTTTTGCACGTACCGCCCGAAAACCCAACCATCGCTGCCATTTAAACGACAAGAGTTCGATCCATAGTGGGATTGTTTCGGTACGGGATCCAGTAAACTACTAATCACCACTAAGACCCGAGTTTGGAGGTTTGGTAAATTGTAATGTTTCATGGGGCTCCCCAAACGAATACGATGCACCGAGGCAAAGGCGTCTTGGATTGGGGGGTAAGAACAAGGAATAAAACCTAGCGGGCAGATAAAATCCACGCCATGAAGCCATGCACCAAAGGAAGCGCGATTTCGTTTTTCCACGGAAATGTGTGTCTGTACTTCCAAAAATTTGAAACTTTTCCCTCCGCCCATCCGTCTGGTTCGATGGCATCGATAATTAAACTGGCGGAGACGGAGAGAAGAATGGTGCAGTTCTGCAGGGGTGGGGGGGGGGGGGGGGGAAGGGTGCGTCGCGAGCTCTTAATTACTTTTCTGCTGCAGTTTACTTGCATCAATTTGGGTGCCGGCTTACACGAAAACCCACAAGTAGAAAGGGTAATACGTTTTAGGTTTACATCCTTTTTCATGTTTATTGCACTTTTTCGTATTCTCAAGATTCAAAAAGGATTTTATTTCTAATTGTATAACATTGCTACAAGCGTGGAAAACATGTTCTTATCCACAGTGTGTGGTTTTCCATATTCTCATAAGAATTAATAAAATGCACAAATGACTGCAGTCCCCAGTTAGGGATTGCAGAAATAAAAGAATGCAAGACTAAAAAAATCCACAAAAAGACAGACCCTCAATCGTATGCGTGAAATGCACACCACAGAATCAACTAATTTGCTCGTTCCACTGATTTCGCTTCGCATCCATCCTGTCCTGGGGAGAAAAAAAATGGAAGCAGCATCGGGAAGCAAAGGGACCAAAACCTTTATGGACATTTCGTTAAATGGCTTGGATAAAGGATATAAATATCACATTCGAAAACGCGCTTGGGTGAGCAGCAGCAGCGCTCGGTTTCTTTTCCTTCTGCTCCTGGTGAAGCTGTGGCATGATGAAGTGTCCCCGAGGTCCCAGGGATAAGCCATGTCCCCACCCCCCCCTCGAAAAGGACCCGAAGTGCTTCATGTGTGTGGGATTTCGGTTTTTTCCCGGCATTTGTTGCATTTTTCCACCGCTTGTGTTGCATCTGCTGCCAGTGAAACATGTGACGGTACTGGGGGGGTTCCATGGAAAACTTTTGCTGTAGGGAAGCAAAAATACCGCAGAAAAAAACGGGATGCAGAAAAATGACAGCCACTCGAAGAACGATGCTAAAATTCTCCTAACTGCACTTTCATTCATTAATTATGTTAAAAATCCTCCGTCCCGAAAGATATAGATACAGAGTCAAAACGCAAAGTGTGGCGGGTGTGTTTAGAGCTGGTGGAAAAAGATCTTTATGGTTTGTCCCTTCCCATTGCAACTGACGGCACAATTCTTTCTCCATTCGCACATTGACTCGATAAAATGTGCAGTGAAATGCAGGCAACGCTGAACGCTGCTCGCGGAACTATCTCTTTGCTTGCGCCCTTGGAAAATGCGTTTTTCGCACACGTAGGAAATGGAGGCAACACGAAGAAAATCGCAAGCTACATTTGCTTGCGTTGCACCAACCATCAACCCCCCTCCCTTTGCGGTGGCTTTTCCTGCAATCTCAATCTTCCACGCGACCGCAGAAATGTGTTAAAAAAATGTGCATTGGGGCTCGGACGGCCCTCCAAACTCCAACGTAATTTATACACTCAGCGTTCTCCGCTGTTTGTAAACCGAAGGAATCTGGCCGGACAACCCGGGCCCACAGTGCAGGCGGGTGTGCATGTATGTGCCTCCAACCGAATGTTAAAGTGAGCATAAATCATAAATTTTGCTTATAAATCACTGGCGAAACAGGTCCCGCGTGGTGCAATGAAGGAATGGGAAGGAAATCTCGCGAAAATCCGGACGAAAAACGGTGACGCCACTTGTTCACGTCCGGTTGGAAAACTACCAGAGACGCCGGCATGTGTTCACGCACTCGGTTTCGGTTGCTTGCGGTGTGTGTCTTTTGCGACACGCACATGCATCCGTTTTGGTTGTGGTTGGGGCAGAGAGGGCTGCCAGATGTCAAATAGAAACGTGTGAAGGAGGAGAGTTCTTTTTCAAATCACTGATCGGGTGCGGGTCTGGAATGATGAACGATCAGCATTTGACCATTTCCCCTCCGGTGAGGTGAATCATTGCAACCTTAATTAGGTGATCTTTCACCACCAGTGAGCCAAGTTTGCATGGGTTCTTTGCCCACAACCATGGATGAATCATTCCTTTTCCGACGCCGGTACCGATTCGATTAATGCCATTTTAAACGTTCTCAACGGTGCAACCCGAACCCACAATGTTTCGAACGATTTTTCGATAAAATAAACGCAATAAATCAAGTAGCATGCAATTGGGTGGAATGTGTCGTTCCTTCGTCGCCCGGGGGGAGGGGGTTCTCAATGACATGTGAGCAAGGCTTAGCAAAAGCCTGGCGGTACTCGAAGGCACGATTGAAAACATCCTCCTTGGAGGGTGGGTTGTTCCTTGAAACTTTCCCAACCCCCAACGCCAACGATTACTGATAATTTATTCCACCTCTAGCAGGACCGCGATACATTATGCGGTGCGTGGTGGTGGTAGAGGTAGTGGTGGCAGTATTATTTGTTAATCACTCACGTGATTGTGCCTGGCAAGGGGTGAAAAGCAGGGCCGGGAAAGTTTTTCCTAACAAATCACAAACGATTCGCGTACCCTTAGGCCGGAACGCACTCCGGACTAGAAATCGCAGCAACAAAGAACACACACACACACACACACGATATGCGCCAATGACGGTGCCATTTAATCGAAGTTGAATGTCAACGACGCCGGGAGGAAGACATTTGCACCGTTTGATCCAATTCTTCTGGGGGGGTTCGAAGACGAAGGGAGAGTGGAACAGAAAACAAACACTCCATCTCCGGGGAAAGAGAGGATGGGAGGGAAATTGGTGGGAAATGGATTCGTGTGGCACCATTTTCACCCTTTTCCCCCCCTCCGCCCGCTCGCGTACTGCGGGAAAACATACCGAAAAACATTTGCATATAAATTTCAACTTTCCTTCTGATAAGAACTTTTTATTTTTATTACCTTTCATTTCTCCCACCGACAACACCGGCGGCTTAACCGACCCGGTGGATTTTCCAGCGAGGGGGCTCACAGTTGACGTGGGTTTGACGAAAAACGCGCACGCCAAAATGAGAGAGCTAGGAGAAAGGCGTGGGGGCGGGGGGGTGCCCTGGAGAAAATGAACGCGTGAACAAGGAGTTTCGATTCGGTTCGGTTTTATAATTTGTTTCAGGTTCTTGCCTTTGGTCCTTTGGAAGGAGGGGCACACAATGGTTTGCCAGTGAGGCGAACACAAACGACAAACGATATTTTATCAATAAAAACATTTTCACCCCTTTTACTACCCACCCTCCTCACACTGGAGAACTGCGGGGGGGAAAAACAACAGTACGAAACGATTGAGTTTTTAATTCGATCAAATGCTAATGTTGTGTCATTCCATTCACCGTGGGTTCCTCGGGAAAATGTCAAAGCGGCAAGCACAAGCGGTCGGGGAAAACTTTCATCGAGCCATCCATTAGCCAACAAACGCAGCTGTGGATTGCGGATTTACACCAAACCGCGGAAAAACACGGTGGCGTGGCGCACGGTCCGGAAAAACGCTCCGCGTCTCATCCTGGGCCAAATGGAAACAAATCGAAAACAATCCAAAAACCTCGAAACGATCGACTTTTCTTTTGCGCGGCGTGCGTTGGAGATGGAACGAATGCGACAAAAGTTTTACCCGTAAAAGAGAAAGGGAGAAAGTGTGTATGTTGGTGGGTCAGGAATCGTCGGATCGTTTGGTAGTCAGGAAAAACTGGCGCAAAAGTGACATTGCTCCGGCGTGTCGATGGAGGAAATGGTGTAGGCGGATTGTTTGATTATATGGTTAACTTGTACCGCTTTTTGTGCCGTATGCTCTAGCGTGTGATACCCTCGTCGCCTGCCTCGCTTGCACTCCCTCCTTTTTCCCTACCCCATCAAGCCCCACAAGAATGAATTCGAACGAATTCGAACCGCGCCCGCAAATGGCATCCACTTCATGGAGGCGAAGTAACGGCACTAATGCTATAAATATACGGAAAGTATGTTTTGTTTTGACACTTACGAAATTTGGACTATTTTATCCTACCCCCTCTTATAGCTTCCCCTTTGCCAACCCGCGCGCGCGTTCCGCCAAAAGTAAAACCGGACTTGGTGTTCATGCTCCATGCACTACTGGGATGCTTTTGCTTTTTGCATTTCGTAACTCCAAAGTGCACCCAAGCCACATAGCGGAAGCGTTGAAGGAGCTGTGGTAGTGGCGAGGGGAGAAGACGTGGTGGGAGTACCGAAGACAGTCGCCGTCCGGAGGCGAAAGAAAATTCCCCCCGTGAAGCGGGTGGAGGATTTTCCAGTGTCGGTAGAAACCGGATTGGCGCTCAGCTCTATTCGGAAGGACGCCCACGGGTTTCTTGAGCATTTGGTGTTTCAATGTGCGACTATATTCGTTCCCATTTGGGGCTGTTTGAGATGTTTGGAAAATTGGGATCTTCAACAACTAATTGATACATTGGTGAAACTTTTGTCTGAGAGTTTAAATAAGAAATGACTCACGTACTAAAAGACTTAAAGAACACACTCAAAAATAAAACAAAAATCATCAAAAGAGTCACCAAAACCAGTTGGTTTATTTATCCCCCGTCAGTGTGGGGTGCTGTGTACGAATTAGCAGGTTTAGTGATATTTATAGTTTACATATTGTTTTGTCATTACTGCATAATTCATGCAGCTAAACCAACCGAACCCCAGTCTGGGCCGTCTGGGCAATCCTCAGCACAACCCGAAGGCCGGCGTGGTTGGTGTTGTTGCTGTTGTCGTAGCTTCACAAAAAGAGCAGATTGCCAACCTCCCCTGCCCGTCCTACCCGTCCCGCCCGCCGTCATACGATCGGTTTTTTGGCCGCGATGCAACCAAAACGAACGATTCGGCGATTCGATGCGGTTGTGATGATGGTATCGTGTAGCTCATTTCTCACTTTCATTCCGCAGTGCGAGAGAAATGCAGAAGATAACCGGGGCCGAGGAAAGGGTTAGGGTATGGGGGTTTTTCGTGGAGGCAGACAACAAAATGAGTACAAAGAACCTCGATGCTCGTCGTTCTCTGGTTCGACTTTATTTAAGACCAAGTCATCCCGCAAAAGTTTCCAACCCGTTTTAACGGCGCGAAAGGATTGCCATTGTGTGCTCGGGAAAATCGCGAACCTCATCGATGAACGTTTTCCCCGGGGAAAAAGGGAAACACGAACGCTAGTTTAAGACGCTGGGAATGGATTGAGTTTGTTGTTCGGTATCGAAATTGTGAACACAACAAACACTCCCGATGTCGGAGGAGGAAAAGAGGCAAGAGAAAAAGAATTAACGTAGAAAAAGCGAAAACAAGTCGCATTTCGATTTGTGTAAATTAGTCTGCACACCGAGTGGGCACACGGTGTGCTGCATTTTTCCATTCGTCCTCATGTGGTGGAAGTGGAGTCCGGGAAGCTTCAAACCGAAGAAAGAATCAGGAAGAAACGCTTTCTTTCTCGTACCCGCGTTTCTGTTTCATCGTTGCACAAAATGCTCCCGTTCCAATATCCTTCCGATGGGTGGAAAATTTACATGCTAATGGTGCCTTCACCAAGTTTTTCCCGGGGCAAAAAGGCGCACGGAGGGCTCTCGTTTGGCAGCGAACATAGCGTACGGTGTTCGTGTTCGGTTGCAGTGCGAGTGGAAAACTGTACACTTTCCACCTTCTTTGCAGCCACTTTCGGGAAATTTTAATGAAACCGAAGGAAAATAGCAACACTGCAGGTTTTCTCACCCTTCGCAGCATATTAAAACGCGGTGTGCATGTTCTCGTTCCCGAAAGCGACCAGATGCCTCGAATTTCTTTTGTGGAGGGGAGTTTGGTGTTTGCCCTCGCCTCGTCGATGGAGACGCCTGGTCGTGGATGGGAGTAATGGCTGGGACTCGCTTTTCCTCGGGTAACGATTCAATAAATGTCGTAAATAAACGATTATTACTCCGCATCAAAATCCAGTGGCGTTCCGTGAGTCGAACCTCCGGCAAATCAATCGACCCATGCGGCTCATTATAATTCCGCCATAAACCACCACCACCAACACATTACCCTCTTCCGTTCACCCTCACATACATTGTCCCTTTCTCTCGCACCAGTGTTGGGTGATTGTTAAATTTTACCACAACCACAAAATCACCTCCTTCCCGCTGCGTTGTGAAAGGCGCCCGAAAACTGGCAAGTAAACGCTCAACCTGTGATGGTATCAAATTCTTCAAATATTTTCCACCGAAAACGTCGAGCCGGGCCCGGAAAAGGATATCTATGCCAACCCAATTCCGACACCTTCTGGTGGTGTTTGGATTCCTGTTTTTTTTTCTCGGAGGGAGTATCTTTTTTTTTTGGTCTTCCTCTCTCCACTTCCGAACCTTAAACTGTTCTCCGGTTTGCGAAGTTGTGTTTTTTACGACTTTTTATAGATCAATTTCAGATTTTACACCCTTCGGAACGTGTTTTTCCCTCCCCGCCGCTTCCGGACCGGCAATTCCATCGATTCCGCTAGGGTTTGGTGGTGTTTTCCGATCTACCTTTTTTTTGCCAGCGGATCGAAGACGAGGCGAAACGAACCCAATTTCGGTTCAATTTCGGAAAACTTTCGCCCGAGACGCCGCAAGGTCCCGTCCCGTTGGACGATGGGAAAACAAACAGCTTATGAAGTTATTACCACGTGTTTCGCTGGTTTTGGTCGAAAGGGATGTTTTCAGTTGTTTTTCTTTTTTTTTTTTGTAATACTTTTCCACCGTTAAATTTATGAGCGCTTCATCGCCTCCCGCGCCGCAGAGAAAAAGGGGAGCTGCAAATCCATCACACCGAACCGTAGCCAAACAAGTCCGTAAACAAGATAATAACTTATTGACAAACCATCGTTTGGCTTGCGGACGTGCCTCAGACCGAATGGGAAAAACCGTGGGAAAACGTGTTTTCCTTCCCCGACACTTTCGAGGAAAAAAAGACACAATCCGTTCGTCATTGGAACGGAAAAGCGAGGAAATTGGATACTGTTTATTTTTCTTTCTCCATCCTCCTAAAGGATAGGCGTGAAAGGTTGAAGGAAACGTTGGAAAGGGATCAGCCTTGGAGTGTGAAAATCACTCCACAGTCGGAAAATCAAGCAGAAAATATATTTTCCCGCACTTTGTGTTTCCTTTATGCTTGGGTTAACTATAACTGAAACGATTCTCAGAAAAGAGCAACAATCTATGGGAAAAGATGATTGAAAAGAAAACAACGAATGTGCTTGAATCACAAAGGTCAAAGAGACAAATGATTGCAGGACTAAAGGTTCTGCAAACGAGAGAAATGCAAATGATTTGTCCTAGAATGTCTTCTTCGGTCAAAACGATCGCGCGGCCTATCGAACTCTGAACTCAAACCGGAAGCCGAGTGAAATCGAAAGGACAGCACCACAAGATGTAGAAAATGTTCTCCATCTTCATCTCCAGAAAGGCCCCTCCACCCGGCACGGAGGTCCTTTGATCCTTCGACCGGAAAATAAGGCGATAAATCACCCCAAAACCTTCGACACCCAAAGATTTCTCAGATCGTTCTCAGGCAGGCGCATCGTCTAGGAAAAGGAATAGGAGACTGCCATTTCCCTTTTCGAGTAAACATACCCTCCCAAGGAGGAAGGTACCGGGCCATAAGGGGCCGGTCAAAGGCGAAATTTTCCGGTCAAACTCCCATCACCTTTTCGGGATGGCCTTTTGCTTTCTCGCAAGGAAAACGGAATCTTGGGTCGGTCGATAAGTGGATTTACGAGTGTATCTTACTAATTCCTCAAGTGGCCACCAACGCCCCTCCTGCCTACTTCATTAGCTCCGGTCGGGGTTGAGTGAAAGTGTGAAAAGAGGGATACATCATTTCTCCAAGTGCCTCTTTCTCTGGCGAAGGAAGAGAAGAAGGAGAAAAAAACAACCCATCCCATTTCGACAACAACTTCCGATCGGTAAGCGAGAATCAACAAGCGATTTTTATCGGCCCGACTGTTTGGGTACGTGCCTGCGTGCAAGCGTGCGGTATCGTTTCGTTTTTTTCCTCTCTCGCCCCAGAAGACGAAGCCAAGCCCGTTCTTATCACACTTTTGGGGTGGAAGAAGGTAAGACGCTTTTTTTCTCCCTCGATGAAAAAACGGAAACGGCGACAAAGGCATCGGACACGAAAACATCGGAATCACAAGATTCGATTTGCCACAATGAAGAGATTATTTGAAATTAGGGGTGCCCTGGTGGGGGGTGGGAGGTGGCATGTTTGTGCACCGGATTCGCATCCCCACCAGACATCGGACCAGCGAACGGAGTCACGGACGAAAAAAAAGAAGGAAGTAAGTTGTTATGACACGCACAAACGGCATTCATTGAAGGGTGTGTGCGTTGCAATCGCAGTAGGTTTTTTCTTCGCCTCCTTCGATGGAAAGAAAATCGCCCTAGTGGAAAACTGATAGCAAACGTCAATCAGTACCGTTTGGTGCGTGGAAGAAAACATCGT
This sequence comes from Anopheles ziemanni, assembly GCF_943734765.1. NCBI lineage: Eukaryota > Metazoa > Arthropoda > Insecta > Diptera > Culicidae > Anopheles > Anopheles ziemanni. The sequence continues at coordinate 1,357,052 of NC_080706.1, forward strand.
CTTTCGACGATGCGAAGGAGTAAACATCGATGGGTTGTAAAGGAAAGGAAATACTCCATACTTGTGGTACGAGAAACCGCCGTCAATCGGTTTTTGAATTCTTTTCTGTGAGGAGTTTCCTTTGAAAATAAGAAACGGCAATTTTTTCCCCCGCTTTTCTGTCGGAGCGATACAAAAAGTGTGTGCCTTGCCACCAGGAACGTGGCAACAAAGGCGAAATTCAATGAATTGTACATAAATTATGTAATAAAAAACCGATTGTATTGTTATTTGAAACATTGTTTTCATTCGTTTTTTCTTTCGCTTCTCCGTTTCATGTTGCTCGCCCCAACATTTGCTTGAACGTTGTTTGGCAGCGGTTTTTTTTCTTTCGTTTTGTTATCCAACTCTTATTTTTTTTTACCAACCAACCACCCTCGCAATTCATTTTCCTTTTATTCCGAACCTATTGATCATTGTTTCATCTGTGTGGTCAAGGGATGTTTTAAAAAATAACTTCTCCCGAGACCCTCGCTTCGGGATAAGAAAACTCTTTTCTTCTTGCAGTTTGAAACATTTCGGTTGGGTTTTTTTTTTGTCTTCCTTTGGTCGATTTGGATCCTTCAGATTGTTTTCCATTCCCCCCCACCCACTCCCCGCTCGTGGGGAGAAAAGTTTTCATTATTTTTCAGTAAATATAAATCAAAAGCTTGTTTTTCCTTCGGTGGTCACCGGAGGATTTGGCAGCTGGCTTTGGTCTCAGGCCGTACCCCCGTTTCGACCACCCACGTGGGGTAGGAAAAGAGTAAAAAAAAGTTCATCCACGAACGGTACCAGTGGAGAGAAAAAGGAAAAACCCCTCCCGGCAGGAAAGAGAAACGAATCCCCCTGCATTCAAAAATAGATCGCGCAACGGTTTAATTAAACAAAAAAGTGTGATGAAATTAATCAAAGAGAAATTCCCCTTTCGTTAGCGTTGAGAAGGGGGTGGGAAAGGAAAATACCGCAAGAACACGGAACAATAACGATAGCTCGATAAAATTATGAATTATTTCGAGCCTTCATATCATCTCTCCGGTGAAATCCAATCTTTTTCAGCAAAAATTACCCTACGAAATATTTATCGCTTGTAGGACTTAGTGATGTTTTCCTTTCATCGCAAAGTTATCCGATGTTAAAGCGAACGGTAATGTTTTTTCGTGTTCTTTACGAGGTCCTTCTTCTTCGTGGATTGATAAGCGTTCTTAATGCAGATAAAACAAAGCCGAGAAAAAGATTGGTCACTCACCTCTCTGTCCTTGGCCGACAGTTCCTCGGTCAGCGATCTCGTCCTGCCTTCCAGTACGGGGTCCTTCGACGAGTCGTTGCTGTGCTTCGGCTCCTCCAGTCCACTGCTCTGAGGTCTACTTGAAGTCTCCCCGTTTCCCGTGTGCATTTCGTCCTCCTTGCCATCGTCGTAGCGTGATCCTTCCCTCGCCTTCAAACTGGCCTCTTCGCCCGCCGTATGTACACTACTAACACTTTCACACTCCATCTTCTCCGTGGACGTAACCGTCGAGGCAGGCGCAGGGGGCGGAGTGGGCGACCGGTGGTGGAGGTGGTGGTGATGGTGGCCACCGCTGTGATTGTTGTTGCTGCTGCCGATGCAGTTGTTGTTGAGGGTGTGCGTGAGGGCGGCCAGCTCCAGCTGCTGCTGCGCCTTGCGATCGAGTTCCGGTGTTCGAGCGCGCGGTTCGGTCGTCGTCGGTGTTCGCGATCCTCCGGTCGGCTTCTCGCACGGACTGAGCGCGGCGTCCGGCCGTTGGCCGTTGGCTCCAATGCTGCCACTCTCCGAGCCGGGCGTCGTCGAGGGCGAGGGTGGCGCAACGCCGTTCTGCTCGACCATCATCGAGGGCGGCGATGAGGTGGGCGTCGGTGACGTCGTCGTGGCCAGCGGCAGGGCGAGGGGCAGTGGCAGCGACAGGGCCGGAGGGATGGTGACGTCCATGGCCGTCTCGTCGGGGCAGCCGGCGCTGTTCGTCGTCGTCGTCGTCGTCGTCGTGGTCGACAGTTTCTCTTTGAGCGAGTTCACTTCTTTTTCCGCCAACGTGGCACGCTGTAATGGAAACGGGAAAAATAAAATTCATTACCTGAGGCCGGACTTTGGGTAGGGAGTTTTTGTTTGCATTTACTTCTCGCCGCAGCCAAGACAAAAACTAAATATCGTTTTATTTCAACACCACCGACCGACCGGGTTATCTACATCAATTCTCCCCTCCCCTAACCACCTATTCCCCTCCAGAAACGGCTTACGACACCTTCCACACCGGTGTCCTTCGAACGTTCTTGAAAGATTTAAATTAATCGCATCGAATAAAACCTCCTTCCCCGCAAGCAAAACACGTATGAGATCATTAAAAATGCCCGCCGGTGTTTGGTCCGTCAATTTGTGTTAAATTGAATTTTTACGATTGTCTGCCCGCCGACCCTCCCGTCTCTCTGCAGCTTATTTGCGTAAACATTGTAGTGTGGAGTTTTTTTTTCCCCAGTACCGGGAAGAATATTTGTTTTTAGGTACCGCTTGCCAACCCGCTAGGGCATATCTCACGCGTTTATCGTGCGATAATACCAACAACAATAATAATGGCAATCGCTCTCCGCAATGGCCGCTCGTTAAATCTAATGCACATCTCTTGACATTTTTTGAAAGCCGTGGATCACTTTTTGCAGTACGTTTTGCTTGCCGAAATCCCCCACCCGGAGAGCTCGATCGATACACGGAAGAGTGCGTCATCCAAAGGAAACGGATCAAAGAGATGTTGCTCGAGCAGCAACTGTTGCACCGGTTGCGTTCCCGGCATCGAAGCGCATCGTGCCATGGAGAAGGGCGACAGAAATCGAAACTAATAGGCTATAAATATCGAATTCTGTCGGCGGCGCTCCCCTTCCGTCAGGGGGTGGGTGGGAGTGGAAAGCGGGGGAAAAGTAAAATGTTGTGTGCAGCTGAAATGTTATTACAAGCGGGCTCAAAATTTCAGTATCCACTTGAAGCGACTCCAAACATAGTTTTTTCCCCGAATTTCCCATCGTTGCACTCGGGCAAGCGCCGCCCCCCATTTCCTCGCTCGTTCGCTAGGAAAATAAACATCTTACGGGGTTTTGATGTTGGCGCTCCGATGAGATGGTCGCCGGGTTTGGACAAGGAAGGGGCGTTGACGGACGCGGTGGACAACATAAATTTTCCAATGGCTCCTGCCCTCCGCGTGGAGCAAGTGTCGCTCGAGTTCGCGTGGAGTTTTCCTTGAACGCTTCCGACGAACATCGAACGCGTGAAAATTGATCCAATTAGCAAGATAAACATACATCGGTTTCTATGATGTGTGAGAGCTCGCATGCTCGAAGGGAACCGACAGAAGTCGCGCGGGTGCCGTGGACCGTTCTTAATTAATGTTGCAATTAATATTTTAATCCGGTGCCGGCAACGTTCCGTGCGTTTTGGTTCTGCGAATTCTGGAAATATCATCGCAGCACGCGCTGACGTCCAGAGGGGGGGGAGGAAAAAGAAACTATCCGTGATCGATGGCGCATAAGAAGTGTTTCCTCTTCAAACGCGGTGACAGTGACGCGTGACTTTGAACGAGGATCAATCGAGATCGTGAGTGATTGTTTGTGACACGATCACTCAAAAGAGAAATGTAAACAATCGCGCTCTTTAGTGCCTTCTGTTATAAATAGATTTCAATATTTTGGAGAAAAATCTTACCGATCTTACGGCAGCTATCGATCATGAATATTGATCTTCATAAACTGTGGGGGTTTTTTCCACTTCAAATGATACCAACTGTGTTCCATTTCACCTCGCATCATGCAATACGGAAATGTGAAAATCGCGAGGCAGCTGGCCATTCATTTTATCAATATTCCACTTGTTTATGTACGCCTGTCGCAATAATTACGGTTTTATATGTGTGTCGCCTTTTTCATCCTCTTTTCAATTTTTCACCAGTTATCTGGTAACCAAACTTTCGGACAACACAGCCGCAGTTTGATTGAAAAACGGCTTTGCCACACGAAAACGGCCACGGCCCGAACGGCGCGCGATAATTATTTCGATAATTAATGCTGTAATTACCGGTTTTTTCACTCGTTCGCCGGAAAACAAATACTCACCAAAAGGTGTGCGAATGATATCAAGTTGCATGACTGGGCCATTGGTAGCATTGGCGGCCGGAAATAGGCTGCAGTGCGCCATTGTGCATCAGGATGCGGCGTTATTGTAATGGTTATGTGACGTTGGATGATTTACTTCAACAGTTTATCATCTATTTTAGTTCAAGTGTTTGGAAAATTCATGCCTAAATATCCCCACGCTTGCTTTGTTTCTTTTCGTGGTGTGGAAAACAAGCGTCAATGTACGTGTCTGTAAATCATTAATCCAAACTATGTTTGTTGTTTCGGACTTGGGATATAATAAAAAGATTTTAGCGAAAGATCCATTCGATCAAAATTAAAATATATCCGAAAATTCGACGTTTATCCTCGTTCTTGTGCTGTTCGAAAAGCAGACCGAAAAGGAAGTACATTATGAATGAGAGAAACTCAACCATATCCGGGGCAGACCAGGGGATGGAAGGAATGCTGGAAAATTCACCGTGGGTGGTTGGATTTTATTGAAATTGTTATAAACAAAAATAACATCAAAACCAGGCGCGCGCTCTGTTCATGTGCAGTTCATGGCGGTACAAACACACAATCATCGAATTATTCCAGCGTGGTGTTTGTGTGCGATAGGGCGAGGTCACACCGAACCGCGAAGCGGAAAAACAATATTGTCGAGTAAACGATGGCGAACATTTTCAATTTCAATTCAATTTTTATGTCTGCCCCCTTGTTTCAACCGAGCCGTCGAGTCGAAGCCGAGGGAATTTATCGACATTTCGCCCGGAAGCTTTCCACCGGACCCGGTGATTTCCGCCGAGTGCGCATGCAAATCAACGCGGTCGGTGGGCGTTTATGTTTTGCCAGCGACCGAACGCGAAGCATCGCACATAAAATGCATCGATGAAATGACAATTGGTCAAACGGGAGCCACTCGAAAAAGTGGAAACGGATCCAGCATTTTCCTTGCCCCACCAATCGGAGTTGCGTGGTGCGGTTGACCATTCATTGCAGTTGACAGCGAGTTTTTTGGGGGGAGGAGGTGGCGAGAAAGAGATACTGGACGTGAAGCATGAAGTATTAATTGCTGATAAATATCAGTGTTTGTCAGCACCAGAACGCAAAAGGTGGAAAAGGTCTGTTTTTTCCTTCCTATTAATTGCTCATTGACATTTGCAGCGCTACTCTTGTCTCTTTTGCTCTTTTTCCACCAATATACACACACACACAGCAACGACTGGTATTGACACCACTTCCATGAAACCCCGTAGTTGGATGGAGATGCAGTTTGGTGCAATCGAGACGATGGATGCAATTCGAGCCGTCTCGTTCTCCGTGCGAAGTGCCTTTCTCGCTTTCACTCTTCATTTCGCTCGGTTTCGCGTTTCGATCACCAATTTTCCGATTCCGATGCATCGACCCGATGCACATGCGCACTGCAAGTCCGGCATTCGATCGATTGCCGCAGGCAAAAGGCGCTGGTCGAAGACGACGAAGCGTGTGGTGAGTCGTGTTTCCGTTCCGTCTTGGAGATGGTTTCATTGACTCGATTCGGTTTCCAAATGAACTGAGACGAGACTGTCTCCAAAGCTAGCGCGATGACATCTGACAGCCGACACGAAACATAAGGCGAGAGTTGCATTTCCAGACGTGTCTAGTTTCCAATCGATGAACGTCACCGATGCAACAAGTATTTAGGCAAAGGTTTTGAACTGCAAACTACACAATGTGGTTTTTGCAGGTTTTCCACGACAGACTTATGTCGTCATAAACGTTATTTTAGTCTCGTCGTGTTATGCAAATTCGACAAACCTTGCGAATGCACATCGACGAGTACGTTCGGTTCAATAAAATAGCAGAGACGTGTGCACGGCCCATCGTTCGAACGAAAAGCCGTTCATTCATCCGTTCTGGGGCGGCCTCGATCTGTCATTTGCATCGTCTTCGCGAGCATATTAATTCATTCACAAAAACGCTCGAATGAGTCCGATGGGGAAAGGGAACGGGTAAAGGGATGCCGGGCGCAAGGCAAGGGCAGTCTCCGATCGCAGACGTTCGTTTTCGAAGGTTTTCGTTGCCTGGTGCGGTACAGTTTGGCATCGTTTTCCCATCATTACCATATCGCTTTTTTTATTCTGGTTCAATATTATTTTTCATTCACTCTCGCCCTCTTTCGCGCCCTCTTTCTTCGGTCACTCCCGTTCCCCCCAAAAAACTGCGTGGCCTCATGATCGTCGTTGCGTCGATGTCGCTTCACATATTTCATTCATGCAAGAGGCTTCTTCCATTCATTGCTCCGAGCGCATTCTTTTGGGAACGCTTCTTCCCGGGTTTCCACCGCCCGAAGCAATGCCACCTCGTCGCTTGCGTCCCGGTATAGATCGAGTATTTATTTTTTCGTCTGCTTAACAACTGTCTCGCCTCGAACCAGATTCGATTTAGATATTTCTCACAGTACTGGCCTGGTAGTTGTTGTTCCTATTCAGGGCCGTTGTGTGCCTGCCTTCCTTTGCCGAACGTCAATACCGCCACGGTGCAGATACCACATGGGCATGTGAATTCCTATACCAGCGCGCGATGGTTCCCTCGGTTTATTTTTTATTCCTTGTTGGCCATCCTCTCGCCTTCCTGAGCATCCGGGCACAATGCACGAATCAAACACAATAAAAGTATGTTCATTTGAATAATAAGATGATCTCGTTTTTCTTTCTTTTGCTTCTTCTTTGCTTCACTTCCTTTGCAGAGACATCACGCGACGTTCGGTGAGAATCCGTCAAGCTCACTTTCTTTTCCTGTTCCATACATCTCCTTGTCGCTCAAAAAGGGGCGCAATGGCTGGAGGAACGGAATTACCCAATACCTTTATTTGTCCTTTGAATGCCGTGCTGTATGATTTATGATTGTGAAATTTAAGACGGGATGTAAATTGAATTCAATTTTACTTTATAGTTTTTTTTCTCGAATCACGCTCCAACGTTTACTCCAATCTCGATTTTCATGCCGGTTAAGGTAGCGAAAGGTAGAACGTAAACCCAAACCACTAATTCTGACTTCCGCTCATCGTCGTTATCTATGGGTGGGAGGAGGGTGGTTCGATATCAAAGGATTTTGTTCCCTGTTTCGGATCCGACTTCGGGCGTGTAAAGGAAAGGTAACATCGCACTCGGTTAATTAGCTAAAAAGCCAATATTAGAAGCCATAACGAATTGGGACCGACGGGATGATTCCATTCGAAGTGGGTTCGGAAAAATTTTAATCAAATTGGTAACCCTTTTCGAAATTGGCTTTCTTTTTTTTCCCCTGCCCTCCACGCTTCAGAACGCAATGCGGTTATCTTTCCCGCCCCCGGACGCGATTTTCTCTGCGATTGATGAAGATTTTGTTCAACAAGACCCTTCATTGGCATAACGACTTCCCAGCCTACTACCATCGGTTTCGGGGCGGAATTATCTTCTTCCTATCAGTAGCGATTTCTGTGCTGGTTTAAAAAATCACTCATTAAAATGCTCAAGCACGGCGGCCAACCGCACTCCAGGAAAAAAATGCTCTCTCAAAACCAATTTCAAAAATGTGTTGAACTGCTCGAGAGCCGATGTTCGATGCGAAGCAGGAGAACCGACGTCGAGAACCGAATTTCTGCTATCGTGTTTCTGAACTCCTCTTCAATCGTCGGTTTCGAAGAACATCCTTTTTTGAAGAGGACACAAAAGGGCTCGCGGTTGTTAAAAAGGATTCGAGATGTTTTTTTCCGCACGAACGAACGGACCTCTTCTCCCGTAGACTGCGAAATTTATTAGATGTTGTTGAATGATCCTAAAGGATTGAAAAGTGGTACGGCTGGGAATGCGTCCTGAACTGGATTTATGTTGTAGAATGCGGTTAAGGCCATGTTCGAATGATTAAACTACTTCATTTTTATTCATATTTCTGTTGTGTGCTTAATAAATCATTTGAATGCTATTGATTTTTCTTTTGGATGCTTTGAAATGTTTCTGTTTTTCTCATAATAATCGATGATTTAATTTCTAAAGTTTCAAGTGAATTCTATCTGGTCGAGTACTGTTTTCATTGGTATTTTATCACGTCGTTCCCATCCCGTTATTCTATCCATTCGAATTGAAATATTGCGTCAAGAATCACAAGTTCCCTGATGAAATGATGAATATTACCCGTATATTAGAGATTAATTGATCGTAAAAACCCGCCCCTCCCGAAGATCGTAAATATCCCTGGCCCATTTGCTGCGAAGCCCTAAACCGAGGCACTCGCTCCGCCGGCCTGTCGATATCGAATCAAAAACTATAAAACCTTCGCCCGGAGCCCGGGGTTTTCCTTACTAGGGTTCGACCGAATCCGGCCCTTCCGAAGGGCAGCATCAAACATTTTCATTACAATCCATTTAGTTGGAGTATTAAGATGTTTTGTTTGATAAAATTATTCCTCACGCCATCGACGCATCGGGCGGACGGATCTCCGAACCCCGTGACTAATGAAACGACTCCGGAAGGGAGCGCATTGAAATTTCGTGCCAATGTCTTCGGAATGATGTTTTGTTGCAGCTGGTTGCGTGTTCAATGCTCGATAAGGATGGTGGGCAATTGATTCTCGAAAACTTTGAATGATGCTGGTGCTGGGGGTTGGTTTGTGAGTAACATCTTTCAGTTAGTAAATGGAGAAGCCAGAGGCATGAGCAATTCTCGAAGGATTCACATATTAAGATGTTATTTTCATCAATTCGTCGTTCGATCTCGACACAAACCAATTGATAAAAATGGGCAAAATCAATACTAGGTTCTCTTCCGTAAAGTAAAATCCCTTCCAGGTTAGATGATTCACCTGAACAATCAGCAAAATCTCCAGACACGAGCTTTAACCTTTCTTCAGGTGCCGCACAAGTGTTCCCTTGTTCAAGCGCTCCATCTCTTTACGGCTTCCTCCGCTCCAGCTTCTCTTCCCGCTCCTTCCGTCAATCCATTTCGGATTTATAATGCTTTTCGGAAACGGTCGTCGGTCGCGACCGCGGATGTCGAATTTCCCACGCAGATCTACCGTGAACAATGGATTGCTCCCCGTTCCGGCCACTTGCCTTTGCCTCTTGCCATGCTGATCGGAATAGACGCTTCTGGGTTCGGTGTTTTAGTGCTGAATCCACCACCACTACTACAACAATCGAAGAGTGAATGGCGCAGAGTGCAGGGAACAGGAATACAATTTCGATTAATTCTTGAAAATTGTTTTCCTTTATCTTGTCCGAAAAATCTCGACCTGGAGGGAACAACAAAAATCACACACCAACACATATCTACAACAGCTGGTATAGACATGAACACACGCATTGCCAGAACAGAGTAATAAATGTCATCCGCCTCGTTCGGGGGGACACTGATGATCAAAAGTGAAGATTCGGTTTTTGGGTTGGCCGCGAGCCGACGGGCGATAAAAAAAAGCAAGAATCTCCAAACAGCTTCCGTTTGCCCAACCCAACCATCACTGTGATGCTGTTATTATTTGTCATTCGATTGTTCTCTCGAACTCGCCCGCTCCACAGCTTGTAGCAAACCACCCACTACTCCCTTTGTGCGCCCCCCATTTCGCCTCCTCACAACGAGCCTCTCGGTCCCATTTATCGTTCGAATCGATCCACAATTTGTCGACCCTCGCGTGACGCCGCCGTTTTGTGGAGGAAAACGTCTTGAGTTTGGCCCTGGGGACGGTCGGGTAGGGAAGGGGAGAAGGAGGATGACAAAGAATTGACGAAGGCACGGAGTCAAACGACGCGAACGCGGCGAACGACAATCAGTCCTTATCAGCTCATTTTTTATTTATTTGTATGGTTGCTCCATTTCCGGCGCCTCTTGCCTCACTCACCCGCCACCCCTCACCGCACGATTTTCCCGGCCGTAGTTTCATTCAAATCGAAGCAGGCTCCGTTTGCTGGTTTAATTTAACTTTATTTCACTACGTTCGGTTGCGTCGTCGTTCCACCAGGATGTTCTTTTTTCCCTCACTTTCTTCACTCGCGGAAAATCTTCATCCTCCATCTCCCCGCCCTGTATGTTTCCTGCTGCGGAAAAACCCCGATGGAAAGTTGGTTGCGTGATCCCTAGAGTGATGGGTGGAAGATGCGTTTTGTGCCCACGATTATCCTAGTTCACTTCCTCCCACCCAGGAGGTGGAGGGGGAAGGAGGCATCTAAAGACGAACACTTCCGAGATGAAAAAAAGGACAATACCGGCTTCACGTTCGTGGTGATGGTAATAATAACAGACAACAATGATTGTAAAATTTGAATAAATGGCAAAGTCGTTCGGGAATCAAAAATCGGGCCTCCTTCGCTTGCTTTTCCGGGGTGGATTTTTCTTTTTCCCTCTGCTTTCTTCGTATTCCCCCTCCCACCACCAGTGGGAGTTTCGGAAAATGGGAAAACTTGTTTGCCTTCGAAAACAAAAAACAAAAAAAAATCCCCTGCAAACCAACCACGCAAGGGGAGGAAGGACTTTTCATCTTGTTCGATCTTTATGCCTTGTCAGGATGAAACGCTCAGGCCAAACGTAGAAAAAAAAAACTGGAAACACCGTCAAAGGTAAATAATGGAAAATCGCGCGCCCAGGAGCGGAAAACGCGTAGAACGCGAAGCAATAATGATAAGGCAGATTAGAAAAAAGTGATATCAATTACCGGATGGGAGTAGTGGGAGGGAATAGCAAGAAGGAGCGTGCAAAGCAAGGGAGGTAAACAATACCAGTTGAACTGTGACAGGTCGACCTGTTTGCCCTCGACCGGAAAAGCCGATGCGATGCGGTTGGTGGGAGCAGCGGAAGGCAAAGGCGGGTGTGCACTGATAGGTTAATCGAAATTCCATTCCCTAGGTGAAAAAAAGGTGCAATGACTTCCTCCACCGGAGGGTTTCCTTTCATTTTCTTGCTTCACAAACTTCCTTCAGCTCGGCTCAAGGAGGGAATGATGGAATTTTATTTTTGGGTCATCTTTGCACCCACGAACAACCTGTTGTGGCACAAAATTGTGTATCATATTGGATTGTTTGAGCATGATGGATTATCGAGGCGTTTGGTTTTTCTTTGAAGGAAATTTTAGCACTCAAGAAGATGTTTTCAAGTGAGATGAGGTGAAGGCGCGATAACGCCGTTCGTTCGTTAATTAATCGTAAAAAGGCCAAATTTTTTCGCCCGTATCAGTTTTTCAACACCCACACCTCTCTTAAGTTTGGTACTTTGCTTATCTTAAGAAATGATGGCCCAGGAATGGAAAAACTTTCATAAAAATCACCCGATCATATTCACATCCCACTTGATTAACACCCGCCATAACCAGTGTTTTTGTAGGGTGACGAAGGGGGGGGAGGACATTATAAATTAACCACTCTTTCAAACCCCATCGCACACCCGCACCCCCTTTTGTGCGCACTTTTCAATGCGAGCAAAATTTATTTCTATTCATTATCATATTTGATGAATTTCGGCTCGTCTGCAGGTTTACTGCAGGGATCCCCTTGCGCCGTTAAAAACGATACTCGCCTGTCCCGGAAGAACCCGCACACAATATGTGCGCCCATTTCTCGTAATCAATGGAAAAATGCCAGCACCTCGCGCGCATATGGCCGCATTTAACGACAAAATCATTATCTCCCGACGATGTCATGTTCAGAAGAATAATCCGCCAGTGGATGGCGCAGCGACGGGGTGGGTGGGAAATTGATGAGCTCAAGTTCCTCAAAAAGCTTCCCAACAGCAACACGCCATCCCGGGACGGATCCGTATGGGACGATCAGAAATTTTGACGAATAATGAATATGGCGTACCCCTCCCTCGAGGGGATGGAGCGGAAAGGGTGCCAACGGGGTGGAAGGACCGAGAACCAACGCTTAGCCAACCAACGAACGGCTCTCCCAAAACCCCGAGCGAATGAAGCGATGCTAACGTATGTCACATTCTTCTTAAACCTATTTATAAACAAACAAATGGTTCAGTTCCTGCGAATGACGGGAACGGGGGGGAAGGGGAGGGTTTGAGGCGAACGGAAGGTAACAAGGCATAAGGGCATGTGATAAGAATGTGCCACACTCAGCCAACTGTTCGATAAGTGTACGATGTGTCGGCGAAACGAGACCACACCAGATCGACCGCATCGCGACGCCTTCTTGAACGATGGCGGATCGAAGGAACGCTCGGCGTCGAACGAGGAAGTCGAGGCTGTAGATTGAAAATAATTATGCTCACATCTTCACCCACACACACGCTCATAGGCTCTCGGAGACATATTCTCGAACGAGCTGTGGGGGGGAAGTTTGATAAGAATTTTGCGCACAGATCCCTTCCATCGACGCTCGCTAAGACGTAAGCTTTTGACAGCACACAATCAATCAATAGGGTATGGGACTGTAAGGAGGGAAGGGAAAAAAGGATGAGGGAATGAGGTGCGGGAACTGACAGCTTTTTCATACGAGTACTGTGATAGTTGGTTGGTTGGTTGGTTGGGGGTTGAGTTGTGTTGGCAACGTTATGAATATTTACTGTGACATCGAGTTCGACAAAAACGAACACCCAAACCGACGTCATAAAGATTTACATCTTTTTTCTTGAGAAATTTTAGGTAAAAGTGTGGCTGCATGTAGCTTTAATTTTATTATGAAACTCTCCTACTTTATACCTCACTTTTATGATGATTCAATACCAACCAAATTTCTTCCTCGATGTAGAACATCTTTTAGCTGAAATTTGCTTGCTTCTGTTCCGACTGCCCCGATTACTAACCCCTTTCGCTGGTTAATTGCCTTTCTTCTTGTGCTTCCTCAGGAACGGCAGCGCGCCCGGCGGTTACGAAAGTGTTATCTCCATTATCGTGCAAACGATAACAATAAACACCGCCATGCTGTCGGCACCTCCTTTTTAAAGTATCGATTTGCAGAGCACAGTAGCGTTCGGCGACGGAAACGGAAACGCCCGGGTAGGTGGTGTTGGTTGTCGGATCATTACTAATACCTGCAGCCCCCCCTCCAGGCTCCTCCACAGTCTCCGCGAGTCCCCGAACCCGCTCTATACAACACGGTTTAATGTTGTTAATTTAGAATTCATAAAATTCGACAGGTACCCCATTGAACTCAAGGCGTGACCCGGGCGTAGGATTACAAATTTAACTCCTCCGCCGCTCGTTCGTACGCCCCGGGATGTCTTTCATGGACCGACTGCCACAGACTGCGTTGGTAAAATGATTTGTAAACATCTAAAGTGCGTCTCATCTTCGCCGGGAATGAGAGAAAGAGTGAGCGGAAGAAAAGGTGGTTCTAGAGACAGCGAGGAACAAGTGAAAAGAAAAATCACAGCCAATATCGTATCGCTTTCATAAGCCGCATTCGACGTTTCCCCGACATTGCATCGAAAATAACCTTCCCGCCGAGCTTCGAAATCCGGCAAAATCCGATCCACCCTGGAGTGTACTTTCCGAAAATAGCGTAGACGAGGAAAACAAACATCTCAGGCCCCGCTTTTCGGGATTCGGCCCCGGAGTTCGGGCCGGGTACGCGAAGACTTTATGATTAAAATCCACTTTAAATATTTATGAATGAGCGTCATTGTTGCGGTAGCGGCCAATACCGATGCCGATGGATCATCATCAGCGTCGTCATTAACCCGTCGCCGTCGATTCTCCGAAATTCCTTCGTCCCCGGGAACTCCGAAAACGCCAGAAACATCTTCTTCCACCCCGCAGGTTTGCGCGTTCCGCTCGAGGGAATTACTGCGTCGGGGCCCACTTTGAAAATATAAAACCAACGATTTCTTTTCACTGAAAGTAAAGGCCTCCCGGGAGACGAACCAGTCAGCCAGCCAGCCGCAAACATCGACCGGACGTCCAAAGCCAGTGGGCCATTGAAAGCGGCGAAGGAAAAAGCAACGAAAAACATTCCCGTCCAGCGAAACGGCGGCAGAAAACTGCAGCCTCCCCGGGTTGATGGATCTCGTATCGCCGAAATCGACCTTTGGCTGGTGGGACAATGCACTACTTCATGGCCATCATAAATTCATCGAGTCCCGAATAGACGGCGCACGGAAAACCCCCTTAGTCGACGGGCGGCAAATATTTGCTTTCCATTAAAATCCGTAAATCCTGACATTCGATGGAAGCGCTTGGGCCGAGATTCGGCCGGTTTTTGCCAATCATGATGCAAGTTTTTCACGAACATTTTTGCTCTGGAGACCGTTGGAAAATGAAATGCTTAGCGAAGAAATTCTGCTCCCACCAAAAAGCCACCTTTTGAATTTTTCATGTTCCGGGCGGATTACACAAATATGGGCAAAGGTTGAACATGATTGCGTCAAATACGATTTGAATTGTAAGACACAACTTTTCACATTCTGCCTTTCAAATGTCCTAAAAATAGGTACATGGACAGGTGAGCATTCAATCACCGGAATGACCCCTTCGTGTCGGCATTGACTTGCTCTATCAGGTAATGCATCAATCATTAAGCAAACCGACCCCGGGGAAATCATTTCGCGCCCAGCGAAAGAATAAAACAAATAGCTAATTGCGAAATAATAGCCTGTCGAAAGCAACACCCGTTTGGCCGTTTTCGAATTGGCTTCGATTGCGGTTACACATTAATAAGGGAATGGGGCGCAGGACCAATGCAGGGAAAGCCACAGCGGATGCAACAATTGCCGTGGACAATGCACAAATAAACAAACCACACCAAAGAGCAAACAACTCCAACACGTGGGGGAAGGAAAGGAAAGTGCGAAACAAAAGCCAACAAACACACAATCACAACAATCGGTTGTCCTGGTGCGTTGAGCGTCGAGGGTGCATTGGCAAAAGGCATTGGGGATGCATTAATTCCAAGTGATAAATTTTTGATTATTCCACCTACGATTTTCCACCCACGGTCATCGCTTTGTTTGCACGCTCAAAGGGAAGCATTGGTTTCCTTTTGCTTCAGTTATTAATCTGTTGTTGCATATCCTTTTATATTAGTTTGTGAGAGGGACAGGCAGCAGTGAACGAATGCTATTTTCTTTTTCTGGTGAAAAATTTCCCGTTACAAAAGCATCACCATCACAAATCAAACGTCGAGATTTCATCGTCCTTCGTTCAGGACTCATCTGCATCGTCAGTCGATGCGAATTCAATGGACTAAATCCGCACCGTCCGTTTTCATTTTCGTCAATAATAAAAATGCAAAGACTTTCACGTGTCCTCGTGCGGTTTCGGAGGACCACCTTTTCCACGACTGTCGAATGCATCAGCTCCAAAAGACGAAATACAAACATTCGTGCCGAGTTTCGTTGTATTTTTTTGTGTCGAGCAAAAGGAAAACTTTACAAACAACCAGGCGACTCCACTTTCACCGGAATGACGTCGGAAAGACTGAAAGGTTATCACGCTTGGTTAACCCTCAAACCCCCTCCCCACACTCCGAGCTGTCGCTCGTACGACAATTCTTTTCATCGGGCAGATGAATTTCGAGGTTTTGATTTATCGAAGTGGCTTCAGCTCAGACACAGGCTTACATGTTCTAATCTCGGCGGATCCAGCGGACGAAACCCAACCACGTCATGTTCGGGGCATGCCTTCCATTTGGAAGGACTCGTCCGACCAGAAATCCCCACCAAATCCTATTGTGCTTCCGGTCGGGGAACGGTCGAATCGAAACTCGTACGGTTCACCGGTTCATCGGGAAGCTCTTTTCCTTTTTGGTCATCTTGGCGCTCTAGGTGAATATTCAATATATCGGAAAAACACCACCGAATGCAATCGCAGGAAGCGAATTTTCCTTTTCGCCGATGACAAACGACCACCGGGAAAAAGGAAAGGAAGAAAAACGGTGACGCAAATAGTTCATTGAAAAATCGCAGCCATGTAGCATAAATCACCATCGAAGTGAATGGAAAACCTGGGAAAACCATACCGAAGGTTTGCGCGCCGCTTTTGCACAGCAAGGATCAGGGATAGGAAACTGTTTACATACGTATTAGGCCACCTCTCACTCTTGTGGCACGAAAAAGGGTTTCGCACATGCGATTTTTTGTGTGGCATTCGCCCTCCCCACGTGTGCACCAGCGTTCCAGAACCTCTTCGGTTGCGGAATCGAACCGATGCAGCTGGTAATCGCTGCCCAACCAGTCGGTCGGGTTCGCTCTGTTGCTCGATGATGATGGTGTTGAGTGATACGACCTTCCCAGGTCCTGGGTGGGATAAAAGCCGTCCTCAATCGAGTGCATGCGAGTGTGGGGCTGTTGTTTTTGCTTCTAAACGACCTCAAAAGTGCTTGAGGGTAAGGAACGATCCGAACGATTGCAGCTTACAGCTACGACCCGGGAACCGGGGCAAGCTCTTTCTGCACTGTTTTTTTTCCATATCAACACACATTCACGCAGAATGGTGATGAATTGACTGATGATGATAAAAACACACAACACAACCGTCCCGCTGTTGTCAGCATCAGTAGGCGCTGGTGATCGCCTTTTGCCATTGCCATTGGTCGGCTGGGAAATGTTGCCCTTTGCTCCTTTGGTGAAAGAAGAAGAAGAAAAAAGGTGGTGGAAAATCGGGATGCACCCTGAAAAAGGCAACACGGCGTTCTAGGACAACAAGTCGTTCGCTCTGGAGGGGACGCCCTCGGGAAGGACGAATTCCCCGGTCGCTTTTGCTGTTGCCGTACCCATGCACACATCGAGTTGTTGTGTCCGGTGCATCGAGCCGGAACAGCTGCACCAACAGGTCGCCACCATCATCATCATCGTGGACGTCCTCGAGGCCTCCAAAAAAATGTGTGTGACTAGCTGTTGATTTTCGCATGCACCACTGGCAAGGCAGGCATACGGTTCCGGTCGGAAAAGCCTGATGGTGATGGGGGAGGTGAGTCGGATGCAATTCTCACCTTCGCCTTCCCCACGACCGGACATCGTCGGGGTTATCAGTGCAAAATGACCGCAATTAGTATGCGCCCAATATGTGGGAATTTAGCGTTTTTTGATTGCAGCAATACACAAACGCAACCATCCTTGCATCCTGGCAGGATTTTTCTGCCGCGAAGTGATACGTTCTCGGGGTGTTAGCCTACAGCCGAAAAGGCAATCGTGCCGACGACCGCGCGAGGGAACTGCAATCGTGAACCATCAATTCAGCTGCGATGCAGCAGTACCCGATGCAATGGTATGTAATTGGATTTTTGTGTCGTTGCACCGTTCATCGTGGTTCGCTGCAGCGAACCGTCGACGAACATCGGGTGCATGGTGCATGGCGCGAGCCAAAAACAAACGATTAACAATCCTTACCGCCGAGAGGACGCGTCGACGGCTCGCTGCCCTCCATCGGACGACGATGGCGATGATGATGTTCGTACGGTACTAAATACTGCACCCCAGTCCATCGCGCTCCGACTTTACAGGGACATATGCACTTGCACGCTGCAACCCCTGCAGTGAGCGAGTGAATGTTGCATCGTCGGGGCTCAACTGCATCGTCGTGGGCTAAGCTGGCAAACAGGATAAATTCGGTGAAGGTTAATTTTTGACTATTTTGCGGATTGGACGGGATTTGTTTGGTTGGCCAGGCCACCGTTTTCCACCGCCCCGCCGCCCATCGTTTTCGCTGATGGACGAGAAGTTCGTGACTCGCGGGTAATTGGATTTTTATTTGAGACCGTGTGAAGAGCCACTGCAAGGGATCGAGTTCACGAGGGCGACAAAAAACCCTCAGCCATACTCCATTAAGTGGAGCTTAGTGGAGGAACTTGCTGGCAAAGAAATCGTTCAAACGTTATTTAATGGACTATCGAAGTTTTTGTGCGGGGTAAAGTTTTTCCCTCTGAAGGACACTCGGGACGCAAAACGATGCGAATTAGTGCTTGGAGAAGCGCACACTTTGCTGGCCCACGAGGGGTCAATAATTAGTATTTAAAAATTTACCAACTATTCACGCTGGAGCCTGGTGAACTCTTTTTGTTGCCATTGGTTACCATTGTTACGCCATTCCCGTACGAAATAAATACTAGTAACGTCTCGTTTGGTGGTCGCAAACTTTTTCTTTCCTAGCCGAAACTCCGACGTTTCCAAAAATCTCCATCCCCGCAGAAAACAGGGCACTCCAAGGAAAGAATCTCGTTTCCCTGCTGGACCTCCTCCCCGTCCCCTCCTCCCTCGGGAAAGCCGTACACATATTGTGCCGGGAGCGCGCAAAAGCTAATTAACGATAACTAGCCGGGGTCCCTGGTACAGCATTGCACAAATGTTACAACCGGGCGGTGAAAAAGGATTTATGTTTGTTTGATCTTTATAATTTTCCTTCTACGAGGATTTTGCCGGCGACTCCTTCGGGTAAATCGAGGGGATGTATGAAATTCTTTTTTTTTTTGGATACCTTGTGTCCTGCATATGAAAAAGGAAGCAATTAGCCAATGCCTCCGATTGCCGTTGCAAGCGTATTCGGAAAACAAACGAACCAATAAAAGCTGCAAGAAAATAAACAGTATCCAGTTGAGGCAGCTCCTCCGAGGACACGCGCAAAAACAAAACGCCAGTAAGGCAAATACACCAACACATTCTAACAAAATGCTTCAGCGGAGCCAAAGTAACGAGTAAGCAAATTAAATAATACATATTTAATTGGCTGCGGACCGAAAAGCGGACTCCGAGTAATGCGCCGAAAACCGGTGAATGTTAAAAGGTATTGATTCGTCGGTAGGTTATTATTCCTTCCTAAGCAAATACGGCGACAGCTGGCCCCTTTTCCGCGCCGTTTTCCCCGACGCCAGTGGTGGTGGACGACATAGTCGAGTGGTCCGCATCCCAACATCATTATCACATTCACACACGGGCGGGTACCGAGAGACGGAAAAAGAACTGTACCCTAGAAGTTCTCCCCGTTCCTCCTTGCCGAAGGAAAATCCCGGCCCACACTGTCGGCTGGTTTTCCTCGGAAATGGAGAGGAGGTTTTTCTGGTCAAGTGTATTGACCGACTGGTGGACCCTTTTTGTCCTCGCTTCAGTTTGGATAAAATTGAAATAAGGTATCATTTGCCCCCGGCTTCAACTTCCGCCGAAAAGGAACCGGCTTCATTTGATTGGGTTGAGGTGTCTCCTTTTTTTTTGGGTGCATTTTTCCATTTCCCCTTAGGATTTTGGTTGCCACAGGATGGATGAGGGCGAAGTGACGACGATGGAAAGATTCGTATCGTGGTTTTGAAACCCTTTGATACCTAATTAGCGATTGTCGTTGTCGCTACCGGTTCGGTCGACTTCTCTGGCGGTCATTGGCAAATAGAAGCATATTTCAAACGTTTCACTACTCAGCTCTGAAAATTCGGGATTTTTTCTGCCGAGTTTTCCGTGCCCAAAATCAAACCACCAGCATCTTTGCTTAACGGAAGGCAAAGGGTTCGCTACTCTGTGTTTGTTTCATCTTTTTCATCGTTAAAACGGAAATACGTAGAGTTGGAAAAACGCGTCACCTCGTAAATTTTAATTAAAAATCAATTTCCACTATCGCCAACCGATTTCCAGCTGCCAAACCGGGTGAATTTCCTTCGTCGACCATTTCCCTTAAAATACCCTTTCCATTGCGCCGTTTTCGGGAGAAAGTTTCGAGGATCACAGCGATCCGGTTCCGCTCCAAATGTTTCATGCCCGTTATCATTCGGAATTCCATAAATTGATTCCATCTTCCGGCCATCCTTTGGCTCCTCTCCCACTTGCCATCCGTGCTTCTGTCCCTAACCCTTTTTACAAACTCCAGCGCGCCCCGATAAATACTCAATAGCAGTCCCACCAAAGCGAGAGGCCAATGCCGGATGCCACATTTTCCGGCCCATTTCACTAAGGAACGGGGGAGGAATCCTACCGTCTGCAAAGAGATACAGAAGCGACGACGATTTTCCCTTTTCGAAGCACCATTAGATAGAGGGGTGGCTTTAAGAAACCGATAGCTTACGACACTTTTCCGATCATTGCCAAAAATGGAAAAACCAGCTGCGCCAAGAAAAATCGAAACATTTCTGGACAGGGTGGACGGGTGCTGGGGGGGAAGGACAGCAAAAAAGAGTTACAACTCTTGTAAATTAAACGCGAACAGACACCATCGGCGATAACAACGCGAAAGGCCGACGGAATGCCGGCGTTCGGTTGCGCAGGAAGGTGAAATACCAATAACGTAATTAAAAGTATAATTTTATTGAAATTTAATTAAATTTATACATCGCACATCGATGGCGAGAGATGGCTGAACAAAGGGTTCGCTCTTTGATGGTATAAGAAATGGAAACACTGAACCGATTCGATTCTGGCTTGAAGGTGGCCACAGTTAAAACAAAAGGGGAAAACCCAAATCGATCGATGGATGGGTGAAAGATTCGCACGAAATCGAGCCACTAAGAAGGTAAGAAGCTTATTAATATTCAATCAATGGACGAATCCTTCTTCCGCGACGGAAACGGAATGGAATGGAGCGAGAATTGTGAGCTTTTCCATTTGCGCTGTTTTTGTCTGCCCTTTCATTTGGAAAATCCGATTGCGTTCCCGGTGCGGTTTTGTCTCGTCGTTTTCGGTCGGTCGGGAAAGGATTAAAAATCACGAGACAACGAAAAATCGATATTGCGTCCGTGGTGCAGGAAAATCCCCCGCCCCCGGGGGAAAACGATTCCTTCGACGTGCTTAGAAAACTGCTGCGAGTTTGGTTGAAAATTGTATGAATTATTTTTACGATTAATAAACATCATCGGTACGTGATTCTCTCGGGCAGCTATTTTTTAGCGGTCTCGACGACGAAAAATGTGGGAAAGAGGAAGTAGTAGAGTTGTCACCGGAAGCGCATTTCCTGAAGGATTCCGGAAAATCAAAGGCTTGCTGACTTCGAGCGACTCATGGGTGACGTAAAAAATGCCTCGCAATTTGTTTATACCAGCATGCCGCAGAAAAACCATAAAATATGCAAATTGCTGCATAAAAATTTAATCGAATAACATCACACACACAAACACACATAAACACACACATCGACAGAGCAGAAGGATCCATTTTCATCCTTCACCAGTTCCTCCAATCCAAGGCAAGCAGGTTCCGCACAGGATTGTCTCGGAAAAGTAATCGCTCACATGCAGACTGATTGTGCTTCGAGAACAAATACACACCTTGCTTGGAGGAAAAATAGGAAGAAAAAACCACGGCACGCACAAGGATGATGCACGAAAATATGGTGGCTGGCCCCCGAGAAGACGCCAAGCTAAAAAGGATGCGCCACGAAGGGTACCATAAATAATATGCAAATATTATTAGACATTAAAATTATTTCCTTCCTTCACACCGTGCCATTCTTCCAGCTTTAGTGGCTTCAAGTTTTCGTTATGTTACATGAAATTGTATGCGTATGTCCTTCATTCGATCCGTGTGTGTAAAAAAAGAGTATTCCCGAATAAAAATATAAGCGAGTAGGAAAAAAGAAAAACTGTTCCTTGCTTAAACTGCACACGGATATGTCGGTGTTTGCCTTGATGAATTTTCCACCTTTCAACCTTTCCATAAGTTATACCCTTCTCGTTTTCCATCCACCAAATGTGTCCGCTGGGAGAAAAGGGAAAACACCACGTACGCTACCCAAGGAGTGCCATTTATGAGTCTTCTGTTCCGACACAAGAACAATTGCTACGCGAAACCATGCCAAAGGTCGGTTTTGTTCTGGCAGGTGAAAGCGTGCAATGAAAAATTGATGCCTGATACGGAGCCTCGAGTGCTTCTCGGGGGTGTAGCGTGTAACGAAAGTGTTGCCTCCAAATCGATCGATTTAGGCCACAACCGGTGCAGCGGCAAAAAAAACGATGGGGAAAATATGGCCGATAGCAAGCGGAGGTGAAATTGAAATTTATTTCCTCCGGCACCAGAACCAATGCGCACTGGGTTAGGATGTTTTTGATTGATATCAAAGATCAAACTTCCTCCCGTTCCGTTTCACCGATGGCGGCATTTTCTCGGAAACACGATTAATCCCCTGTTAAAACCATCCACCCTTCCATCGCGATGGTTTCGTTGGAGGAAAAGTTCGCGCAAGAGACCATGTTTTTATTTATTAACATCCACCCTAGGATTCAACAAGGGAATCATGATCCCATTCCCAGCGATCATCAAACATGCGAACCCCCCTTCCACCCCGGAGCCTTTTTTGTTCGCTTTTCGCATGATGCTCGATTTGGCAGCTCAATATTTCACCGAACCGTTTTCCCGAAATGAGCATTTTCCCGTTTTTCTTTCATCCTTGCAGGAAGGATGGGGGTTTTAAAGCGGCGCCCTGTTTTTCTTTTTCCACCGCATGGGTTCGCGAAACCGTACAAAAAAACCGTACGAAAAAGGAAAAATTTGCATACACATTACCTCCCACACGCACGGATGTTGCGAAAAAAAAAAACGGAGAGGAACGTACCATCATCAATTATTAATCGGAATATGGCTCAAGGCCCTCCCAACATCTCCCCTTCCCTGTGCGCCGCACAGGCCTTTATCGACAAATCGAAAGTTCGGTGGATTTCGTGGGAAACATAAAAATAATAACGCGCAAACATCGGTTTGAATTTTTAATTTAACCATTTCCGTTCCCTCCCTCCCACGTGCCGTTTGTGGTAACGCGCGGGTCCCCTGAATCGAGCATATCTATGCGTCATATGTTGCGCGTTACGGAAACACCTCCGTTGAACCGAGATCTAAAGCGCTCAACGGATCAATAGGAAAAAAAACTGTTCTCGCTACTTCCGATGAAATGTGGCCATCGCGAGGTAATAACAATAAATTTTGATCAATTGCAAAAGTATTTGTCTCTCGCGGGTTGCTGTCAAAGAGCTTGGGGGAAGGAGGAAAATTTTCCACCCACCTTAACGCAATGTTTCCGAGTTTACCTTACTTGCAGCGCTTTCATTTGAAGGCGCAAGTTTCGATTTTATATTTTTGAATACATTTTATTATTTTTATCATGTTTACACTCCTTTTCTTTGAATTTTTTGCTCTTCCTTTAAAATCTTCCCAATGACACTGGAATAAGTATTCAATGAAGAAATACAGGAGTTATAGATGGTCGAATTAAAAAAAAAAAATTATATATTAAATTGCCCTAATTATTTTGCCAATCATTTCGAAATTTTTTTTATTGAACAATTTCTAAAGAAATTGTGTCATCAAAAAGACACGAAAGAAAACGCCACTTTTTGCTGATATGAAGAAAAAACGATAATAACTGAACAATCGACGGGTGATAAAACTGTCTTAGTCATCGCTTTTCAATGCCCAAAGAAAAAGAAAGGTTACCTCATTGTTGAAGGCGTGAGGTGTTGATTATTTTCCACCATTTTCCACCACTTCGGCCCCCTGTGCTCTGCAAACGACGGACTTTGGCGGGCTGTGTGTATTAAATCTCACTTCATTCATTTTTCCTTCCTTCGACTTCGGGGCCATCCAACGGAAGTGGCTTGCTGGTGATGGGCGGGCGTGCGTTTGGGCGGGAGGGTGTGATGAAAAGGCAGGTTCGGAATTTTCGTACGGTCATTAATTGATTATCTTTCGTGTCCACAGCACGCCGTGGCAATGATAATGATTTGGGAGACGCAGGGAACCGACAAAAAAAATGTATTACAACCGACCGGCAAAGTGCTGAGGTGATGTAGAAAATGTGTTCGCAAGTAGCCGATCGAGAAGCCGGACTTGATAGGAACGCATTTTTCACCCCTCTTTACTTGCCCCTCTTGAGGACGATGAGGGAAGAATTGAATAACAAACACAGGGAAAAAAAACCGGGTCAACGCGTGTCTATTAATATCTTCCCCATCAGTCAGGGGATCGTCCTCATGTTTGCCGGGTTTTTTTTCACCATTTCCCTTTGCCAGGACTAGACATTTTGCCTGAACTTCTCTCCCAGCGGAATGGCTTTTCCTACCATCATCATCCCACAGCCCACGCCGCACCGGAAACATTGTAGTCTTTTTTTTCCCCCTCGGCCCCGGCGCTACTTTTCTAGTCATCGCGGCGAGGCCACCGAGAATGACACCGGCGACTCCGAAACGGGGGCAGGAACGGAAAAGTGATAGACAGGATAATTATTTTCACTGCGCTTCATCGAGTGTGTAGGACACGGGGGGTGGGAAGGGGCACTCCTGGACGGACGCACGCGGACGTCGTTTTACGCCTGTGAATATTTAATGGTGCTGAGCTGTGTTATCAACACCGGTAATTAATTTATGATCACTCACCGTCACCCCCACCGACCATCGACGAAGGCTATCGAGCCTTATCGAGAATGCACTCGGTTTGACCGTGGTCAACAGGACATTATCGCTTGGAGAGAAAACATACCCTTTTTCACAACAAGTTCTTGTTTGGGCCGATGGAGTTTCAACCTATTGCTTTTGAAATATCATTCTTTGGTTATGTTTTTGATGATAAATATTTTATGATTCCAATAGATCCTACATATCACTTAACCAAAAGAAACGAAAAGTAACTGTTAACTCGGAAAATAACCTAATAGTCGTTTTTGATAGATGGTTCGAATGGTAGCATTGAGTTCGAAATTTCCTTCTATATTTCATCAAATTTCATCAAACTACATCGAAAAACTCCTTCTCTCAAATTCTTGACTGCAACTGCCCTATTTCTTTTCTAACCTTTTCCATGTCATTTTGCTAAGCCTTCTTTGATTATGTTTTCCTACACTTTTCTGGCATCACTAATAGTAACATAATATTTCTGTTAGTATAAAAATGTTTTCATCAATCGCAGATATTCTAACGAACCACGTGACTCGATTCTCTAGTCCTTTTGATTCCATTTTCCTCGATATTCTCACTCGTGCGACACAACTTACCCTTGGGGAATCGCGTGTGTATATGACTGTGTGTGTGTGTGTGTGTTTATGTGAGGGAGGGTGTAATTTTATATAAACATGCGGTCGCACACATTGGCCACCGTTTGACTTCTGATTATAGATTTGGCGTCTGTGAGTTTTTCCCTTTTTTTTTGGAAGGGTGAGGTTTGGGTAAAAAAAAGAAGTAACCCACCTTGGGGTAGAGTTGACCATGGTCTGGCAGACAGAAGGCAGTGGGTTTTGTGGAAGCGTTAGAGAGGCGCTGGTATCGTCGGAAATGGAGCGTAACATGTGATAGACGAAAAAAGGGTGACGATCTAAAGCGACATGGAAATAAAAAGTGGTCTTTTCATTTGGTCAAACGGATATTAGAATGAAACACATCTCCCAAAAGTTGAACTTTCAATGTAGTGCATCCAAAGTAAGGGAAAACGCAGAATATGTTTTCAAATGTTGATATTTAGGTCAGGAGAATTTTGGTAGAATACACCACTTTAAAGCTAATTTGGTCGAAATTCAATCCACTCTTCGATGGGTACTTCAACACTGCATGCTCGAACACGGTCAGTCGATCCTCGAGCGAAAATTATTTTCCGAAATCGGATGCAATCGGAAACGATGCCGGAAATAATACAGCACTAGGGCCATCGCCATCTTACACTCCAACGTGTGACGTGCCGGCCTGAGTTCATCGACAACGAGAACACGCGGAGTAGAGAGATTAAATTAAAGTCCTCTGCAACCGCCGTCCACCCGGGCCTCTCCACGTCAAAAAGAACCGGCATTCTTTCAATTGAATTACTGCTTTTCTTCGTTTGTTAATAAACGAATTTATTTGTTATTCAAAACCATCGAGCTGCTGGGGCCTGCTGGCAAGGAAGGGGGAGGATGTTGTTCAATGAATCGTGATAGATGGACGCCCGACCCCGGGCGGATGTTGGGAAAAAGGGGGCAATTGCGGGGAACGGGGGTTGACAGGTAAATGCAAATTACGCTCGAAACTGAACGACACCTTCGAGATGTCGTCCCGCTCTTCGCGCGATGGAGGAAGAAGCGAACGGCGGACGGTGAGCGGGGATACAAAATTGTGCTGCGCCGTAAGCCTACGCAGAAAGTTTTCCCCCGGTGCCGTGTGTATATGCGTATGCGGCCATTGAATTCAGACATCAACGAATAATTTCGAGACCAGCAGCCTTTGGCGGAGAAGGTAAAAACGCAAAACTCGCCCGCTCCGTGGTACCGTGAATCAAACAAACAAATAACAATAAAATTGAAGACGGAACGCGACTCGCTTCTCCCGAAGGCCGAGGCCCGGGGGGGAAAAAAGGGGACCATTCGAACGAACCTATTGAGAACGATCGAAGCAAAAGAAAGTCTCGAACATAAGTCTCACTAAATCACTTAGTGTGTAGGAGCGCAATAATAGCAAACGCGGAGAGATAAATGATTCCGATTCATGTGGTGCATGATTTTTCCACTCCACCCCCCGCCGGCACCCGGCCCCCGTCAGCACATCATTTTAAAGTGGAAACTACGAAAACCAAACGAACATGCGATCATCGCTCGAACCCGCTTCTCGCTTCGGAACTCGCCGGCCATATCCGCTCCGGCTTGGAGCAAACCCGCATCGTCGCCACGTCGTCGTCGTCGTCGTCGTCGTCTTGGTGTGCGACTAACGACCACGTTTCGTGATGCGGACGTTGGTCATTACCGAGGACCACCAGCACACCCTCAAGCGAAGCAAACCGCGGAAGCTACGGGCCCGATTCTATGATCGTTCTAAATTATCGGGCCACCACCACCGACCACCGCCACCGCCAGCAGCAGCGAATACTTCTCGCTATCGCGGAGGAACAAAGAAAACGCGACACGACACATCCGAACCGAACCGAAAGCATATTATTTTCAGGAAGGAAATCGTACTGGACTATGATTGATAACGTATCGAAATATTGCGTGTCGAGATTACTTCCCCGTTGTTGGTGTTTCGTGCGATGGAAGGGGTACGCCGGGTGGGTGAGGGGTGGAGGGAACCGCAAAATATTAAGCACTTACCACTCACGACACGCCAACAGCGCCACCCCGCCAACGGTCCACTCCCAACTCCCCCTCGGTGTGTTTATTGTAAGCGGAACAAGTCGGGCCGAAGGAACGGGGAAACGGGAAAAACAGACTCACTCTTGTTCTTTTCCGCGCAGAAAAAAAAAACATTAACCCCTCGCTTTGGTGTGGCCTTTGAAGTGTCAATCTTTTGAGAAGGATTCAAATGAATCGAAAGAAAAAGACACGAAAGAGGGAAGGGAGCACAACTACAAATGAGGTCAAATTGGCGTTCCTTTGGCCGGGTTTTCCTTCCGTGAGTCTTGCACTTTGCTACGGGCTGATTAATCATAGAGTTCTCTCACTCCGATGTAAAACGGGACGAACCTGGTGGGGTTTTCGATACAAAAGGGGGGAGCCCATGTTGGAGAACTATGCAACATGAAAGGTGAGATGGTGGTTCTGGCAAACAAAAATGCATTCATCGTCCTCAACAACAACAACGAAGACTCATTTCTCACGCTCACACGATCTCACAGTCGCCCATCGCCCAGCTGTCAGGTACGAGGCAAGCGCCATGTG
Organism: Anopheles ziemanni; assembly: GCF_943734765.1. Taxonomy (NCBI): domain Eukaryota; kingdom Metazoa; phylum Arthropoda; class Insecta; order Diptera; family Culicidae; genus Anopheles; species Anopheles ziemanni. The sequence continues at coordinate 1,384,640 of NC_080706.1, forward strand.
AATGTGTGCGATTTACTATTTAAATTTAAATTAGTGCAAAACGTGTGCGGCCTGTAGCCGAGCCCGGGCGAACGGCAGTTCTGGATGGAGGATGACATTGGAAAACTGATTAAGAAAGTCGAACGGAGGGGAAAATTGCCATGCGCGTACAATTGGATAATTTAATGCACACAAGCGCAAAATAAAACAAAAAAAAAAAAGAAAACCTTAAACAAAACAACACACGCAACGGTTGAGGTGTGTGTTCCACATTTTACCTCCCATTAGCGATGGTTTACGCGAAGGCGCAGGATGGCGCTCTTTGGTTTGTTTTAATTACGATCAAATCGTAACAATGCAGCTTGTCAACTCGGTTGATGACAATATGACATCCCAGGTGCGGGTGTTGGTGGGGGAAAACAGGACCAAAACAGCAGCAGCTGTTCAAATTATACCTACCCTTCGGAATGGTGGGTATGCAAAGAAGGATGCCGTTTGGAATTGCTTTCAAGTTATTTTTATTTTGAAATCAATGCAAATGTACAACAAAACATGAACGATATTCCAACCATCGAACCGACCACGAGCAGTAGCTTTAGAAAATTCATAAACATCATCACGGGAACTTCACCGTCCAAAGCATCCGGGTTCGGTTTGGTATTCTGCTTGAGCAATTCATCGTCACGACCGATGGTTCTTTTGATCCAATCAATTTTAGCGACAATTTCTGGAGAGATTTCCACTTCATCACAAATGAGGTCTTCGAACGAATTATTCAAGGGTAACTGAAGGAACAAAATAATTAACTTCGGTTCGTACATTGAGTGTCAAATTCTTACCACAACGATATCTTCCTTCAGATTTGGTTTCATTTTCACAGACAAAGGATAGCTAAACTCAAAATCTTGGGTTTTAATTGTGAAGTTACGTTGAACACAATTAGAATGATTGCCAATCGATTCTAGACAGATTTTCGGCATTGCAATCCATCGCTTTTCTAACAACCAGCCGTTACAAACAGGACCCTCAGGTGCATCCTGACACTCTGACCCGTGCAGCGTCACCTGACATCCGTGGTCAACAGCATTTACAAACACTGCCAAAATGATGAACAGAAATAGACTCCTTTCCATGTTCTGAGGCTTCGATGCTTGACGACTGTATGCAGGCTACTTTGCTTGAGCATTAAAAAAGGTTGCTTCTCGCATTTATCAACACATTTCTTAAAAGTACGAAAACAAGCGTCATTAACGCATGGCAAAAATTTAAAAGGGTGAAATTACAGAAAGCATAAAACTAACAAGCAAATCTATTCATTCAGAATGAGAGCAAAAAAGAAACACCAGTATTGAAATGCATACAAAGTTAGTCTGCGACGGTTAAACTCCATGGAAATGCGTTTCGGCAAGCGGCAAGTTTATTTCCCCCGGAAAAGGGAATCGAAGGAACAAAAGTGTGCCTTCGACCACGACGTCGGGACGCACAATCGCTCCCTTTTTTTCATTCCCCCGATGTCGTTCAAATTAATCGAGTGCGCGTGTGGGTTGCGCGTGCCAATTTTGTCCCTCCATTCGCTTTCTCTTCCCCTTCCACTCCCGGGCAGCGATCCTCAATCAATCGGAACGCGATGCATCCCGGCTTCGGGCACCGGGAGGGGGTTGCATACAATCGCCCGATAAATCATTCCAGCACAAGAGAACATAGAGGGGATTGAAGGACGTGGCGGGACGAGGGGTATCCCCACAAGGATGCATTCATTTCGCATTCACACTGTCCCGAAAAAGAACGGAGCGAAAGTGCATGAATGGGCTGACAAAAATTAATAAACCGGAAAAGGCAAAGGGGGGGAGTAAACGTGGAAGGCAGGAGTCCGGAAATCAATTGTTGCGCGCCCGTTTTGGTAAAAGTGTTCGGAAGGAAGTGGTAGATGGGCGGATGGAGAGAACGAATGGAAATTGATCCCAATTGATCTCAAAAAGACCTGACTCAAGCCAAGCCTTACGACCGCAAACGCGACTCCCACACATTCAAACGGGGCCTTTTTTTTCGTACGTCGCTCTCAGCTTCGATCGCGCTGACAAAAATCTGATTCTAATTGCGTGCCTCCGTCGCAAGCACTTCCGCAAATGTCTGTTTGCCCCTTGACAATCTGCTGCTGAAGACGACGACGACGACGAAGACGATGATGATGCTGATGATGATGGTGATGGTGCTGATGCCGGGCGATGATGAGCATGATGTTGCCGCCGCTAAAAACCCAGACAACAATATCTCGTTTTTCAGCTACACGTTCACCCAGACACAATCCTTTCCTCACTCGCGTTCTCTTGCTCGCTGCTCACCCAAACTCATGCTAGCGTATCTCTCACCAGCTTGATTTTTGTCGCCCCCATCATCTCACATCCTTACAGCCTCCTCCCCCCGCCCAAAGGCCCCTCTCCCGTCCTGTCCAGCTGAGGCACATTAATGTTGCTTCTGTTGCTTCCATCGCGATTCCCTTCTCGCGGCGCGTCCTGCGTTTCCTCGCGTGCGGTTTTTATGCATAATTATAATTTATACATCACCGACACCAGACTCTTTCGCCGGTTTCGCCTCTGCCGCGGCATAAATGACATGACAAGCTCCCGTGAATGAGCAGCGATGAGCTCTGGTGGCAGAAGACCTCCGGCCCGATTGTCGGATGCGATGCTGGAAAGTTGAAGTTCAAGAGTATAACCTCAAAAACCCGGGTACGACACGACGATGGTGACGATATGTACGCTTGGAATGGCCTTCCCCAAGACCCACTGCTCCCCCATTACGATCTCTGTTTTCTCCGCCTCTCCTACTGCTGGTAAACTGGTGTTTTGCAAAAAGTTGCAACTAATTCTGACGGACGGCCGACGTCTCGGTCGCATCGTGATGGGAGAAACGGTTCTAAGTCGCGATTCAATTCGATTCCAACAAACATCAGAAGCAGCAGCATAAACATAACTTCTACCATCGACCGCCTTTGATTGCGATGACTTATGATTCGTTGTTTGGCGACGTTGTATCGCTCGTCGTTTTTTTTTCCCCACCACTTCTTTCCAGTTATGCTCGAACGAAAGTACATCCCTCTCCACATGAGAACCACAGGAAATCTTTAACGACCCGGATTTCATCCGGTTCCTACCACATCATGCTCTAGCTTCGGAGGGGCCCGCATAAGTCTGGATTTTGCTACTCGAAATGTCTTGCCTTCGATTTGATTGACGTGTGTCATGGAGATTCATTCTTGACGAAACTGTGATTTTACACGTATCCCGTCTTATCATCTTACCTAGTCGGCCACTCGGTAACTAAACATCTTCTTTGTCAGAGTCAAAGTTTGGAGGTGTATCGTCGAAAATTATTCTTCATTCATACCTGCAAAGAAAAAGGAGAAAAAACAGGTTAAACCAATGTTGAAGGCAAAAATTTGTTTTAAAACTTTGTTACAGTAATGGTCTTGGTTGGTAGAAAAATCATATAAACAATAGAACAGAAATCCCTCATGCTGGGATGGAATGCATGATAAAAGCACTTTCCACGAAAGGAAATGGCATCCTCAACATTCCTCCCCTCAACTTGGAGATTCATCCCCAAAAGCAATCCTCCTCCATCGATTGCAGCAATGGAACATGTTTATAAACTTTCACCGGAACAAAACGATTCCGTGTGGTGGAAAGAAAAGTCCTCACGCGTTCCTTATGAGGAAAAGCGAGACAGTTGATCTTCGGATGAAGCGAAAAAAAAGAAGAAAATCCATGCAATTTCGCGTCGTTTCCGTCATCCCACATTGATGCTTTCCCGGGCAAAGGAAAAGCCATTTGCCTCCGTTGGAAAAGCAGTGGCAAAGCGAAGCGAGCTGGGAGAAGCTTTCCATCTACATATAGATAGACGATATATTCGGAATTGTATTTCTTCAATTGCTGTGGACTGATCGGGATGGAAAAGCGAGCGAGTGAGCGAATACGATTGCGAGCCGCTCGTCCTGGCATTGCCAATCTCCGCTCCCTGTCAAGAGGAAGAAAAGAATGAGAGCTTTTTATTTTTGGTCCTCGAAGCTCGGTTCGATTCCAAAAAATCGAATCAAAGCGCATCTCTCGTTCGGTTGGTTCGGTCGTTCGTCGGTTCGGTTTTTCCAGTTCCGAATTGTCCTCCGCGAGAGGACCGCTCGCTCACGGGACGACGGGATGTCATCGTCGTTACTCACACTCGCTTGGCCGGCGGCTTGGAGGTTTAGGTTTTCGCTCACTCGCTCCGGCGGAGCTGGAGCCCCGGTTCGATAAGAGATGTGTTTTCGAACGGCATTCTCGGGTGTCTTCGGAGGGAGGAAACCGCGCTTGCGGGACGGGGTTCCTGTACATGAGATGTTATCGAGCGGTGTCGGCGAAGAATAAAAGCTTCTATGTATGCAACGCCACCTCGTCGATGGGGACGGAAGCAATAAAGCATGGAAGGAGAGAAACATCGTGGGCATTGGGGACGATAGCCTCGCAATTGATAACGCGCATCGCAGCAAGCAGGGGGGCTAGGGCTAGGGCTAGAGAGGGAAAGCCACACACCCAAGAGCGAGAGAACCGAGAGAAAGAGAGAAAGCAAACCGCCGGGAAGAGAGATGGAATGCAGTTCTCAAGTGCGCAAAGATGCGCCGATTCGGTTTTGGTGTGTAAATAACACCGTTCGGATCGAGGACCAATCGATGCACAGTGGAGGATGAGTGGTTGAGAAAAATCGTTCATCGCTGAGAAGAAAAAGTTTTCCTTCATCTCGTCGCCTTCCGAGCCGGCCCCAACCCTTGCGGGCCCCTTTCCTTCGTCGTCCGTCGGCAGCTCAATAAACCTTAAAGCTCACACAGTTGCACACAATCACACCGGAATTTCAGTACATAATCCCCACTTTATATAATGGCTGAGGAAGGTGGCGAAGGGAGGGGGAGGGGAGTATGGAATCGGAAGCGCACGATAGAGGGAAAAAAAGAACGTCATACAATATGGCCAAAAGAAAAATGGCGAACTAATAAAATTGCGAACGCCGAATGGGGCTTCTACGTTCCAAATCGAAGCCTCTCGAGCGCCGAACTTCGGTGGTTCGTGGTGAGGTAAATTAATAGTTTATGTGACCAAATGGGCGCCTAATTCTTTCGTCGTTATCAGCTGCAAGCTTTTCCTTCTCCCCCCCACTTAGCCCCGCGCGGCATTAGGATTATTCAAAAGTGTCGCCCCCGAGAAGCAGGAAACAATGGAAACAAAATATAAAACAAAAGCGAAATGAAAACGACCACTCAACGGGAGTTATTCCAATTAACCAATTTTCACCTCGTCGCCAACAAATCGACACGCTACGCCCAAATAGTGCCCCGGTAATGGGTGGACGAAATGGAAAATATATCGTTGATAAAAAGAAACCCACCGAGAAAGAAAAAACACTCCTCTGCAAGACCCCAGGAAGAAAGCCTCCAAAGCCCCAAAGGAAGCGAAGGAAAACTAAAAGAGGTACACCACCACAACATACACGCGCGGGGGGTCGGGGATTCCATATTGTGAAGTCATCGAAGAAAATCGGCGACGAGGTCTCGGTGTGACGAGAGTGAGAGGTCATAAAATTGAACAACCGCATAAAATTAACTCTCGCTCAATCCTAAAACCCCGAGACATCACAGCCCTCCTGGCCGAGACCGACCGTTTAATTAGTGTTGGGACCACTAATTTTTCGCTCTTTCGCTTCTTGACGATTGAACTTGGGCTGGCGAGCGCGCTCGGGCGACGTAAAATATGGAAAACAAACGCCTCAGCCTCGGGCCCCCCTCGGGCACAACTCGGGCCAGCTGACGGCGGCGGCGGTATTAAAGAGCATGAAGCATAACGCAAACGCAACAGAGTAGCGGCACAAAGTTGCTAACAAATTACTAACGTCCCCTAGAGGAGAGCGTTCGGTTCGGTTTCGAGATCGGTCGGTTGGCCGGTTTTGGTTTTTAGTCCGATTCTCTAGATCCTTCCCTTTTCCCTGGCTTGGCCGGTGGTGGAAAAGTTCTTCTTAAGGTCCCATTAGAACACTCTCCAGGGCTTCCGGTGTGGTGGCACCGCGTCGCACCGAGGAGGCAGTGAGGCAGAAAGAACTGAAACATAAATTAAATTCCTTTCATATTCCATGTTAAAGTTCGTTCGTACGTTCGTTGGTAGCGCTCCATTTTTTTTCTCTTCCTTCTCCCTTCGTGTTCCCCGTCTGTTTGATTCTCCCTCGGGGGAGCTTTTGAGGTTACGGTGGCTACCGTCGACCGGGGGAAACTGACGACAAGTTCGATGGCACACGAGCGCGCAAGTGGATCCGGAAAAGCATATAAAAATCGAATGACGCAAAAGCAATGAATACTGCGAACGAAAAAAAAACGGCAAACCATTGCCCTTATTGCGAACGGAAAAGTCCTCTCCAAGCAAGCCGCGCCAAACGGTGACAAAATAGAAAATGGGCGAAGAAGAAAACGGCATCGAGCGAGTATCGAAGTTAGAGGCGTTACCAATAAGCGATACGACGGCTGCTCCGCCTGTGAAAACCGATGGCCTGACCGACGCCGACGATTGGTAATCGGAATCGGTAATAACTACTACCAGCATGGAAAAAAAAAAATCCAGATCAGCGGTTTTGTTGCTGAAGGTCGCTATTGAGGTCAGGAAAAAAAAAAGAAGCATAACGTCATGTTGCACTAACACCTTTGCAGTGCCCGCTTCGCATATGATGCATACACATTGCAGTCTCGTTGCGTGCGCGAGAGCGAGAGGTGGGGCTAGGAGGATGAGAGCGAACGAGCGGCGCTGGACAGTGTGCGAGAACGAGAGCGCATCAACACACAAAACCGAACGGTATCGATACTTATTATTATGTACATATGCATGTATATTGCGGCGGGCGCATTCGTCGGTCGTCGGTCGTTGTGCGCGCGAGTCGTCGCCGATGATAATAAAATCGAAGGGCGGCGGATGGGGGAACGCGGGGGGGGGGGGGAGGGAATGCTGCCAGTGCAGGCAGCATGCTGTTCACGCCATCGATGGAGGAGGCAGCATGACATCCACGGTGTGAACGCCGACACAACACTGACGAAGCGTGGTAAACATTCTCTCCTCGTCCCTTGGCACCGTCGAAGGCTCGATTTATGTACCCCAAATGCACGGTTTTTCCGACGGAAAGCAATTCCGCCGGCCAGGACACTCACCGACGCTCACACAGGACGGAAACCGCGTGTCCCCACAGAACGAGAGCTCTTTCTCTCTCTCTCGCTGTTGTCCTTGCGTTATTGGAATCGACTTCTACCGATATCGGCAGAAAATTGCACGAAGCCAGGACTAAAAGAAGGCCAAATAAAACCGGAATGCGCGAACAATACAGTTGGGAACAATATTGTCCGCAGGAGCTTTCCTTCTTCTCTCTCCAAACAGACATTTCCACAGGGAAACTTTTCTTCATGGTATTTTTTTGTGTGTTATCCTTCGCTCGTTCGATTCGAAATACATATCGATGGCGCTCGCGACGCAGACAGAGTCTCGTCTTCAGTCGTTTCTACCACTACACAAGCCCTATAGTTGCCTCTCGCTTTCAATCGCGATGCAAAGCGCGTGTTTCCGGGTATCTTACCGTGGCCTTCTACGTTAGTTCCCTTTTTGGGCGGTGGGACGGATCACGGTTGCATATGAGAAAATAACCCCTCTCCTACCGGCCCGGGCTACCTCCCCCCCTCCTCTCCGCCACCGGGAGGATACACACCGACACCAGCATCGCCTTCCACACGAGAGGATGTGCGCGCGCGACGTGCGCAACGATAAAGAAAGTATCGAAGAATCGAACTACTATCGGGATGGGATTTTTTCCCGGCGCGCTTCCTTATTTATTTTCCCTCCTTTTTGGTGTTTGTGTGCGAGCGCTCCATCTCGCTCTGGCGTCACAGACACATACTTGCTCGTCCTTTCGACGTCGTGGAGAGGTGCTCAATCGTGGAAAACCACTCACGACGGCGAACGGCGATATGTACCCGCCGGGGCCAGCAGCGAAGGAATGTTCCTCGACTTTCCTTAAAGTGCACGTATTGCACGTTTTTTGCCCGCTGTTTTTTTTTTCCTTTTTGCCCACTAACACCCTGCCGATTGTGGTACGATTGTGTGTGCGCGCGCGAATTTTACACGCGAAAAGGAAATCCATAATACTGAGACGCCTTTTCCATTCCCCCCCCACCAGCACTACTTTCCTATCGAACGCACAGACACATATGCACTGCGGGTATGATCTCCTCAAGCCCCACTACCCCTTCCCTGTTTGAAGAGTGAGCTTTCCTTTCGATCATTTTTCCCCACTGGCCACCCCCGGAAGCAGGTATATTTTCGAGCGAGGACTTCGACAGCCTGTGGAAAAACGAAGTGCCGAGGTGGAAATTGTTGCAAAAGAGGAACCAAAATAGAGAAGAAACAAAAAACAACCCAACTCAGGAGGCTGCGGCGCTTTTCATTCCTTCGTTGCAACCGTGATTCCCTCTAGCTGCACATCGCCCGAAAAGGCTTTTCCGGCTTAATGGCCTTAAAACTTTGATCATTTTCAGGACGCGGCGCAAAAAGGGCACACGCTCTCTCGCTCACACTCAACGCCTGTGAAGTGCAACACACCTTCAGCGCATACGGAAGGAAAACTTTGGTTTTTGATAAGTTTTTGCTTCGTCTTCGCCTTCCCGGAGCGCGGCGGAGTATTGGTGATTGTTCGGCCAGTGCATTAAAGATGCTTCCGGTTTAATGCCTTTTTGATGCCTGCCTCTAACGATCGCATGCGGGAAAACTCTGAAATAGACAGCTCCCATCGTCAGGGTCTTTTGAGATGTGTTTTCCTCCCCCACGCCCTAGAAAAGCGCATCCTGTTCGCTGCCGGTTTTTTTTTTCCTCTCGGTTGTTGAAACTTTAGCAGTTTTTTATTTGTGTCAACCGTGCGTCCACATGCAAGAAGGAGGTGCGCCGTGGGTCGCATCGTTCGCTCGAGTTCGGAAAAGCGCATATAAGGAAAATATTGGTACCGACCGAGTTTTTCCTCGTGTAGGTGTACTTTGCGATCGAGTCTCGAACGCCTCGTTATCATCACACGGACACGGCGCGTGTGAGAGTGTGTGTTTATGTGTTATATGGATCCAATCCGTTCCATCGAGTGTATGTGAATAAAGTTTTCCCGCACTCGGCGCCCCAACTGGGGTGGTGGTGGTGGTGGTGGAAGAGCCTTCGGCACGGATAAAAAAGAAACGGAAACGGGTGAAAAAACGCCGTGAAAAAAGAAAATGAAACTTTTCACACATACACAGCAGCGCGCTCCTCCGCGGGGCCCGTATGTAGCGGAACGCGAAGTCATCCTCGCCCAGCACCGGCTGGGTGGCTTGGGAAAAGCGCGCCAGAGCGAGAAAGACACATAGGTAGAAGCGCACCGTGAAGTTGTGCATGCCCTTACGATGGAACAAGGACGAAAACGGGGGGGCCAGCGGAGCGGAGGGCTGGAGGAATCGGAATCGTACACTTGTATATTGATTTAGCTCCGGTTCGAAAGGAGGAAGATTTTTCGCATGTAGGAAGTTTTCGCTCCCGCTCGCACACGGCCATCGTCGAGATCGGGGATTCTTTTATGTTTTTCCCCCGACTCGTGTGTCTCTTTTTCGATAATCCCTCTTGCCTCCCGCCCTCGCCAACCGCTTGGCGGAAGCTTTTATTTACCCATCGTTCGTCAAAAGATCGAACGCTTCGTGCACATACAAGAAGTAACGCGCGCAAAGGCGAACGATAACGATTGGTAAATTGAGATGGACGAGTATGTGTGTGTGTGGGGAGGAATTTCCCAAATAAAAACCTCCCACTTGAGTATTGGGAAGCGAGAAAAAGTCTTACGCTTTGCGAAAGACATAAAGTATTTCTCACGAAAAACGAATAAAGGGAAAACATCGAATCAAGTCCCAAAAAATAACCTCAGGTAGAAAACGGGGAGAATTATGTACACATTTTTTGCAAATGCAAATTGTCCTTCGCTTGGTTTTTTTTTCAAATTATTCCGATGATCTGGGATGCTTTCCCTGTTTGGTTCGGAGATTTTTTCCACAAACTTTTTTGTCTTGTCTTTCAATTCGTATCCTTGAGTCAGACTCCATACGTAAAGCAGCTTTGCCATCGCTCGTCATCCGCAGAAGAACCATCGCCTTGCAATCCAATACACACGCAAAACCGCCCCATCGAGAAGACAACGAACACCATGCCAACTTCGATCTCGCCGATGACGACGACGACGACGACGACGACTACGGGGAGGACACGATGCGATGAAATAAAATTTATACGTCTGGTTCCACGATACGTCGTTCTGATAAGACGACACTGGCTCCACCCTCATTGATTTCTTTTTATTCCATTCCATTCCATGCCATTCCCTACCGTTCCGATCCAATCTGTTTCCCCTCGTTTCCCTTCTCTCTACCCCGTATTCGTACCTTTAACACCCCCCCTCCATTGCCGCCCTTTCTCCACCCCAACACCCGGGGAGGGTTTTATTCATGTTCGGTTGATGGTTTTCCTTTTTTTCCTTTCCCTTATGTACACCTTCAGCTTTATTTCTGTTGGGGCTGTCGCGTTGCCTTTTTTTTCCTTCTTCTTCTTGTCCCCGTCCTGTGAGTGAGCGAAAGAAAAAGATTTCTGGAGCGCGGGCTCCATTGGAAATGGACAAAACAAAAAAAATGGAAACCGTGTCTTATATAACGAGCTTCTTTTTGTGCGCCTTGTCCGCCCCGCTTTCCCTGGCAGGCCAAAGGATCTTCTGGGTTGGTCGATCGAGATATAACCGATACTTGATGATAGAAAGTTTCCAATACCGTCAAGGCCCGTCGTGGGGAGATGTTTTTCCTTTCTTCTACCTACTATTCGTAGTCGGCTTGTTCTGTTCGTTCTTTGTCGCAGGACGACACATACATACAAGCATGGACGGATGGATGAATGGATGGATAGCTGGTTGGATGGATGGAATACCAAGTGATCCATCTATCGGACGGAAGCTTTTTTTCGCCCCCCCGAGGGGAGAGGAAAATGCTTTTTTCTTTTTTTTTTTTCTTTATGTCACTACCTTTCTTGGAGTGCGGGAAGGTAGGTCGATTGCAAAAACGGTGAAGGAAAGAAGTTCACCCCCCCGGGGATACATAAAGGCAGAGGCTAAGAAACGGAAAAGCGAAGCATTTTAGAATGTAAATGCGGGCGGATTCGGGAGGGGGTAGCGGGAAAAACCTGAACCGCACCGAATAAACCATATAAGGGAAACCCCCCCCCCCCCCACCCGCCGTCATCGAAGAAGAAGGCCAGAAAAAGAATCGGCCCATACCGAGCGGGCGAAAAAATGCCAAATATTGGGGATCTATTTTCGAGAATGAGGAAATGGCCCCGAACGTGGAGAAGTGAGTAAGAGAGGGTGGATCGGAAAATTTCCTGTTGGTCGTTCGGCCTGCACGAGGGTCGACGGAAACCCCCCGAGGTGGAAAATGGGACGGACGGTTGTAGGAAGTATAATTTTTTATGATAGAAAAATGAGAGATTTTTATCATCGACGAAAAAATGGCAACCGTTCGAGTGATGAAGGTCTCTTTTGCAGGGGACCAGGAGCTTTTCTGTACTATTTTCGGCTTCTTTTTTCGGTATTCGAGGGTGGTGCACTACGGAGGAAGTGGAAAAAACAATTTTTCATTTCATTAGAATTTTGTGTGCGTTTGTGTGTGTGCAATATAGGCGGAAAATACGAAGGCAAAGTGTGTAAAAACAACTTTCATCGCTCTCGGACCACGGTTAGGTCAAGAAACGGGAGGGGGAAAACAAGTGAACGATTCCAAGAAGCCCACCATTTTCTTTTGAAACTGATAAAGTATGTCCGATTTAGCAACGAAAGCCTCGGTCGGCAGGAAATGGCCACTGGAGGGAATTGAAAACACACCGAAAAGAAACCGAACCAAAAACGACAACGTAACGTATAAAAAAAACGCAACATGCTGGTGCGAACGCAAACGAAAGCACTCAATTTTCACTCGGATAGCCGGGGTCTGGAAAGTGAAATATATTCCAGTCTCAGGTTGGGCCACAAGGCGTCTGCGAGATGGATGAGCGTCATATATTAAAGATCAACGTACGAACGCCGTCATGGCACGGGCGTTGCGACATCGACGAATGTCATTCGGTTTTTTATATTTCGGCGTGGCGCAATCATAAAAAAACAAGTCACCCAAAACAGAAAAGGCGTCACAGTCAAAGAGTTCGATGTCTTTCGGTAGTTATATATTGAACGGAACGGACAAAAAACAGAGAATCTCCCTGCCCTGGCCGTGTGGGACGGGTAATTTAAAACCAGCACACATTCCAGCACCGTCTACACACCGATGCAGCTGCGCCGAAACTTTGAAACCATATGGATTTAATTTGGAACAAAACTCTCAATAACGAACACGGCATCGAAAACAAACACTTACGATTTTTGGGGTCCCTTTCTCCCGTTGGAATCTGTCGTCTTCGATTTTATGATTTACCGATGCACATGCGGCTGATTTGAATGTTTCGAGGATACAGGCGAAGAGTGAAAAAAATGTACTCTGAGAGTGTAATCCTTCCGTTCTGGCATCATTCGAAGGGTGGGATCAATTTCCGGACATTAAAGCGATGGTTACTAGATCTTAGGGTCTATTAAGATTTAGTGTTTCCGGTATTTCGAGCGAACTGTGGAAATTTTTATTTCCAAATCAGTATTGCGTAGGGTTTTTAATGTTACCACAACACATACATGATTCAAGTGATGGTAAATAACCATTTTTCCCACGTCAATAACTATCAAACCGATTTGAACGATCGCTATGCAGCCCGATTTGTTCACTTGTGGTTCGCCGTGCTGGCGACACAACCGCAAGCCACAACGTTTTCCACACAGATTCCGAAGCTCCCGGCTCAAGCAAGCCCTTCTCAATCAGCTCTGATTGAATTTATTGAATTGATACGGTGAGGAATTATTCAATCGAGCCGCGAACGCGCGCACAACCCCAGCGCGAGGCTCGGCGTTGGACCCCGGAGAGTGGGCCTTTAATTGAATTTCCTCCGCATTTCCGATTGAACTCACATCACGCCCTTCGTTAGGCTGGCGGAATTAAGGTCAATTATCGGCACACAAACACACCGAACGCCGAACGAACGATGGTGGAAACGACGATGGCGAATGGGTCGAGGAAAGGCTTTCGTTGCTCGGCATAAGCTGGACGGCGGTTTCCGAAACGCGGCGCATATGTTGCGTATGCAGATGTGTAGAGCCCTAGCATAAAAGATGTTTTTGTTTTCAAATTTGGTGCGAAGTATTGTGAATTAATTTTTATGAATAACTCACAATCTGTGAATCTTTACTTCATCTAAAAACCGATTTTCCAACGAGTTTACTTCTCGGCTGGGATTGAAGAAAGTCTTATTTCTCAACACGCATCCCGTTATCCTGCGATGAGTATTCTTCAGCAAAGGTCTTCTCCGCCAGCTGAGGGCATATGGTGTTCGAAAAGATCCGATCCTGGTTCGTGTTATTTTTACTTTTGACCTGCTTTTGGGTGTCGGAATTGTTATGTTTTTTTTTGTTTTGTTCTATCCTCTTTCCACGGAAAGATCACTTCCGTCAGCGCTGACCTCGAATCCGACGGCTGCGAGCGCTGGAACGCTTTTCTCCTTGTTTCATGTTACTTTTCGGTTTGTTCTTCTTACTTTCCGAAAAACGGTCCATTGGATTGCTCCAATTATTCGTGCTCCTTTCCCTCCGCGTCGCCGTCGTTTGCGTGATTGACATTTTTCTTCGGTTCGGTTCCGAAACCAAGAGCGAACGCAAATCCTTGTTGTTGTGCGCAACATGTGCGATTCCGCGAGACGCGCTTTTTGATTCCTCCTATAAATACCGTTGCAGTAGGCCTTGTCTTTTGCATGTGCTACATTTTCTGCAGCGAACAGGGGAAACCGGCGACCCACCGGCGAATGAAAAGTTAAGCAGATGCCTGGCTGGCCGGGCGCGAAGGTCGGGAACATTCGGGTGTCCGCATTGAAAGGTCAAAAACGGAATCGGAGCGGAGAAATCCCCCGGAAAGGTGTTAAGCCGAATGCTGAAGCCGTACGCCGTACGCGGAAGAATCGCGCGAGTTGGAAATGTGGAAAAACCAGCCAAACCGGCGGCATTTGGCGCGTATCAAACTCGTTCGGGGAGTAACGCGGAGGGGAAGGTGCCACGGGACGGGTGTGCCGCTACGGAAGGTGATGAAATTTTATGATACACCTTCCTCCCCCTCTAACAACCACGCCAAGAATTGGTTCCTTTGCGTATCGCGGTGTAACCGATATTCAAATATGTTTAACACGCGGTTTACGCCGCATTGTTTTAACACTACGCGCGCCAAAACGAGTGTGTGTGTAGGTGTGGTTGGGTGGGTGTGTGTGTGTGTTGATAAGCGTTTGTTAAAGCTGAAGCATCACCCACGCGTACTCGCCGACTTTCCACCAAGCGAGCGACGATGAAAGCACGCGTTCAACTTAAAGTTTTTCCGGCTCGAGAGCTCGAGAAAGACTGGAGGGGGGCGGGAGTCATGGGACGGATCGTCGACTTTCGTCGAGGCGGTGTTGGTGGTATTTGGTGGTAAATTTTCGCGACTAAACGATTACGTCCCCCCCTCCGCTCTCGTCTGCCTCTCAAACCCCCCTGAGCTGAGGCATTTGTAGCAAAGACCGAGGCCGAGAGTAGGCCGCGCGAAGTGTTGTCGAGTGTTCGCGCCAAAACGAGAGGCCCTTTTGTTATGGTTGCCGTCGCGTTTACCGCGCCGAACGACACAACTGGCGCCCGTTACTATCTTATCCGCCGGCCGCCGGGTCTCGAGATCACTAACCCGACCAAAACACGACAACGCTCGTCGACGCCGACGAGAATCAGCTGTTTGGCGTTGAAATGAAAATGATGGAAAACTCCGTCCACCATCACCGCCGGTGTCTGGAGCGCGGCGGGACCTCATTAGCGTGAAATGTTTTCCTCCTCGGTACCGGCGGACCCATTTCCACAGTCGGTTTTCTTCAGCGTATCGAAAACGCATAAAATGCAACGAGTTCTTTTCGTCGGATGCAAACCGCAGCTTATCTTTTCAACCACTTCTCGGTTTCGTTAATGAACAGTTTTAAATTTATGTACAAATACTCGCGTGGAAAAACAAACCCATCAGGCGTGTACTTTTCCTTTAAGGACTCCTGTGGAGACAGAAAACCAGCCATCCACTTGAAAAATGGGAAAAGTCACTGCCGCCACCAAAAGTTTAATCGATTCCGTGTGGCCAAAACGGGAAAGATTTATGAACGTTTTTCCATTTTTCATAAAACAGAAATGTTCACTCCCTGGTGCATCCTTCTTAGGCGGAGATGTTGCTCCGGTTGTCGATATCTGGTCGAACGGAATCGACGGAAAGCAAGGAATTTTCCTTTCATCTTTCCCTCCCAGCGGATCTGAATATCCTTGCGACAATTTTTTGGGAAAACCGGCACCGGCGTTGAGGTTTTTCAAGTTCAAACTTTAATGGAGACATTTTTGGGCCATTAAATACAGAGACTTTGCCATGTGCCCGACAACGTCGTCCGCTCCTGACGACGACGACGATGAATACAGAACTTTAGCCCGGCTTCGTTGACGTTCGGCGGCACCGATGATGATGATGATGGCGATGATTGTGATAAAAATGTTGTCTCCGCCTTTGGTGGAACCCCTTTTACGGTGCATTTGGATATTCTCCGCCAACTCCGCCACGTCGACGATGACGGCGGCGCTGCTGATGATGCTGATGGTTGTTTAATTATTAGAATGGTTGTACGAAAATATGACGAAAGCCAAAAAGAGAAACTTTCACCGGCACGACGGCCATCATCCTCCGCAAAGCGGCCTCGACGATCCCCATCCTTATTAGGAGGTTTAAGGACGGAACTCGCTGGAAAGGACTCGCTTTAAAATGTGCCCGACGCGTGATTTTGCGAACGGATTGTCTCCGGCGCCGGAAAAACCCCGGGAGCGCGGAGGGAAAGGGCTTTGAGGGATAAATTTAATGGCACTCGCTAAAAAGTGATTAAAGTCGCTAGCCAATGGCTTTGATTATGGGGTTTTCGGGGGCCGTTTTCCGAACCGTGCCCTGACCCTCATTTTCGGGCGGGCGGAAAAGCGGACGGGAACACAAGCAACACCAAAGATCTAATGTTTAATTTGATACCATTTTCCCCGTTCAAGACGTGTTGATGCGCAGGGAAACGAAACCACCTTACCGGTATCAAGAGAGTCTTAAAGGTCTTTATGGAAACGTGATATCGATGACATTATCCTCGGCCAGCGCTTGAATTTGAGAACCCAAGCTAGAAGATAAGTTCAGGGCTAATCATTCACATTGCGACAAAGGGGGAGGAAAACCTAAAGCAAAATAATACTCTACAATTTATTGACTCACTTAAGTTTAAGATCAAACAGCCACAAACAGGTTCTTTGACCGAAAAAAAATGCCTTGACAGGGATAAGTTTTCGGTAAAGTTTTCCTATTAATTTCGTTAATTCCCTGTTAATTATCTCGTTGGCAACAGTTTTTGCACAGTAGAAACAATCGATGTCGCACCGTCTTAATGCCGTGGGGTTAAGATGTCCTTGAGAAGGGAAAAAACCCTCACGAGTGCGTTAATGAAAAGGGTTCCACCAATGTCACGATGTAGAACAATACAAATTCGTTCGGGAAAACTGAAATCTTCTGCCTCTTTACCAAAGATGCTCATCTGACAGTTTAAAGGTGTGATCCTTGTTAGCTTCCAGCCGCTGCTTCTCCTTTCGGTTGGTTTCGGGAAAAGGATTAAATCAAGGATGAAATCGATGGGGGTACCATCAGGAGGCCTGCGTTGAAAAGATTTCCAAACCGACGGAAGACTTCACCGTTGCATGATAACGAGGACAGACGGAAGGGTGGAGGAGGACAGACGCGAAAGTGTAATAAATTAAATTAAATTCTTATTGATTTATGCGCAAATCCGTGTCAAAGCAATTAAGAACAATTTATTACGACAGTCCCAATGTTGCCACAGTTGACGAGAGCGCATAGCCTCCTTCGGTGAGATTGAAAATCAAAAGTTGTGTTTAAAGCTGTTTTCCGTTTAAGAAGGAGTAATCATTCATTCCAGATTTTCAGATCAGTAGGCTATAGCAGCCTAGCCTTGAATTTCTGTTTCTTTCACTTTCATTTCCGTTAGCATTCTGAATCCCATTTTTAAACAAAAGCTACCAGAGGAAATCGCAAACAAAGCCACCCGGAATTAAATCATAATCAACCAAGGAAGCAGAAAGAGAACGGTAGCGAGTAAGGCAATGGGACGTGTTGTTGTTCTTCTGCTTAAGGAGAAGGGCTCGCTGGACGTCCAGCTGGGTATGATGTGACTTTCCTGTATCGGAGGAAGTCCATTCGGTCGTTCGTCCTTGCGTTAATAAACACACAACACCAACACACGAAACCCTCGGCCGCCGGAGGAAGAACGAAAGTGTTTCGGTCGGTGCAAGGGCGCCTTCTTTTGATTGTCCTTTTGCCAAGAGTCCCTTTCCGTAGGCTTTCGGCTCCGGCAACACCATCCCGAGCTAGGAGCCGCCGGGTTGTGTATCATCACCGGGTGTGTTTTCTTTTCCGGGAGGGAGTGAAACTTGAATCGAAAGTGTCCTGCTTAAGTGAAAGGCTCAAGACAGGCGTACCGAGGAACGCCGTAGTTTATAGTAGCAGAGTTTCTTTGTCTCCGGTTGCTCCCGGACATCCTGTCGGGTAGGAGAACATACACACACATACACACATCCGTATAAAAACACATCTCCAGTGGGCCTGCATTAGCCACCCACTGGTTCTCGTTGACCGTCGGAGTCCAGTCTTCTTCCACAAGCGAAGGGAACCGGTTGATGATCTTTTAAGTAACCCTGACCTTTTGAACGCACGACGATACGAAGGAACTAAATAATGACCCGACGTCGGGCACGGAGAGGGGTCGGGGGAGGAGGCCCGGAGGATTCCTTTGACGCCGATGAAACTCCGGTTAAAGTTCGTAAGGTCCAGCCGGCGGGTTTTGCCCAAAAGTAACTTTGGGCCGGGAGGGAAAACAATCAGAGCTAAATACTTTCACTTTTCTCGCCCTCCGCAGTTCCGTTTTCTCTTCCGGTGGAAATCCTGAGAAAGCAACCCACACTGTCATTTTCGTGCGGGGGGGGATTCATGTGTCTTTAAGAACTAATGTGTGTTCGGGAGTGTCTTACGAACGAAGGTATCGCTTTAAGCAGTCCCCTCCTCGCCGGAACTAGAAACAGTGGGGTGGAAAACTTTCGATGAGAAATTAATGAAGAATGCTCAAGAATGTCGCCGTTCCCTTTGGCAAAACCAGGCTGTTTCGGGATTCGGGTGTGTGTGTGTGTGTGTGTGTCTGAGAGTGAAACTATTCATCCGAAAGCGGACATTCTTTAAGAAGTTCGGCCGCAAGAAAACGAACCTGAGGAGCTGGGGGTTTTGTGGTCGATTGTTGTTTGTGGGGGAAAAATCAAGAGGAAAAATGTCATGAATACAAACTACACAAACGCAGGGATCCTTGTTGGGGAAAACGGTTGACCGATCGGAGGGCGAGGCAAGGTGAGCCGGTCGAACCACGTCAACATTGATCAAATACCGAAACCTAAGAAGAGGGTCCTTTACCACTGGTCCTTTTTTCGGCTGACCAATATTTGCATAGGAATTTGATTAAGACTATCATCGGCAACAAATTTGACAGACCGAACGAAGGAAGAAGGTCCGCCACTGCCGAAACTCACTCCCGGC
The DNA here is from genome assembly GCF_943734765.1 of Anopheles ziemanni. Classification (NCBI taxonomy): domain Eukaryota; kingdom Metazoa; phylum Arthropoda; class Insecta; order Diptera; family Culicidae; genus Anopheles; species Anopheles ziemanni. Next base: position 1,403,511 of record NC_080706.1, read on the forward strand.
ATGCGGTTGACCGAAGCGGGAGCTCTTTCATTAAACGTTTCCGGCCACTTGTGCTGTCTTTCGATATATGTATTCGAATTGCCCTTGCGAAATGAAGAATATTCAAATGAATCAACCAGCGGACGCCCATTCGATCTTCGATGAATTGCTGCAGCGGAGGCCAATTAGTGACCCCATGGTGGCCGCGCGTGAACATGCGTTAAGTGACCTCCTATTAACGATCAAAAGGAGGGGGCGCGCATTCGAACAATCGATCGAGCGAACCGAAAATAAACAAATAGTGGCAAGTGCGGAAACTGGCACTCGGCGGACCTGGCAAAGAAGCGATCACCGCGACAAGTTGATGAGTCACAACGGCAAGGTATGGGTGGGGAGGAGAGGCCACCAATCGAATCACCATTGTGCGCCCCGTCAATTGGGACGGTGTTAGTTTTATTGATCTTTTGTCGGCGTCGCGCTCTAATGGCGCGGCGGCATCACATGAGGGACCGCTTTTCACGCTTTCCACACGCGTCCGTCTGCTCGGTAGCAACCGAGTTGTCACTCGCTTTTAGGGCACATCAAGGGAACGTGTCACGGGAATTTCACCGGGAAAAAGTTTGGGGGAAAAAGGGCCAAATTTGGTAGGGTCTTTGCTTCGTGTATTTTTTTTTAATAAGATCTAAATTGGGTTTCGAGTTTCCGAGGCACTCTTGTTTGCACGCATCGATACATTGATTTTCCCCTTTCCCTTGCGGATTGGCAACAGTCAATACATCAACATTAATCTGCGATTTTCTTTCGATCGAACAGTGACCGAAGGGAAGGGCAACAGCAAAAAAAAAAGAGGAAGCAACGCACGCCACTGTTTACAAACTATCTTGTTATTAGCGGAGTTTTTCGGGTGATTTGTTTTCCCCTGTTTTTTTTTGTGCAAACAATTGTGCAATTACGAACTAACATATTGCCACCCCGGGATAGATTAGTTTGCTAACCAGCGTTGTTACACTTTTGACTATTTGTTGTAAACCTTGCTCCGGTTGATGTTTTTCTCTCTCTCTACACAAGCGTGACGTAACGCGTGAACCTGTGGTTAAGCAAAAGCGAACGACGAGAAGAAAAAAAATCCCCTTTCTGGAGAGTGGAAAAGCGTGGCGGTGGGAAACATGAAAATTCCACGTGGGAAAATGAGCTCGTGCTCGTTGAAAGCGATGCAGCGAATGCCAATGCATGGTGGGTGCATTTCTTTTCCCGCACCAACACACAGAGGAGGGGGAGGAAGGTTGGAAAAACAAACCGACCGCGGTGTGGAAATGGCCGACCGGGCGGTGGATGGAAAACTATAACATAATGCTGCAATAATTTATGTTTATTCCCATTGTGTGCTTATTTTTTTCGGACGAGTGTCGGAGGTGCACAAGGGTTTCCAAAGCGGGGGAGCGGAAAAGTAAAAAGGGTTTGCGGCACTAGGGAGAGAGAGAGGGAGGAAAAATTGTGGCCATAATTATAAAGCTACGGCACTTCATGGCATGGACACGAAGAGACCAAGGAAACGATAGGTAGGTCGGGGCAATCAAGTGAATGATTTTGATCCATCACTTCTGCAAACACCGTTGGAGGAAAAGAAATAGTTAAGGTGCTGGAGATCATTGACTGTTGTGCGTGTATGTGCGTATGTGTGTGCGTTCGTGTGTTGGTGTGTTGCCTCGTGATGATGAAATTAAATGCAGTTCAACAGTTGGAGCTGACGGTTTCATATTCGGAAGACAGTTTGAGTTCTCGGCAGCATTTTTCCACCCTCGGTGTAATCGAGGTTATTATTATCAGCAAACACGCACCACAATGAACGACCGAACGAACGAACGAGCCTATTCTTGTCGTTTCGAGGAAAATAATTCGAGCGATTGAATATGCATCCAATCTAATGAACTCCATCTGCGTGGCGAAGTGCAGATGCAGTTGCAACAAAGAGCGACGGTCGGACGGGGACGGCCAACTTCTCCCTCTCATTAGCTGCAGACCCGCATACCGTTGTTTCCGCCACTCGTCCCTTTGTCCCTCGCCATCCTACCGTTCCTTCATCCAGGGCCAATTTAGATTGTCGAAGAGATTACCGAAGGAATCAATTAAAAATGTGTAATACACCACCCATTACGGGTTCCCTTCGGGTTTGCCAACTTCCGACGTCGTTATCCATCGTCACGGGTACACACACACACCAACACGAAATAGCGGTGAGGGTGGGTGGGTAACAACACTCAAGCCTCGACGAGACGTTGAGGACAAATTTTGATTTATACTTTTGTTTGTTTTTAATCTTCGAACTTGTTGATGCTGGGCGTTCCGGGCGGCGTGCCAGGTTAATCAATTGATTGCCGGCAACCCTTTCATCATCATCAGCAGCAGCAGCAGCAGCGACCGTCGTCGCCCTCTTCTCTTTGCAGAAAAGACCTTGTCCCTCGTTCCGGTTTCCCGTAAGCCTTAAAGCAAATATATCCGAGAAGCCTTCGACGATAAGAATCCCTTTGATGTCTCGTGTCATTGTTGGTTGTGTGCAGCTCGGTGTGTGTGTATGTGTGTGCGTACGTGTGCTTGTGGCTTTAATTTCAAAGACACACTCACTAGCGCTAGAGAGCGATTCGCGAGAGATGGGCTTGGGTCGAGAAGACGATAAATAGTAAAAATCGAAAGATTAATTTACCGATATGGCTCGAACTTTATTCAACGAGGGGGATTCGGATCAATGGTTTCTAAAATTTGACGTGGTGTGTGTATGTGTGAGGTTGTGTTTTTGAACCGACACGAATTATCGATAATTAACCGACAACTTGCGCAGTTCTGTCCATGCTTAATGTTTCATCGTTAGTGTGGGAAGCTAATTTTCCTCAAATGAATTTTAATTAACAAACAGTGTAAGTTCATCGATCGCCCGTATTTTTGCTTCATCCCTCTGCTTCAATGTGTGCAGGGTCGATGGAGCAAGCATTTTCTGATCATTAGATTGTTAGAATGAGTCACTTCTAAACCCGACGTTTATTGGCTGCTATTCTTAGAGGACGTTTTCGAAAGCTTTTAAAATGCTAATGCATTTCTGATAACGATCATTTGCAATACGAGCTCATAAAAGTCGTTTCATAAAGCCGTTGCAGTTGCAGTTTCGTGGGGGTTTTTAATGAACCCACCGTTCATCGATTTGTGTTCGGAAAGCGATTGTGAAAGAGCTGTCTTAGTTGAATTGCGCTGCGATTGATTGAAGAAAAAGACGAAGCCGTCGATCGTTTCGTTGGGAATTCTCACACTTGGGTGCAATAAAGGACCGGCGGCCGATGGAAGGTTAAGCGACCGGTTTTTATTTTGGCTCCACCGTTCGCCCCCGATGGTCCATTAAATTCCAATAAACGAAATATTTTACCGCACAAATAAAGCACAATCACGAATCTCAACCGGTGGAAGTAAATAAAACAACGATCAAATCGCGTGTTCGACCGATTCGAACACGATTCCACCACGATCCATCCACTATTCAATCACACATTTTCTCATCGGCCCGCGAAACCCACCCACCCCCCTCTCAGGCGGGTTTGTAACAGTATGTAAAACTTACACCACCAACCGACCGACCCGAAACCTGTGCCGGGCTAAGAAGTGGCGAACGCGGAGGCGTCTTGGGAATTGGGACATTAGGGAGGCGGCGAAGCAAGTGCTGAAACTCGTAAATATCGTTTCCCACTATTTATTGGAAATAAATATAAATTTCGGTGTTTTACGAGCGCCTGGCCCACCCTCCGTTTTGGGTTTTCCCTTCCTTCAAAATTAGAAGAATCGAAGTCGTGGTCGTCGCGCGCTTCGTTTTGGTCCGAACGGGGGGAAGAGAAATCAAAACGACAACTATATTTTTACGGCCCTACTGGTTTCGTGGATCCGGGGCACCGTCCGGGGAGGAGAGAGAGAAAGACCCGCGTCGATTGGCACCGGCATCGACGCGCGGGGACTAAGAATTTTCCCCGGGTTCGCTGTCAAATCAAGTAGCGCCCACTAATAAATCGATCGACGAAATGTTGCCGTTACTCGGGTTTTCCTTCCCGCATCGGTTTCCCGGGGTCGTTTCGATTTTTCCCTCAGGGTCGTCGTGTGCAGTGTGTGTTCTGTGCGTGGGTTTATGTTTGAGTTTTGAACGTGACAGGCGAGGAACTCTCGAAGCAAGTTTATTCATAAAGTCAGCGAGCGAGTGAGTGTGCGCTCGCGATGACAAAATGTGAAATGTGTCAATTTTTAAATTCGATGCGCTTTTGAGCAAGAAAATTTCCTCCTTCTCTGCGCCGGTCTCGATTTTCCCGGTCTCGGGTGTGTTGCGCGTCTTTTTTAATAGCTTTGTCCCCGTGGCAATACACATATATCACTTTGCTTCACTTTTTGGTTTCGAAGTTTTATGATCTTCCCTTGTCCCCTTCGTTTTCCCCTCCCGTTGCGGCTTTCTGTTTCAATTTTCATCCCATCGACTCGCATCTTTACCGTTCGACAGCTAATTTACAAGTGGCAAGTGAAGAAGCGAGCGATGCCTTAAAAAAAAACGGCGGCCAAAAACTGTCCCACTTCTCTGCTCGGGCTTGGGACAGAACTTTTCGGTGACCGAAATTGAGCAATAAATTTTTAAATTGAAAGCAGATGATGGCGCGACAACTCAGTTGACTCTGGCACACACCAACACACGCTCGCCGGCACATTTGAAAATTGTCGTTACGATCGATCGCATCGAATCCGTGGTGTGGTGTCTGCTTTTTTCCGGGTTTCTATATTTTGCGCGCCAAGCGGATCGCGCAACGGTTGAGGATCAAACGAGCCACGCACGCACATAGTCGTGTACACGCTGAAGCATAAGAAGACGCATGATTGAAGGGGAACCGGTCGGTGGTCTAATGATCGCTGACACGCAACGGATGGGTTCCCCCCTTCTGCGGTCACTGGCGCGTGTGGTTGACCTTTTACATGCGTCTGATCGATATCAATCACCTGTCCCTTCGTCACACTCACTCACACAAGCGGCGGAGAAAGGCAGCGGACCAAGGAAGAGAGGAAGAGAAAACATTCCACACAAGCCGGATCCGATCGATTCGATAATTTATATAAATAAAAATTGTATCCGTTAATTAATTCCCCCATCAAGCGGAGATCGGCTGAAGAAAACGGCCGCTCTCGGAGGACGTCACTACACCTGTCCAGGTTCTATCTTGCCCTCTCCTCTTCCACATCTGATCCGAATTTATCGATCGATCGTCCCGATGCAAACGTCGAGGAAAGAGTTTATCCTTAATGGATCCCTAACTCGATCGCTCGACGTTCGGCGCCTAATCATTAGTTGCCGTCACCGAACTCCGCGAAATTGCGTGTGAGGCATTATGCTTTCCCAGCCCTTCGTTCACCGTTCCTGCGGCCCAAGGACGGGACCAGGAGTTCGGTGGACTAAAATACTTTCATCGTAAAATTTAATGTTAATTGTGTGGATCTTCCTGCTGACTTCCGTCCGCCTGCCTTCCTCCAACTTGGGCCAGTTGCGTTGTTTTCGGTACTTGTGCACATTTGTGCTCTCGGTTTGTTTACAATATGGCGATAGGCTGCTGCTGTAGGTTGTTCCCGGTTTTCTAAATACGCGTGTGAGTGCGTGTGGGGTGTGTTCCCAACCTCCTGCCAAAGGATAGAACCGGTACCGTAGCTTATGAAATGGTTTTTAAATTCACCACCAACACGAGTATGATGAACGGTAAATATTTCTGCATCAGTATCGTTCAGCGCAGGAGCACGTGGTGCCGACGATGTACACGCACGCAAAACTCGGAGCCCAACAACTGTGTCACTGTCAACGGGCACACACACACACATTACGACACACAGAAGCAAGAATTGTGTTCCATCGCTCGCTAGCTGAAGCTAATGTTTAAAGTTTGAGTCCACATTTCAACCACCGAATCCATCTCACTCTGCACACTTTTGTGCCGGATAAAATCGGCTCACAAACACAAGGCCAGACCGCGGGCATGATGCACCTTTCAACGTTCGGCGACGTGGTGTGTGCTTTGTGAGGTTTTTTAGCACAAAGACAGATGTTCCTCGGGCGCGCCACACCACCATCCCCCCCGTGAAAACGCGTCTCCCAGCGACGCAAAAGCGATGATGCTTATGCAGAAACAGTTTTTCCAACCACCACCCCCACTCATCATTAATTCCCTCCCAACTTTCCCATATCCCCCTAGCCTGGTGCAACAATGACGATGACATCCTCCCTATAACGTGGTTGTCATCTTTCTTCCACCCGTTGACATCAACTATTATTTCATTAGAACGAAAGTGAGATTTTCCGCTGCCCCGTTTCCGCCCGCGGGTGGCGGTGGGTGGGGAAAACTTTCCCGTTAGTATCTTGCCGGTACCGAAACCGCTGAGAAACGTACTTTAATTTCTACCAACCCCCCCCGAAATCCACTGGCTTCTTCCATGGCCTCCTAAGGGACGGCATATACGCATATGTGTGTGGCACGTAACGAAACGCGAGGCGTATGTGAGCCCGGAGGAAGCTCATTTTGCGAGCGAGAGCAGGTGGTAAGGGTATTGTAAAACTTTTCCTTTTACTTACACCCCTTAAAACCCCCGGTCCCGCTTTCCCTCCCATCGAGTGTGTGTGTGTGTAATGGAGTCCTGACCAACACGGAAGGTAAGGCGTTTAAGTAGCGAAACACATTTAAAGCCGGATTTTCGGTTTTGCATCGGCATTCGGTTCGCTCAACAGGCGGCCAAGGATCTGGTCGTTTAAAGCCGTGTCGTCCTCCGTTGGGCCCGTTTCGGCGTCGCCGTAGGTTGGTAAGAATAGCAATAACAGCTTGTCACCCGATTTTCGGCGGTGGCTTTAAATATTATTAGATTTTAATACAAAATAATAACATTAACACCTCAACCGGGGGGGGTCGTGTGTGCGGTGTTCTCGTCGTCCATGTGTGTGTGTCAATTGGGGTCTGTTTGGGTTCGATATTCGTTGGAATGAGTCAGAGGCGCAGCACGGTCGCGACAAAATTTGTTCGGCGGCGTATTGGAGATGATTAATTCCCAGAAATAGTTCATGGACCCGACGCGCGAAACCAACGGCAAACTTTATTGTATTTCAACGAACCTCTTTGGCCTTTGGTGTGTTTTAGAAATACACACACACACACGTACACGGGCACATCAACACGGGCTCGAGTGTCCCAGAAATGATGATTGATATATCACTTTTCAGTCGAACAACAAAACACGGAGGCCGAGTATTGAAATACGTTCGAAATGGTTCTTTTTGGTGTGCATTGTGAAGGATTTCACGAACGGGCGAAGCACAAATATCCAAGGCAACACAAAAGTGCTGCTGCTGGGAAAAGGGATATTGCCTTAACAAATCAATTAATACCGGCAGTCCCCGCTCCTCCCTCCCCATTCGGCACTCGTTAGTGCATGGACACGCGTGAAGCAAAAAGAGCGCAGCGATGGCGTACCCCATTGTTCAGAGGAAAAAAATACACCCCTCAAGCCCCCTCGGGGGCCGTGGGATGGGAGGACGCGGTTTACGACGTAAACATGATCATCAATACGTTTTCCCGATTTTCAGAGGCCGGATTTTGAGTGCCGAAAGAACAAAAACCGAGAAAGGGTCGTTGCCGTGTAATGGTCGTCAGACAATGGGAGGGAGAGGACAGGGCCAGGTCCATAGAATTCACCACCATTCCCAATCTCCCTCCCCCCTGCGATGGTGTTGGGGGAAATATAAGCCGGTGCCAACTCTCACTTGCTCTTTTCCCGCCGGCCGGGTTTTTCGATAGAGAAACGATTATTAGAAAATAATACGACTATCAAACGGCGATGGTCGCGCTGGTGCTAATAGTCCGACCTCCTGCAAAAGGCCCGTTGGGGAGGGGGAGGGCCAGGGGGGAGACGTAAAGTGGCAATAAATTATGATCATGTACCGAGGAAACCGGGGACCGAAGGAATCGAACGAAATTGTTCTTTCGAAGCCAGACTCGACGATTATTGCTAAAAGCCGCAGAAAAACTGTGAATATAATGAATGAAGGAGGAGAAGCTATAGAAGGGAGAGGGGGACTGTTGGTGGGGTGGTGAATGACAAACGCTAAATAAAAAGGACGAGTTCTGTTTCAGAACTTGACGCACACTTGGCATCACGTCCATTCGGCGTTCGGCAGCATGTGTTCGGATGGAAATGGTTTTCAATGTCTGCGCGCAACGGCGTTAACCCATATGTTGGGGGCTTTCTTTCGGTGGAAAGTGGTATGAAACAACATAACACACCACAATATGCCATCCATCGATGGGGATCTAATGTGAAAGATGATAAATTATCGGCAGCCTCACATCGTTTTATTTATTTTTTCCACACGTTTTATCTCCCGCCGTCAGCGTCTTCTCGGTGGCTTGTCGTTTTCGTTTTTGGATCGCGTTTTTTTTGTGCCCTTCGACCGAGTCTTTGGTGTTCGGGGCGCGACTCTACGAACTCTCACCGCGTTGCTTTGCAAATCCAATTCATCTGCGCTTGGGAAACGGCCACGGCCGGCGACAGATGATGGTGTTTTATTAATCCACATCCCCACAGCACGTCGGTTTCATATTCCGAGTTCGGTTAGGGGTCGAATGCTTTGGCCGCGAATCGATTCGAAAGATGGGTTCGTTATCATCACTACCATCATCGTCAGACCGTCGCAATATCATACCATCAAACCCATCGTGTTTGTTGCATTTGATTACCCTTAACTCGCTTGCCGTCTTTTTTCCCGGCTTGCCCTCTGGGAATTGAAACTAGTTTTCTCCGCCCTGTTATTTTATGTTATCCCTAGACGCTCAGGTCCTTGTGCTATCGTTAATTTATGAAAAAAATACTCACACACACAACCACAAAGACACACACACATTCAAATCTACATTGAAGTTATATCGAATATCGACTGTACTACTGTCGCGAATAACGATATTCAAATGAAAAATTACCCCGTTCCACGTTGGTATGAGTGCGGCACTCTCTGATGATTATTGGAAAGAACAAGAGTAAAAAACTGTACAACAAACGAATGAAGGATTCGACGCGAATCCAAGCAGTCCATGGGGGACGCATGGGAATGAAAAATTATCGAAGACGCGCCATGGTGAAAATAGTTCCAACGGAAAACCGGTTTTTCCTATTTACTTTTCCCCGTTGTGGCTAAACGAGCGGCTGGGATGAACGTGGAAATGGAATGAAAAAACGTACAATGCAACTGTCACGAGGATGGAATGGATCAAAACCGGAAAAGGGATTTTCTACTCGAATTAAATCAATATGGAGTCAAAGTGCGATTTAGATTAATACACTGGCTAAGGGGGAATTTACGGGAAAAAGGAAAATGCGCCGCAGGGTACAACCATTTTTAACAAGTTATTACAATAAAAGAATACATTTTAAAAATAATTTGGTAATATCTGAGTCAAGAAACAGGGTACGAAATATATTTTAAGATGATCTAGAGATATTTTTAACTGTCCTGTTCTACTTGAATTGAACATGCAGTCAATCATGTCGCTTCTGACAGCGTGAAACTTATTTACCAACCCCTTTTCTTCTCGATAGTGGTAAAAACCACGTTGATGATTAGTTTCTTTGAAAAAAAAGATGTTGAAATTTGATCCTTTCTAAGGAACGACGAGATGGAACTAATCACAAAACGTACCCGGCCCCGTATCTTGCAAGCGCATTTAAAATGCAAGACTCATTAAAAAGCGAATGAATGACGCCTGTCTGCAGCGTGGCCGAAGGCGCATCATCGGCGCTCCCCGCCCGCCCATCCACCCATTCCCCCCACCGGACCGGGTGGTACGGAATCGATTGGATTCGATTTCGATAATCCTTGCTCAAGAAGGAAGGCTCGAGTCGGCATGCCTCGGAAGCAGTTGTTGCACCGAGCAGCCTGAAGCACCTGACATTGAGCAACGGAACTGTCTGAAAGGATAGCGGATTGAATGCTCCTCCGAATGGTCGCTTCCGGTCACGGAGGGTGTCAAAGGGCGCGAGTGGGAGGGGAGGGCTAAAAGCAGGTCAAACTGTTCCGACCGAAGCAGCGGCTCGCTTCAATAGCAATGGGCCCCTGCGGGATGGGGCCAGGAAAGCCGTAAGAGGAACCGGTCGAGCGGTGGAGACTATTTATAATTAATCATTATTTATTTACCCATTGATTGGAATAAGTTTTCGTCGGCGGGCTTGTCGGAACTTCAACATGCAATAGTGTCTTTTTCTCGGGTTGCGAGCGCGAGCGCGAAACGAACGAAAGGAACGCGAAATTAGAAGAAAGCGGGCGGAAAACGCGTTTATCGCAATTATGAAATCTCACAATCGCATGCCAGGCGTTACCCCTCGTGCACTTGAGCCAACCCCGCTTTGTCCCTATTCCTTCCGTTCGGTTTGGTTCCGTTTTTAATAGGTGCCCCCATCGCGCGCGGTTGTTTGATGCACCAAGAGTGCAACGATTCGAATCCGAACTATAATTACATCAATTTTCAATCTGTTTTCCTCGATTAAAGACCGCCACTCTTGGGCCTTATCGTGGGCGCGATGTTGGGTGGGTTGGGACGCGAATTCGTCGTCATTCGTTCGCCGGAAGGGCGAAGAATGCACCGAAGAAGGTTCTGTCCGTTTGATTGCACTTGGCACACAAACGCCGGCTTGATGTGTGCGTTAACATGCGTATCGTTGACGTAATCGGGTGCGAAAATCACGCGTCCTGTGGTCCTTGCACTTGCACCGGGGGAGTCTTTTTCCTTGCAGCAGGGAAAATTAATTATTGAATTTCAATATCCTTCTGCGAGGTGCAGTAGTAAGCCGACCAGACCCATTTAAGCATTGTGTGTGCGTGCGTGTGTGTGTATGTTTCGCACAGTAGAGAAGCTTGCCGACGAAACGCCACTTTTCCGTGACAGATCGTAATCAATATATTTTCCATTTATGCGTCGGTTCACACGTGTATGCGCGAGAGCGAGTGTGTGTTTTCAAGTTTTCCACCTCCACCTTTTGGTACTGGCATTACGGGGCCACACACAAATGAATGTTTCGTTCATTCTGGTGCTTCGTATAAATATTGTTCCTTCTTCCTGTTTTCTCCTCTCGACCTGAAACGCTGATTTTATCATTGCACATTGCACGGTACTTGCATAGTTTTCTCAATGTGCAATGTGCCCCCGGATTTTGACGGATGTAAAATGGCGCTACGGCACGCGAGAAGGGGGTTTGCGTGTTTTATAGTTCACCACCCCCTCGCCCGGTTCGGGATTTCCCCCCTCCCACCAGGAATCGAAACGGAATCGAGCGAAAAACGAAGGGGCCACCATCGACGGGGTTCGGTTATCGACGAATGGATTCCTTCTTTTTCCGTTTTTGTTTATATTTACAGACACTCAATGTTTGTAATCGAATGCAAAATAGAGGGTGAGGATAAAATAATGCCACGTGGAAAGCGTGTTCAATGAGTTATTTATAAATAATTATCTGCAAACGGATAGTTAGAACGGGTACATGGCGGGGGGTTGAACCCAGTGTGGGAGGGGGTTGGTAGTGACGCTTTCATGTTAATCAAACGATGCCAAGTGAAAGATAAAGCGGAAAACTGATATTAAAACATCCAAACACAGTCGCCTACTCGATCGCGATGGCGTGCGTAACGAAGCGAGTCTATTGATTCTTTCCGATTTTATTGCTAGGCAGTTTCAACATATTGTAACACATAGAAGTACTTGTAATATTATTTTAAAATCATTTACATGAAAATTACAACTAAGTAAATTAATCATTTCAAATTGAGAATCCCATCTTCTAATGTTTTAAACACATGTTAGTCCACATGCTTGTTGATTCAGGACAAGCCTCAATCAGCCGCCACATATCATACAACTCACACACACATTTCCCCATAACTCCCACATTCATCGTGGTGTGGTTCGATTTTCCGAAGCGTGGAGAACCCGCACGCCAACAATCAGCGCACTTTGGCGGGGTTCAAAAGTGTGTCAAAGGCCATTACATCCCTTTTACAAACTTTCCCATTTACTCACACAAACGTACGACCCCATGCCTGGTCGAAGCAATCCTTGACCATATGCACTTGGCATGTGTGAAGAAGTGGGTTACCGCAGAGTCCCGGGCGCGTGTGTAGCTGTGTGTAAGGCGGGCACGAGTTTTTCCCCTCTTTTATTTCATTCCGTAACATCCCTGCGGCCGATTTTCTAGACGGCCACAACGACGGGATTTTCCATTCGCCTGATAGGAGTTATGGAGTGCGTGTGCATTCGCATTTTACTTTTCACGCAAAATCACGTTTTTTTGCCCAACGTTTGTGTGTTTGTGTAATTAAAAATGTGGCATCAGGTGCATCAGGGGATCGGGAAAATTTCTTTGTCTTGCTTCCTTGCAAACTAGGACGCACCATCGTTAACCAACAAGGATATGTGCGACGCAGTTAAGCCGCTATGCCGGGAGACATAAAAGCGTCAAGGCGGCGAAACGACGAACCACGTTAAGGAACCGCCATAATCTTTGATTTATCATCGTTTATTTATCTCATTAGGACGATAATTTGATCCTCACTGTTTGCCCATATCTCGGCACCGAGCTCTACTATGTTGTGTCTACGCCGGGAGCTGGCCACACCAGACCAGAGCCTTCCAAGTCTAAGTAATAAACCCATCATTACTAGTTGCTGTTCGATTTTGCTGCTGGAATGGGGGAGAATATGAGACTCTGGAAAAACTTTCCGCCTCACCCCTTCGGAGGGTGAGGTCTGCCATCCGGCTAATGGCCGCACACACACACACACACACACACACACTCTAATGAACCGGTCGGGCACACATCTTCATGGTGGACTATACTAGCGGGCTTTGCCCGACCCTTCAAGGAATCTGTTTCCCCGCCAAGCCGAGGAAGATCTTTATCCGCTCTTATTTATGAGCTTAATAAATCTTTATATTATTAATAAAAATATTGCATTCATATCGGAGGTGGTGATACAAAAGCCATTCCGGGGCCACGGCGCGCGTGGATGAGTAACCTTCCCATTCCCCAGCTCCCTTGAACAGTCCCTTTTCCCTTTTTGTACAATGGGGAGATCATCAAACCATCAATACTGTTTCAATTTGTTCGTTCCCCCCACCAGCTTCGTCGGGCCTGGGTGGGTTTTGTACTCAATCCAAGCTCCAGCCTTCAATCCAATCCGGCCCTACCGAAAAGGTTCGGGCTGATTAGAAAATTGCCATTTTACCCGTACCGACCCGTGTCACATCCCACATCCGGTAGCTGTCTGGCTCCATCATCGCCACCGATTGGAGATGATTTTCTCCAATTGAATTCTCCCTTCCGCCGGCGAGCTTGGGAATCTCCGATTATCTGTCCCGGGTTGATTTCGATGGGTTGATTTTTTTGTTCACGTTCTTGTTGCTGCTGTTGTGTGCCCCAACACTCGCTCTCTGCACAGCCATCGAACGAACGGATGATTGTTGCCGTTTGATAGAGGTTACGATATATCACGCTTTTATCAGCTCGATTGAGCAGAGTTGGATTTACATTTTCTCCCGGTGGTCTGGCCATCTGGCCAAATCTGAATGTGTGTGTGTGTGTGCACGCCCAGCCAGTAGCGCACACAACAACAACAACAGTAGAACGCAACAATTCAGCAAACAAACAGTCAAAGCCAATCAAGCGCTGTGTTATCATTAGAGTCAATTCAGATTCGTGATTTATGTGATCGCGAGCAGTTTGATAGAGTTCGGGTGCGTACCGGGAATGCTGCTGTGGGTTGGTATAAAGGATTATTGATGGGATGGTGGTGTGAGACGAGGGGGTGGGCGGGAAATACACCGACCGTCGATGTTGCGGCAATCTTGCGCAGGAAGAAAGGAAAAGGAAGAGCAATTGCGCATCATCGGTTTTGCGGTTTCGCGAAGGGAAGTGTGGCGGGACGAGAGTGCCCAGCATGAGGCGCCCGGGAGGATGCGAGGGAATTATGGTGTGCGTGTGTGTGCATAAAGCATCGCAACATCAACAATAATAATAAACGCCACATGTTGTCTGTCGCGCGTTATGTTGCGTTTCCATTCCGCGTGTTTCCGGGCAAGAAGACATCGACATTTCGGGATTCTGTTGTCGAAGTGGTTCCTTTTTCTCTCACTCTCTCCATTCCATTCAGGTTTTTCGTTCCTCCAACAGAATCCATTCGTGCAAATGTATTGAGCATACTGTGCTTCCCTCGTTGGCCAAATCTGACCGTCGTTGCCGAAAATCTTTCTTGGACACGGAAAGCGGACCATCGACCTCCTCCTCCTCCCGCTGGCCACACACAGCATTTGCGTGGCTGTGTTAACTCTGGCTCCCGATGACACTCTGACGCCGACATCGATGCGGGTGGGGCAATCGCAATCGATTATTTGTCTTGCGTATTTTGCGTCTTTTTTTCGTTTCTTCTCTCGCGCCTCAAGACTTCAAGGCACTCGGAACAAATTGTAGGATTTGGCATTGTATTATTTTCATCACAGATTTTTTTTCCCCACGAGTCGGACACGATCGATGCGTGTGTTAGCACCGTGCGTGTCTCCGTGGAATGCTGCCAAATGCGGCGACGACGGCGACAATGAGAATGACACAATCTCTCCACTTCCTTCGCCGGTGCGCGTCTCGTGACCAGAAGCAATGCAATAATAAGTCCTCCGTCCTGGTCTGGAGAGACACCGAGGGGGGGAGCTTGTCCCACCATGTGGTTTCATCTCGCAATCGAACTGAAAACCCAAAGGCACCAAACCCACGCGCAGGCATGTTCTGTATGGATTATAGATTAAGATCCGACGACTATCGTTCCAACGACCGTTACAGGGCGCAAGAGCAAGAAGGGCTAAAGAATCGGAGCTGCAAAGAAAACGATGGTGACAAAAACATGAGATTCCGTTCGGGAAACGCACCGATCCTGGGATTCTCTTGAGCAGTCATGCACGCACTCTTTCACATCCGTCCCGTTGTTTTTTTCTTTCTTCCTTTCTTTTCATTTAATCCCGATCGAAACCTCCCCGAGGCGCAACTGTAGAATGCGATGATATACGAAGGGAACGTTTATAGTTGTGTGTAAACCATACGGTGGGCACACGAGAAATATACACACACATTTTTCTCATTGAGCAAGAATCTCATATGCAAATGAATGAATGCTGTACTTCGGGAGAATGTGAACTGTGAACCAAAGGGCAATTTAGTAAGTTCTTATCTAAAACGACATTAAAATTGGACCATGAATAAGCCAACGATGATATTTACGAGCGTGCACCAAAACGGAAACCCTTACAATTGAGCACTTCCGTTCGCTTCCGATCGTCAAATCGTAGCAGAACAAGGAGTAAAAAAAAAACAGTAAAACAAACACTGAGTGAAGATAAATGACAGTCGATCAATGACGTGACAGAAACTTCAAGGGAGACACATATTTGGTGGTTGATGGAGCATACATGCATGATCGCGTGATGATGTTCTTTCCGATCGACGCTGGGATATGATCGAGTTTCATCGATGGGAAATGGAGAAAACCCGGATTTGATTCCGTTGCGGAAGTTTCAATTAAAGCTAATGATCGTTCCATCCGCACGCCTCCCCCATCACAATCCTTCCTCCTTTGACACACTTGTACGCGTGACGTGCTGTTTCGGGTGACATTCGTTCGAACATTAATTTACGACCCTTTTTTCCAACAACAACCCCCGACTTCCATCTATCGGGCCTCGGCGAAGTTCGGCTTCGACGAATCGGATCTTTCGAGATTTTCAACAGTTGAATTGTTGGGAGACCAGCGCCGTTGTTTCCGCCGTCTCTGCCGTCTCCCGTCAGGGCAGCACTAAAAATAACCAGCACAAGCAGCAGCAAGCGACACATGAGAAGAAACCATGCCATCGAAAAATGGGTAGCATTGTTCTTCGCGATCGCACCGTGGGAGGGAGGGAGGGTGAGGATCGCAGGGGGCATCTTCGGCGTGGGCGCACGGTGAAGAGGGTGCCCTCGACGACATGCTCACTCGCGGCCACCACACCCTCCCCCCCACCACAAAGATGGAATGATTTCTAATAACAGGTGTAATGGCAATTTATTTATTTCATTTTTTGAAATCCGCCTCGCGTTCAGCTGTGCTGTTGCGAGGTCGCGAGGTGAATTCGTCGATCGTAACATCTCAGACCTCTCCTGTGTGGCTGTATTTGTGTCTTTTTCTTCGCCGTGGCGGGCTTTTGTTGAATATTTGTTGGCGGTTTTATTTTCTTTGACCCGCGCGCGCGCGCACGTTGTGTGCGCTTCCTTCACCTTTGCGGAATCGGTCGATCAATCGTTCAGTTGATCAAATCCGAATGGGCTAAACATTTCTGTTGTTTTATACCGTGTGGACCAATGATATGGACCTTACGTTATGGGCCAAGCCGGGCGAGAGGGAATTGACGTTTTATTTTCATTCGTTTCGTTCTCCCAAATAACATAAAAAAAACGAGCGGGCGAGAAAAATGTGGGGAAAATAAAATAAACTAAACCCATCCCTCGATGCCTCGATTCGCAACCGACATTCGGCGGGATGACAATAAAATTTAATTTAACACAGAAACGCGGCGCGCACGGGAAAGAAAGCGAAATCTTTGCGCGCAACCGATTGTTGTTGGTGTTGACCGGTTGGGTGACAATTTTCGATCACATTTTTACACCCGATTAACGTTCCTTTCCTCCTCTCTGCCGTTTGATGTTTCTTTTTCTGAGCTCTTCGCTACTGTTTTTGTTTCACTCTCGGGAAGGAAAAACTCGAACGTGCTGAACGACGAGGGGCTGGTTTTCGGTGCCGTGGGTGGTCAATGCAATCGAGAAGCGACCATCGTTCGTTATTTTATGATCGAAGCACAAAACAGTTCGACGAACGGGAGCGTCACGTTAAACAAACAAACAAACAAACAAACTAAACTCCTAAATCGGCGTCATCGACGGTTTTTTTGCCCCCCCTGTCCTAGCCTTTTATTTATTTCCTACCGCCTGGGTTTGGTCCGGCTTCTTCTCGGCTTCTCGATCGCACGCCACCACCGGTGGCAAGAGATCGTGTTTCAAAATAATGAGTATCCAGCCTCGTCCAGCCGATACACCCCGCGCGGTTCCAAGGCAATTCATTTATTATATATTGATTAATTTGCACCACGGTGGCGGTAATTAATACGAGTATCTTGGGTGCATGTTGTTGGTGGATAACTTCCCAGAACCCACTACCGTTAGGACATTAGCGGCCGAATGGAGGATGGAGCGGCGGTTGGGATGAACGAAACCAACGAAACACACCTTCGAACAGTTAGACCTTCAACGACAGCTGTTTGTTAAGGGTTGAGGGCTTTTCCTCGGCGGAGGGGTCGACGGAGGCAATTTAGCAGAACCGACCGACGACGAAGAGACGAGACCCCTTTCTCGGCCGCATGTGTTTGTGATCTACTCGCGAGTGTTGAAAATGTAAATTTGTTCCGTTGCTGCTTATGTTAATGAAGGAGAAGAAAGAAAAAAAACGAAGCGGAGTAAAATGCACGCCATACAGGAAGGAAGTGAGCGTTCTCACGCCGCAAGATCGCATTAATGAGGTGGAAAAGAGATGGGCCCGTAATCTTATTTTCCCGAACCCCCTGCCGTCGCTTCCCTCACTTTCCTTCGAACGTTCATTTTTCGGTACTCGATCGTTTGCTTGCTGCTATCGACAAACGACGACGAGGCAGTCCGTTATTTTGTTTCTGATAAAATTGATCCTTTCTTGAACGCTGTTGGCGCGCGCTCGCTCGTTCGTTCGTTCGCCTCTTCGGTGGGCTACTTTTTATCTGGCCACTTCCTCCGGCTCGGGCTTCGGGTCGACCATTTTGGACTGATAAAAGTGCAGCCGGTTGCTACGGGTCTGTCATTGTCCGGAAACCGACTCGTTGAACTCATTGATAAGAAGTCGAACTCAAGGGGGAGGGGTTTTTGTACTTATCATTCGTTTTGCTTTTTCGGTACAGCAAACGGGTGGCAGACATCTCAAGGCGGTGCAAGAATTGGAATCGAATTTTTAGCTCGAGCTGAAGTTTGGTGTTATCTTGAGGAAGGGTTCAAGGACGGCGCAGAAATTACGCCGAAAAGATTGGCCGTTGTTTATTTCGGTTGCGGTGGCGCGAGAAGCTTCGATCTATCGCGTCCGACAAACGAACAAATGTATTTCGCAGATTGATCCGATCAAACCATTCCAAAACTTCAAGGAAAACCAGCCGAAAATCAGTCACCATCTCACTCCGCGGCTCGGAACAATTGCAAACGTTCCGCGGGTTTATCGTTCGCGACGCCGGTTCTCAAGTCTCATTGTTCTTTGGCGGGCGGTTTGTTGCTTTATGTTCACAAAGTCTCCCACAAAGCCACGGCCGGTAGCGAGCAACGGTCTGACCGGTCGCAGACCCAGGGCAGGGTGGGTGGTTTTCCACCACCACCGACCCCGCTAGGGTCGTCGCCATCTGGTGGCTGAATTTATTAACCAATAATTAAAAATTCTCGAAAGCGGGCGGCTTAATTAAAGTCATTGTTCCAGATATTAATCAGGCATTTTTGGCTCGTTTTTTGACGAGGACGACGTCGGCATGGGCTCCCTCTCTCTCTCCCTCCCCTTCCCGATCGGTGAACGTGTGGAGGTGGTTGCACCGTCTTTGCCGTAATTTGCTAAATTTATTTAAAAAGCCGGCTTCAGTTGGTGTGCATTTCGGAGTGTGTTTTTCTCTGCTCGTGCGTCATTTTTCATCCGTTTTTGGGGCTTTCAGTGTGTCACTGCAGAGGAAGAGCCTTCGTCTCCGTGTGTTGGTGAGCGTAATCCTCCTGATTGTATGATTACGCCGAATTAATTCATTATCTATTGTTTTGGCCCATTCCGCAGCGGGACGGAAAACGGTCCTCCGTCACACAAACACACACACACACACACAGGCGTACATACACCGTGTGGCGCACACGGTGGCCCGAAACGGTAGGTCATTTATTCGATTGGTGCGGTTTTCATGCTACGCCGAGTGGTGGTGGCTTGGCAAGAAAAACCAAAAACAAAACAAAAAATGGTCCATCATAAATCATTGAGCACACTCTCGTGGCCGTTTTTTATGTTCCAACCACAGAGGAACGCGGCGCAGAGCCTCGATCTTTACACCGAATAGAGTGCCGCGGGTTTTTGGGTTGGGTCATAATTTTGCGTGCGCAGAGAGCGTCAGCCTAGGAAGAAAGGGAAATAATAAAGCAAATGCTTTTCTGAAGGAAAAAATCAGCCAAAAACACACACACACGCGCACACTAACTGTTTTATGTTGGTAGAAGTCTCAGTGGTGTGAAAAGTCGATTAATATGTGTGCTAGCCAGAGGTAGAAGGGGGCATGGGGAAAATGGTAAGCCGCCTCAAACGATCTTGCGTTACGTGAGCCGCGCTTTTGTCACGAACGATTAGAAGCGAATGCAATTAGATGTGCATCTTTTGCGCGCAGTTCTTCGGGGAACAGTGGGAGAGTGAGGGAGATGGTGAGAGATCAAGAGGAGGAGGAAAAGCCACTAAACTCTCCATCACTGTAGCTACATATAGGTGGAAAATTGAACTCTTTCCTTAAATGTTTTTTACTAATCATTAAATTTCAATGTAACTAAATGAATTGGATTGGTAGGTTTCCAAGCAAAGTTCATGAAAATAATGCAATTTTGATTAAGGCAGATTTTCACTGAAATAGTACACAAAGTAAATCTTACTGCAAACAAACAATATTCAAGCCTCAAAAGAATTCTCCCGTGCGCGGCAACTCTCGAGCATAATTTCAATAATATTTATTCTGACAGTAACGAGGTGAAAATATACATTCTAATAATAACAGGAGTTGAGCCCGATGCCGGCAAACAGTTGCGTTTGGGCAACATTCGACTCTCCACCGACGCCGACGATCATCGAGAACGCGACGCGTCAGGGATCGCGAACGCCAAGACGGCACCGGCATTACGCGTTCCGGTCGATTTGTCCTCAAGACAGACGCTCGTAAACGCACACCCCCGCCCCTCCGGATCCCCCTTTTGTCTCCAACCATCATCCGAGGTGGTTGCCTGCGTGCGTGCGATCGCGTTTAGAAGACGCGCAAACAACACGTGTTTCGAAGGGATGGTGTTGGTGTTCGTAACCATATCGAATTCGTCACCGATTTCCAGTAAACTTCCGGCGCTTCTGGTCAGGCCAGCGGGCCTTCGACACTTGGGTGGCTGAGCTCTTCGAGCGAGAACGAAGGTGATCCTATTTCATGTCCCTCCAGATAAGCTCAACAAGTCACGTTCATCCGTTTGGGGGACCACCCTGGCCGACTTTTTCCCGCAATTTCGTGAACGGCTGGTTTTCGCACGATGGTGCTCTGTTTACAATAAAACACGCATGAAATATGAAATGTTTTCCCGTGCGTAAACAAACATAGCATAAAAAATTTCATTACACCCAAGCGATCCTTCTCGATCTGCCCAACCATCTTGCCATCGATGATTGTCCGAGTAGATATGTTTGTCTTTGTTTATGAATGGATGGCCACCGAGTCGCGCTGCACACGACGACGAACCCCTTGACCCCAGGAGCCTTCGTGCCGCCTTCCCCTACCCCTTCACATTCCGTCTTCTTTCCAAAGCTGAGCTTAATTAGCTTCAACTAAAATGTGTGTCTAGCGGCATCGGAGGAGAATCGAATCGAACCGTCCGGACCGATGGGGGTTTTTTTTCTCTCTCTCTCTTTCATCTCCGCCATTTGCGTCCGCCATTATTTATGGGCAAAAGTACAAGTGCAAGTGCAAGTGCAACTACTGGCAGATCTAGCTCCTTTTTTTTCTCGCGCGTCCGCTCAGGCCCCCTCTTCATCACTCCGGTCACGTAAACGAAGTGTGAGGCGTCTGCGAAGTAAGCAAGAGTTCATTTTCGCGTCCGGATCGGTTGAAAATTTTTCACACCAAAGACGAGTGACAGCACGCCACAGCGACACGTCTCACGAGACTGCGCGATCGGTATGGAATTCAAATGAAAACTAATTAACTTGTCGATTGGTTCTAATTGCTTTTAATCATAGCTGCAGACCAAACGGTTTCATCACGAGCGCAATATCAATCGAGGCCGGGACGAGACGAGCGACCGGCCGCGTTTCGTTGCAGTTTTGCATTTCAGCTGCTTTTTACGACACTGAAGCCCTTAGAAATGCATTCGGGGACGTGGAATTAGCGAGAATTCGACAGCACGTCATAAATCGCAAATTTTCCGCCATAAAAGAAATCGAGATCGCGGGGCCAAGCGGACGTCGTTGGCCGCGCTTTGTGAGTAATCCAATTATCCCCTCAGGATATCGACAGGTCAGGAAACCGGCCTGCCAAGAAGCCGCAAACGGGAACGGACATCAACGGAATCCACGCGAGAGGGGTTGGACACACGCGAAAAGACTCCAGAACGGGACCAGGCAACGAGCGAACGGAGGGTTGTCCGATCCCCATTTTGTGTGCGTTTTCTTACGCCCGACACTCTCTGCCTCTTCTTCATCCTTGCTTGCTTTAATCGATCGGCCGGCCAAATGATCGACGGAATGCGCTTCCCCGAGCGAACAAAGCGAAGCGATTGGCAGCAACAAATGAGCGTCTATTTATTTTATTCCAAGCCTGGTCCTTGGCGGCCCCTCGGGCGATATCCATCATCTTTGATCGTTCTCCCCCCACCCTGCACGAGGAGTTCATTTCCTTCCTCCCCTCTCTCTCTCACCCGCGGGGCACCGCGATCGTTCATCATGTGTCGTGATGGAATTGACGAGCGGGACAGGAACCTTCGCCCGGTTCCAGGTTGATGTGATCGAAGGCGCTTCAATCGATGGTGATTTCGTTCGGACGGATCCGAATCTCCGCCCCCTCCCGGTGCACCGGCATCGATCGGTGGCCCGGTCCGGAAAACCAGAAACACACGGACTGGCTTCTGGCCCAAACGTCCGCCCGGCACCCAACGGTGGTAACGTGTTATTAAAATCGTATCAATTTCAATAATAAATAATGATGATTACCAATACATTTTCCCCCAACACCCCCTCTCCGTTGATCCTGGCAAACCGGAGAGGCGTGCTTCTCCCACCCGGCCTGCTGGACGAGAAGAAAGAGAGAAACACGAACGAAAACCGCGAAGCGATCGCCAAAGGATGCAGATAATGATGATTATTTTTTGTCTTTGCGCCTTTTCGCACTTTTGTGCGCGTATGCACAATTGCACCACGGGCAGTGTCAGTGTACGCGTGTGGGAGGACCCCGGTGTTGGGGTCCTCTATGTGTATGCATTTCTTTTCTGCATCATCATCATCATCATCGTCCGCCGTGCGTTCGGAGTAATCTTATCAGATTTCCTTGGAGAGAAGCGACGAATCGACGGCCACCCCGAGGTTTGCAGGAAAAAACGAAGCAAATGGGGACGGAAACGAGATCGCAACGATCGGAGTGCTTATTTGCACACACTACATAATGCCTGCCCTTTCCCCTTCCCCCCTTCGGGGCCATTAAGAATGGAAAAGAGGCATCAAAACCATATCCTTTTGAAACAAATGTCGATAGATTAATCAATTTATGGTTTCGCCCCGATACCGGTTCGGTGGATAATCAGAGAAAAAAGGAGTTCGGGAAGGAAGAAAGAGAGAGAGAAAGAGACACGGATTGAGAGAAATGGGAAGAAAGCAGGGAAAAATACTCAAGACACTGTTGCCGGTGGTGTTGTTTGTATTATTGTGTGTTCCTTCGTTTTCGTTCGTTCGTTGACTTGTTCCGCTTTTTCTCGTCCGACTCACCCTTCTTCCACCGGCTAGCACTTTTCCGGCAAAGCAACTCAAGTGCAATTGTTTTTTTGTTCCCTTCGTCCCTTTTCTATGCTCTCTTTCTCCTGAGGGCTTGCACCGAAAGGGGCCGGGATTATGCAATCACAACAGAACCTGCGGGTTGTTGTAAAATAAAGGATTTTCCCGCTTCTTCCCGCCGGTTTTTCCGTTCGTTTGCCTAAGGGCTCTTCGGTGCACTCGAATGCGCTCCAACGACACACAAATGTTACAATTTGTGCATGTGGTCCGGGTGTGCAATGACGGGTCGAACATGAAATGTATCAATGATGTGCACAATTAATGATGCTTGGAAATTATTCGCTCGCCAAGTGCACAAATAATTGCGGCCTAATGTTTGCCACATTGGAAAAGTCGAGCCGGAGAAGAACCTGGCGGCTGCAGTCGATCAGTGGTCAATCATCTGCCGGACTCAATGATTGCCAAATCACAATTTTGCCCGGACCGACCCAAAGTTCGAGATCGAAGTCGTCGCACGTTCTGATTTGTTGAGGCGAGCGGAGGGCAAGGCGTTGCCTAACGAGAATTTGATTATTTATTAATGACGACGGCCCAGCTGAAAACAGTTTCAATTATTCTTCCCCAGCTCATCATTGTGGCGATTTCTCACCACAACCATCGATGCATCGAATGCCCACGGACCAAATGTGGCTGCTTTCCTGTTCTGTTTTCATCTTTATCATTTCCCAATTGGCCTCGAGGTCCGCCCTCCGCGCACCGGAAAAAGATAAAGTGGACTTTTCTCGTCACCCTATCGGCTACTAATTTTGAGGGGTTTGGATTCTGTTTTCGCCTTTGGTTCGACACGAACGACGAGAACGAGCGTTGAAATAGTTCTACGATTGATGGCCTTTGCGGCAACCATCAATTTTTCTTCCGCTCGTCGTCGGGACCGGTTTGTGGCCCGTATTGTCTATAATTACAATTTCCGGTGATCTGTACGATTCCTCCGAATAGCTACAAATATCTACAACAAAATGCGCCAGAGGACATCATTAGGGCGGCAAAAAACACGCGGCAACTCCCCGATCGGCAATCGAACTTCTTCCAACGAACGAAAACCAACAGAGCACAAATGATCGAACCGGAGAAGCTTATCATCTTTGCACGAGAACCGAGAAGCGAGACAGCGAACACACGCACCCTTTTCCGAGGGCGAACGAGGGACGGGTCCACCGAAAAAGTGCATCCGTAATGCCGGTGGCAGCTTTTCGCCCCGTGTTAATAATGCCCCCGGAAAGCTCGATCGCAGGCTGGACGTTCCAAGGCATGAATTAAGCACACGCAACACCGTTTGCCACTTGGCTGCCACTTTGGTTATCTTGTACGGTCGCCGATGTTTGGCTCCGGCAGTATGCAACGTTTTGCGTTTACTACACTGTTTCCTTTTGTTTCCCTTCGTTTGGTTCTAGATGAATGAATTTTGGGGAAAAAAAACCTATCATCGTAAGCAAACACATGTTGTAGATAAGAAACATTTCGCATTGAAAATGGTTTAAAAAAAGGCGCGTAACTCTCATGGAACTCATATCCAGAACAAGCCTACTTAGACATATTTTACCAACTCCCGACGGCGTTTGCATGTTGCTCGAAACGGATCGATTCTTTCGTCAAAACGTTGCTCTTAAAAGTTGACGACGATAAGCAATCGAGATTTGAATTTTGTTTACTTAAATACAGTTCATTGATTTTGGGAAACTGCTTTATTCAATTATGTTTTCAACTCAGACGATATAACCACCTGGACATAGGTCGAAGGTTCACTATTTAAATGAGCTTTTAGCGAAAATTCTTGTTTTAATCGCTTAATCTGTGGTTGTTCGCGTTGCGGTAGGCATTTCTTATCGTGAGTTGAAAAAAGCTCGCAAAAGCTACCATTCTTTAAGGATCCCCCAAGAAGCGTTCGCTACTTCCGGCCCGAAGACATACCGGAAGGGAAGCACACACTTCAACCCAAGTGTAAACACTTAAACCCAACACCCAAGCTCGAGGTCGAGACCGACCACCCAACGGCATCTTCGATGTTGTCAGAATCGGCCTCCACTATCACCACCGATTGTGTCGTAGTAAACCATCACCATCGTCTTCGGTGTGTGTCTATTTTACAATCTGGGCTTTGCGTCAAATTACGACACTTCCTTTCCGTTCCCGGCTTCCGTTTCTCTCTCGCGTGTGTTTCGCAGCTCGATTCGGGGTGAAAAGTTCGGAAGGGTTCATAACACCGACCACCCACTTGTACACCAGGGTTCGTCGAAAGAGGGTTGTTGGTTGGGTGGCCACCCGATTTCTCAACAACCCCGAGGTGGCCTTCCCCAAAAGGGGAAGAGCTTGTGGTCGGAAGCTGGCCTTTTATTTCATCCCCGCTGGTTCGGGTCCTTGCGCTAAGCAATGTACTTCAAGGGCAAATATGCCGACCATAGGCGCGGAAGATGTCGCCATCGTCTGCGAACGTGGCGGAGGAGGAAGCGGGTGGTCGACGTCGTCATCGTCGTGCGAATTATCAATTTTAAATGAGTCCAAATTAAAGCGGAACCACCAGACTTCCGACTCCGGCCGAGAAAGGGTCAACGAAAACACATACACTCACAGCACATCCAAACAAACACACACGCGGACACAAATACACACAGACAGGGCCTTGCCGAAGCAGGCCGCGTGCCAGGACTTTTGCCGGTACGCACTCCGTCGACGCACTTCTTCTTAAAGGGGATAGACCGAAAGCATGGCGGCTGTTGGGGCTCGTGCGTCAGCTGGCCGAGCGAAAGGGGGGGAGGAAATTCGACGCTTACCTGTTGCCAAAACTGTGCTAGCAGATAGATGCGCTCCTTTTTGAACAACCAATCCATAGGCTGCACTGCAGGGAGGTCCATATCACTGCCTCCCGTGCTTTGCGGAATGGTCGGCTGCATTCGGTGGCCAGGGAGCGCAGCGACGGGAGGGGCGACGGGCGAGGGGGCCGCAGTGGAAGTGGAAGTCGGGGTGGCGGAGGCCACCTGCTTGAAACCTCCTCCTACTACTCCTCCACCTCCTCCTCCTCCACCTCCTCCTCCTCCACCGACCTCCGCACCGGGCACTGCTGGTGCGTTCTTTAGGGAAGCCGTTGTTTTTCTTTTCGCCCCGTTTTTTTTTTCTCCGTTCGCCTGATGAAGTGTTTTCTATTTTCTTCTTCTTCTCCGAGCGTTGAGACGAAGCTTTTTTTTCCCGTTACACGTTTAGCGCCGATTTACGGCCACACATTCCCGCGTCGAGGCCTCTTTTTCGCGGCTATTATTCATACCACCAAAACAACTTTTCTTCGCCTTCATTCAGCACTGTTTATTTTCTTTCCCATTCCGTCGTTCCGTACCTTAGCACTCGACTCTGTTTCTGCCGACAGACTGCATGTCACAGGACACCGCGAATGCACCGATTGAACGACAAACCCACCAAACCAAACCAGCAAAGCACAATCAAATCGGTCGATCCGTCAAAAACATCCACCGCCAAATCTAACTTTTCCGTTCACACAGACACTTCAAAGCGGCGCACCTAAGCGCCGATCTTTTTACGATTCTGGTTCTCATTTGAATATTTGAAAACTGCATTCACTGCACTAGAGGCGAACACGAACGGAACAACTCGGACCGGGCTGAAAATGGAAATGGGGGTAGTAAACAATAGTCGGTCGAACGCCGGACGTTTGAGGACTAATTAGAATTTTATGTCGGTTGTTCTTAACCGCGCGCTGCTTTGGACCTTAAAAATCTGCAACGATTATGATATTGACGCCGCCTGCTGCACTTGCCATCGATAGATTGCACGCGTTTGCTGCTGACTAACGAGCGAGAGAGTTATATTGCACCGTGGATGTTATTCGAATTTGAATTTCCTCTTTTTTTTGCAAACACGACCCCGCATGCCATTTATTGCAACGGATTGCTTTCTTTCGATCAATTTTTATGATTTAACGATGCTGTTGCAATCCACTGCCAAAAACCGAACGCGCCGATTTGACAAAACAATAACATCACACGAATCGAATGGACATTCTTTGGCATTGAGAATTGTAAAATTGCATCACTCACTTTGAATTGTTGATATTTTCTTCGTTTCTTTGATATTAAAAATTTGAATTTTATTCCTTAAATATGAATTTGATGGTATAATTTTTAAAATGATCTACTTAAATGTTTTTCTTTTTTGTTGTTAGCAACAGTCCTGATAATAGAATTTTATTGAAATCCAAAAGAATGGCCTAAACATATGGATGCTGTTGGTTTTTGGTATGTTTTGCACAATTTGAGCGGTAAGTTATTTTCACAAACAATGTTTTGAAGTCGTGAAGTCACTGTGTAAGGAGGTTTTATACTAAGCACTATGGTTTTATCGGGTCACAATTTGAGTTGTTGCAATTTACGATGGCAAATCGGTGCGAAATCAATTCATTGATCGATCGTTTCGTCGTCAGTGGGGAAGCACAGTCACATGTACACACGGCGGGAGCACACCTGGCAAGCGACATGCCGCGACACGCACCGATCTGGTCGTAGTTGACGCCAGAAGGTTTGACGTGAGGTCAGCGAGGATGTGCGAAAAACTGATGTATGGATCGCGTCCCGCGGATCGTTTGCGAATCGTCTTGCGGCAATGCAGTGAGGAGAAAAAAAAGGAACAAAAACCGGAAGAACTACGCACGCACCACTCACATTCGAACCGCACGCACGCACGCACGAACGTCGTCGTCGTTGTCGTCGTCGTAGTCGTGGTTTTTATCGTAACGGTTTAGCGGCGTCGGCGGATTCGGCGCATCGTACACCCTTAAATGAAACGATGTTTTCTGGTATAATACCAGCAGTTGACTGCTAGTGTGTCGCCTTGAAAGCAGGCAGCGTGCTACTGATCGTGCAACGCAGGCCAGCAGCGGTGAGTGCTACTGAGTTTCCCCGTGCCCGAACACTCACCGGCGCTCACCGAAAGCGGTATCGAATCCTCGTTGTTATTCTTTTTGTTTGTTTTTGGGAAACGGGAAGTTTGCCCTTGGAGCGCGCCGCGGTTTCTTCGCGCCCGGGTCACTCAATCGGTATTCGAGTTGTTTATCTGCTCGAATTGAACCGGTACGATGTTATTGTTTCGTCTCACTCACCTCACGGCTGCCACCCAGGGGCGTGAGCGAGACAGCCATTGAGAATAAAGCCAAACAAAAGCCAAAAAAAAACGCAACGAAAATCAAAGGCAGTCGCGGGGTCGATCGGGAGAAAGCGAGATGCAAGAAATGTCCGACCCCGCGGAAAGCAGGCGCGCGAGCCAAAGGGGAAAGGAAATAAATCGAAAAGAATACAGGAAAAGCGTGTAATCGCGATCGGTTTTTATGAAACGAAAATCGTGAGAAACGCTCCATCATATGTATTGGTTCGGAATTGACACTTATACTAATAGAGTCGATTAGCCACGCCTTTTCAATACACACGTCTCGTGCGCCGATGGCGACTCTTCGTCACCAGCCAGTTCTCTTCGTCGTCGTCGTCGTCGTCGTCGTCTCCGGCAACCTAGTTGTCTTGTGCTCTTCTTTGGGGACTCTAGAAGCCTGCCACACTCGCGATATGTGCCTCTTGCCCCCTTTTCCCCGCTCCCTCAAGGCCCTTCCCCAAGCCCACCTTTCGCACGTAAGCACCCGTTCTGTGTTGTATTACCTTCAGCTTCCCTCGGCGACATTCGCAGGTCGGTTGGGATTCGCGGAGTTTCAGTTACATTCTCGGTGTATGCTTTCATGTCGCATATGTCACCCTTGTTCCCCCTTTCCTCCATCCCCCCCCTGACCCGTGCTCCCCTCGCCGATTTTCGTCGTGGGCTCCCCATGCGCTTCATCTTCTTCGAAAAGCACATTCTCTCCGGTGCCTTTCAACACACCTTTAGCTCTGGCTTCTTTCTCCTTCACTCTCTCTACCTCTGTTTGTGTTTGGCGAAGAAATCGCAGCTACTATAGCTGCTGTTCATTTTTATGCATCCTTGATGCAGGACGAAAAAGTTTCCCATTACCGGCGCTTCTAAATGCTAAACCCCTTTTCCCTCCCGCCGATAACTTGCTCTATTTTCACTCGCTCACCTTGTTTCTCGCTCTCTCTGTTTGGCGATATTTTTCTCTCAAACTATTTTTCTGATAGCAAAGGGCCTTCCTCGACGTGTGCATATCCTCGAAAATACACGTATTTTCAAACGAGCCAACGGAATGCAACTTCGCGGTGTGTGAGTATGAGAGTGAGACCGGGAAAAATGAAAAAAAAAAATACACGAAACGAGACTGATTGCAGCGGGATTCGTGTGCAATTTTTCCATCACCCGCCACGGGGGTGGAGTGTGGAAAAGCGACAGGATAGGGGCGAGAAGGTGGAGAGGAGGAGGATTTTTTCACAGGGATTAATACGGTTGCTTCTTGGTTTTACCTTTTGGCTTCGGGAAAACTTACTCGCACACATGCAACGAAACAAGATAAGCTTTATCGTAAGAAAGTATGTAGTTTTATGTTTTTTTTTCTTCATTCCCATGCACACATACACACAAACACATACAGAGCATACGCTCTGGCACCTTCGATTGGCCGTCGTTTCTTCCCCACTCCCTCCAAAACACCCATAGTGGCAAAGATCATCAACTGCTTCGGTGGAAACCGAGGGCTCGGAAAAATCGGAACGCGGAAAAAGAAATCCATCCCCATGATGGCACTCCCGGGCCGGAAGGATAAATCAGAGATTGGTGGCGAGGGATGGGATGGGGGGAGGGGGAAAAGCGTGGTGCTGTAGAAGGTTTAATATTTTACCGGATTCCTCGGAAATCAGAATTTATTTCACCACCGCCCGTCGCCGCGCCCGGCGAAACCACCCCGGGTGCTATCGGTTGCGAGTTGGGTCCATGCAGGATTTTTGAGGAAACTATGTGAAAGCGAGAGGGCAAGATCGATGTGCCCAACAGCGAGAGAAAGAGAGGCACCAGCACCATCACCAGCAGCAGCATCCGCGTGAAATGCAATCGATATCCTTCCGGGGCCGGCTCTCGCCCAGGCACTTTTTCGTCGAGGCAAAATGCATTACCAACATTATTAGTGCCTTTGGTGGTTGTTGGTTGGGAGGTTACTTCTCCCTTTGCCGAAGCCAGAAGCTTTTTTCATCATTTATTACTCAACCCGCGTTGTGCCAGTTCGCCGTTTCCTCCTCCGCTTTCGTTTCCTGCAACGATGCAATTTAAATGGATTTTTATCAGCTATGGCATGCCTGGTATTGGGCATATTTGATCACGAAGCGCTCAACTGCTCCATTTTTAAAATGATCATTTTAGAAGGTATTAAATTTCACACACATTATACGTTTGCCTTCTGTGCGTTCTCGTTTCCTTTCCCTTCAAACTGAAGGACTCGTATCTACATTGCGAATGGCTATCTTCTGAAGCCTCGCAGCAAAACCAGGACCCCGGAAAGGGAAATAAATTATAGACTGGATGTGTGTATGTGTGTGTGTGTGTGTGTGTAGGAATGGGTATTCGTCGAAGGTTCACTGAAAGCTGAAGATGCTCGGGAGGATTGCGTCCGCCCGCCGCTGGGGCGCACATTTTTCTTGCTCCGGTTCGATGAGTTTGTTCTATCTTTGCCCCTCTATCTTCGTTAAATGAAAATTCCTCCCATCAAAACTTGACACGAGAGCTTTTCTCTTTTCCTCCCACGACGTGGGGGAGACACATTTCAATGCATTGTGACGCGTTCGGAGTGTGGAAGCACACGTACACTTTACGCGCGTGAAGATGCGTTAGCGTAAGCTTGCACCGGGAGAACACAAACGGGTTCTAAATAAACCCGGAACCCGGAAAGTTTCTGCACCAAGCCAACGGCGCGAAGGGTATCGCACGATCTCATGTGACAAGTATGGACTGGGTTGGAAAAAGGAAAACCCTGAAATTGGTGCAGGCAAAAATGGTTCGTGACGCGAGAAAAATGGTTCATTTCGTAAAGGGGGTTGTTTTTCGCCCGAGTTAAATCTCGCAACGAACCAACACGATCCAATCTTGACCCCTCCGGACCCTTTCACCGGTGTTGGTGGTGGGTCGAGTGCAGGTGGTGGTGGTGGAGATTCATAGCGTAAAAGGATGTATTTTTCCGTCCATAGTCAGCAAAGATAATCTGAATTTTCCTTTCCATTCCGCTAGCTTTGAAGGCACATGAAAGGCGGGGAAAAAAATGTAGTGCTTCACATACTGTCACCTCGCTGCATTGCTGAAGTGGATGAAAAATTTGCATCGGTTTGATTTTTTCCGCCCATTCACCGTGTTGTTTGTTTGGATGCACCCAACAGCCAAGTGCAGTGCGAGAGCGTACCAGTTTTCCAAGCAAACAAGAGTGACTAGCGAATGTTGGATGCGGCGAGGGTGGATGTCCCGAGAGGAGGTAGAGTTAGAATATAAACCATAATCAAACTAGCAAATACAGTAAGCTCCGTCGTGAGCAATATTTCAAATGTCGCTCGTATATTTGAGAGGTGTTTTGTGTAGAATTTGATTTCACTCTTAGTAAAACAATTTGAGGTTTAAATAAGTTATGAAGCATTCAAATAAAAATAACCTTCCTCTCTAAAAACTAATAAACACACAGATATGATAGAACAAACTCATCAGTGCATTCAAAAGATGTCGTTTGCATTGATCGGACTGAATGCTCATGTCTTTTTTCTAATTCACTTTAAATTACGCCAATATCGCCAAATGACACAGACACGACACAACGTCCAAAAACGATGGCTACATTCAACGATTCCCGTGGGTTATTCAAAACTGCTGAATGTTGAAACGTTAGAAAACTGTTATTTACCCATCATCAGAATATTCCCATCAATTTGGCTCCAGCAATAAAAATGCAAAACTATCCCGCTTCGTGCTTTCGGTCGCGGTCTGTTTTGGAAAACACCGAACAGAGAGCCGCCGTTGGCAAAATAGAAGGTGAAAAAGATGCTCACACACACACACGCTCCAAAAAAATATCCTAGAAATCGTGGAGTAAGAGCACATTTAACAGAATTTCAAATTAAAAACCGACGGTCTAGGAGGAGAGGAGCGAAGAAATTGGCGTCAAAGAAAGGAGTGAAATGAAATCGCCAGAAAAAAAACGAGGTTCTCGAATCTCGAACGTACTCGAAAGTGCACAGAAGAGTTTGCTCTTGCACAGTTTTTTCCCGGGGAAATGTTCGCATCTGCATCAGCCAGGAACATGTATGGGGAGGAGGTGGGTTTCGGAAGAGCGAGGACTGCATCAACTCGCGCGCCTTGCGCCAAGTGTGACAGCGTTGCGACAGAAGCGCATCAACATCAGATCCTCATCATTGGAGAAAACCATATGTGTCCTCGCCGATGTTGCTTACGTTTTTTCCGGTTTGTTTTTTTTTTCGGGCTCTCGTCGAAGCTTTTCTCCTTTCCTTTTGGCGTCCTGATTCCAATCAGACTCATGAGTTGATGATCAGTTTGGGGGGCACGGAAAGCTCACGAAAATGTGAAGCTCTTCGAAAATGGTTGCCTCAAAGCGGAAGTAAATGAAGGTTTTTTTTGTTCGAAGGAGACCCAAGGGTGGTGGGTGAGGAAATTTCGGAATGAAACCAACCAGAAATGAATCGTGAGAAGCGAGTGCAAAAGCAAGCACATAATAATTATCAAACATCATCTATTTGCATCCCGCCATATCCTCCAACCCGAACCGACACGAGTCCTCGTCTCTTCCTTGCATTGAGACGGGCTTCAATCAGCTGCAGTTGTATTCCACCCACAATTTCCCAACACCAACCGTATGTTTTTCCCGAGGTATAGAGGAACTCGCAGCTCAAAGAGACGATGTCCGTGTTTTGCTCCTGGCTCGTTGTCGCCGTTCGTCGTTCGCATGATGAGCAGAGCTTTCTTTTTCGTCGAGTTTCCTCGAGCTTCTCCGATCTTCGGGCCCTATTAATACCGAATCTTACCGTATGCGAGCTCTTCCCGTACGTTCTCGATGGACCACGGCCTTCGGATGGAACGGCT
Source organism: Anopheles ziemanni (assembly GCF_943734765.1). NCBI lineage: Eukaryota > Metazoa > Arthropoda > Insecta > Diptera > Culicidae > Anopheles > Anopheles ziemanni. The sequence goes on from NC_080706.1 coordinate 1,436,461, forward strand.
CTTTTCCCTTTTCCCCGGGACTATCCTTTTTTTTTATTTCGGTCTCGTTCGTGTACCGCACAGAATGTCATCGTCCTGATGCTGCTGCTGCTGCACTTCATCACGGAGGTGTTTCCATCCGTATTGCATTCGTCCCTCCCCTCCAACGTTTCCACTAATGTCCTTTCCTGCGCAGCAGGATACACGGGCCACGGTTCGTCGTTCGGTCGCAAACGTTTTTCACGAATCGGTGGCGAAAGCCATCCATTGCGCCGCAGACGAACCACGGATGCACTGTCAGCACGATGATGCATAGTGTCATTAGTTCGGTTCGCAAGAGCGCGGGTCTGATATGTGTTGTGGAGGGGGGGATTCCGTGTGTGTAGCCGGGTTGAAATTGACCAACCCCGCCGGGTGCCGCGGGGGCATGCGCGAGTTTCAATAGATGGGAATAGATGGTCGTTATACGAGCCGCTTTTTTTTCTTTTCCTCCCTTTTTTCACCTGTGGGGCGAATTTTTGGGGGCAAAAGAATTCCTCCTTCTAAAAGTTACACTTAACGACGATGGAAATCGGCAACGTTTCGTGCATACTTCACTCGAGCGCATGAAATGGTGGGTAAAAAAGGCGAGCAAAATAGCCTTGCAGTTCGCTTGGGGAAAAAAAGCTGATGTAGTTGAGGACGAACGATAGGATCTCTGGTAGGATTTTTTTCCTCGGAAAGCAAAAGACAATGCGATTTCAGATCGTGGCATCATAGTAAAAAGTATTGTGACAAATACGACATGCCAAAGTAAAAATAATGTCAATGTACGACAGACAAAAGATACAGACATGCTATCTAAAATGTGGCAAACATCAAATTTCAAAAACCAAGCTTTGGTTGAAGAATGTTCGATGTGTATTATGAAAAACAATAGTATAAACATCTAATTGAAAACATTACTACTATACTACGAAGTTGTCTAGCCTTAGGCACTTCCAACCTATCTTCAAAACACATCCCACGCACCTGCTTTAAAGGAAAAACACCGTTTGTACGAGAGAGCTTTCCCTCCGTCCGCTATCAGCTGGCAGGAAGTGGACAACATCCGGATCAGATTGTCGATGGAACAAGATCAACAAGATGTGGTCACCTCCCAACGTCGGGCTAGACAAAGGTCTTTGTCTGAAGATTTCAGAGTCGCCACCATCTCGAGGGAGGGAGAGACATCTGCCTCAAAACATCCGCGTGTGGACAACTTCCTTCCCGAAATGTTGCATTCATTGCACTTTCCACCGTGGTCGTTCAGGTGAGGTGATTTTATTTATTTTCCTTCGTGTTTTTTTTTGGAAAAACAAACAGACGCACCCACAAACGCGGCTAAACGGTTTCCGAAAACGGAGTGAATGGGGTGGGGAGGGGGTTGAGGAAAAGAAACTTTATGTACCGAACCGAAAATGAACCGAATGAATGAATCCACACGAAAGCAGGGGAAAGAAAAAGTGCAACCGAAGAAAAAGGAACTGGTGGTGCTGGTGGTGGAAAACCTGATACTAAAAGGAGCAGGAAGGTGGAAAGGGGGCTGGGGTGCAAAAAGCGCAACCGCCGCTAAAAGAAAATGCATTATGTATTTTACGAGCGGCCGAAGCAACAGCCGAGCATTGCCGGTGGTGATAGTGTGGTAGTGTGGCCAGTGCCGATGCTATTTTGTAGCTACACAGTGTCGAACAAAAAAGTGCATTTTCCTCTTCTCGCCAGGTACAAACTTATGCTAATTTTAATTGGATCCCATTTCACACCGTAGTGTGAACCGTTGCGCACTCAACCCCAATTTTGTTCTTTCCTACTCGCTCCCGCCTTTCCTTTTGCCCCCCAGGTCCCCTCCTTTTCCCCGGCAGATAAGCTGTTTCGGGCTGCATCTCTTTTGCTCCCCTCGCCGTGGTGCGTTCGGGGGGTTAAACGGGAGTTGTTTGTGTCCGGCTTAAACAGTGTTGTTCAACTGCCAGACTCACGGTCTTAGTCATGGATGACTATCTTCCCCCACCGGGGTTGCTATCTTTATTCTTTCCACCCCGGAATCTCTTGACTTAATGCTTGACGCTGCCTTTACTCCACGGATGACGGAAGATGCTTTTAGGGTCCAGGGAAACAAATGGTCCAAAACCGAACGACGATCGGTGGCACTATTTGCACCTTCCCCCGGGGGGCTGGGTGGGTGAGTGGGTGGGTGGGAAGGAGAATTTATTGTATTTTGAAGAGCTCTTTGAGTAGGTGGTGCAGAGATCGATAGGCGAAGAAAAATGTTTGTCCAGCTTGTTGACAGACTTCATTCGAGGTGTAATAAATTCCTCTGCCGTAACACAAATAAAATTGTGGTGAGCCTCGCGATTACTCATTCGTGTCTCATGTTCACGTTTGTGGTTTGATTAGAGGAAAGAAAGAAATCAATTGATTGAATCTCTGGAATGGACAAACAAAACAAATGTACCGTTCTAAAAGTGGGTCACAAAAGGTGTGGTGAGAACATGGTTCTTTAGGTCAGCGTATCAGCTTCTTAAGAGCTACTTCAAGAGTTTGTAGTTAATAAAATTAAACAATGACAAAAAATACATTATTTTAATAATATGTAGCTGTACACAAAATTGTTAATTTTGTTTTAAAGGCTCCATATCAAAACTTTTTCAACTCATAAAAATTCGGTGAAAAGTTTCTTCAAAATAATCAGAAAAGACTCATCAACCAAAGCCATAAGCGCACAACTGTTTTGTAGCACATTATGTATGACTCATAAACCATCCAGCTTACAGGTGTTTCTTTCTCTCGAATGCTTTTTTCAACCCGGACACTTAGTCCCAATCACTCTCCCATCGCATTCGGCCGGTTATCGCCGCAAAATATCACAATAAGACGGGAAAACATGACGGGACGATGGCCGCCTGCCTCTCTCTCCGTTTGGTTGGCGAACAAGAAGCGGACTGAAAAGCATGCCTGTTGAAGGAAACCGTTTGTGGCTTGAGGGGCCCCTGTTTTTTTTAAGGAAAATCTGACCACACACAAATACACAACACAGGTGCGCCCCTCCTTATCGCACACCCACAGATCGGACTCGATGAATAACTAATAGTGAGCCCCTTCCCCGGTTTCCCTCCGGTGTCCGGTCTTATCGTCTTAAGAACACGGCACAAGAATTAGTAACAAACGTCGAATAAATTTTAAAATCATGCAGGGTAAGGCGAATTTATGGCTAGGAAAAACGGATTCGCGAAATCAACGGGGAAAAATCAGTAACGAACCACGAGGCCGTGCAACGAACGGCCGGGCCGCAGAAACGAGTTGTTTGCCCTCCACCGGTGAGCTTTATAAATAAACAAAGCGAAAATTAATCATGACAATCCGGGCCCCCGGTCTAGTTGAATAAGGAGCGATGCAATTTAGTGGATGGTCGTCGGCGTGTAACCGAGCCGAGAAAACCGACGAAACGCCGCCTGTGTGTGTAGGTGGTGGGTTGTTCTTGGCGTGAAAAATCGTAGTGGGGTCGTAGGGGGGGGAAAAACCGTACCGGTAGAAAATGCAATGCCCGAAAGACCCACATCAAAGCGATGCGTACGAATTGATGTGGGATTTTAATGTTTATAATCACCAACCACTATCCGAATGTCAAACCAGTTAAAGGGGTAGCAACGGATGGTGGAGGGGTGGGGGAGGGGGCAGTGTAAACAATGGGAGGATTATTATTTCTCGATCGCGACCTCCGATCTACGCAGCACCGGCGTCATTTCCGTGGCGATCCCTCAAACTTGGCCGCACGCTGCGGTGAAGAAATACGAGAACGAAACATAAACCCTCCCGAGAAAGGGTGTCACGGTGGGGTTTTTTTTAAGTGAACTGGCGCCCGACCCCGCCTGCACTACCCCTCCTCGGAATGGACGGGTTTTGTTTGCAAATATCGAAGGCGTTCGGCGGCTAACATGCTCGGGGTGTTAAAAGCAAAACACACGATATCGCTCGCTTCAGAACCGCTTCGGAATGAGGTCAGGCCGGAGTGGAGTGGAGTGAAGGAGGGGTGGCCTGATCGAGGTGTCGTAAAAAGTCATAACGAAAACTCAACCAGTTCCGAAACCAACGCGTGCCAATTGCATTTCAAGTTTCGGCTTTTTTTTGGGAAAACAAAAAGCCGCCGATTTTCCCATCGCTGCATTTGGCAAATGTGTGCGCCTTTTGTTTCATTGTTTGGTTTACATTGGGATGTTTTTTGTTCGGCATTTCTAGTGTGATAGTAACAGGCGCTATTTCCACGATTCATACAGCTCAAGGTTTTTAAACTAAATGCTGAAAAATGGCGAACGTATTGATCATCTTGGTCTCTTTATCTGTTCAATCGAAGGAAACCTTGGATTTCTGAAAAGTCTTTTAACCAAATTGGTCCAAGTGTAAATGCCACCACAGGCCACTTTGATGATCTGTCATCTAGTTCTAGTTCACGATGGTGACGTTTTTTTTCGCAAGGATGAAGGGCAAGTATCAAAACCTAACTCCTTCTCCCTTTCGATGCGTTCATGTTTTGGCATTCCACGGTTCATCGTTCGCCAACGGCCGGACAGACATTCCAAGACCCACCGCTCCACCGTCCAGACCACGCCTCGCTCCGGCTTGACCTTTGCATTGGTTTGTCCTACGAAGTGGGAGCACCTGTCACCCCACATTTGCATCGGTGGTGCATCGGTGGTGCAGGCAGACGGCCGACAGCCAGACGAGCAGGCAAAATTTGATACAAATCAAAACAATGTTGATGAAGCAGATGCTGATCCTGTCAAATGCCACCCGAGTGCAACCGTCCAATTATCCTCCATCCTGGTCGAAGGGAGGGAGGGTGAATTTTCCCAACCACCAACCCCACCCCAACTCCCGGTGGTGTGCATTTCGATCCGGCGACATTCTATTTATGTTTACACCCTGGCCTGCTCTGCTGCTGCGCCGAACGCCGGCTTTTCCGCGAAATTGGCGCGCTCGGTTGTAGTGTGCAATAGTTGCACTCTGAGGGCGCATTCCTCTTCGCTGTTGGGCGGGCGGTTCAACGAGCCAAGTTGTCCTAGGACGTGCACGAGCCGAACGTCGATTGTTTATCTTTGATTTCGAGAGACTGTTTTGATTTGTAGCGTCAGTCCTTTTTGTGGAGAACGACGTTATCTACAAAAACGGGAGCTATTGAGGAGGGCAGGAAGTGCATCAAAGGCGCCCTCGAGCGTTCGGCGGAAGAACTGACCTGTACCTGTTCCCATCTAGACGACACTTCTTCATACCAACGTCAATCGCTCGGAACAGCATACTGAACTGCTGTGGGAATGCTCTCGTGAATGCAATTCGTTGGCGGCGAAGGAGAAGCCAGGGACCAGTGCGCATGGTCGTCCTCGAGGCGTGCAGGTGTGTGTTCGGGAATTTTCGAATGCCAACAGAACGTGACAAATAGCGCCAACGAAGGCGAGTTCTTCTCGTGCGAGATGAGGATGAACGAACGCGGTGGTGGAAACGGGAGCAACAGAGAATCGCTTTTCCGATACGATCCGGTAGCTGAAGGCTCTCGTTGCCCTCTCATCAATTAGGATAATCATTCACCTTCCGGCACGGGAGCCGGAATGCAGTTGTTGATCGCACACCGGAGCTCCAATAACTCCGAAGATTTTGACTTGACTTGACGCACACAAAAATGACGATTCCGCGGAATGTGGGATGACCAAGGGCAGAAGAAATTAAATATGGCTCGATTGTTTTCCGCTTCGTTTTCGTAATCGTAAGCGAACGGAGCGAACACGCCGAATCAAACCCAGAACGAAGTCGACGACGTCGAGGTAACGAGAGATCGGCGTTCTATCGCAATTAAATCCCTTCTAGCAACGAGCGTTTGGAAGCAACGGAGGGGAAGGGCGAGAACGAATGCAGCGGAGGAGGAATGAGATATGTCAAGTATCAACAGAAAGTAAAACAAAACCCAACATCGTTATCTCCGCCATGGAGCTCGTAATGACGCTTTGCAACGACGACGACGACGACGACGACGAGAAACTATTTGATATATAATATTTGATCGCAAAGTATTTTTTCCGCTTAAAGCCAACGAACACGAACGGCCCCACGGCTTCTGCCCTTGCCCCCTACCCCCCAAACTCCCTCGACCGTGTTGGGTTATCTTCCAGCTTCTTTCTTTCTTTTATTGCTCCCGCAGCATTTGAAGATGAAACACACACGAGAAGGTTCTCGTCTTAATCCCCGCACTTGGCTCCTTCTCGCCAAACACGAAGAAGGCATCCTTTTGGTTCACGTAAAAATGGCCAATAGGTTGCTGATATGGAGTAGTTATAAATATTTTGAACATTACCAATCGTAAATGAAAGCAAACGGAATTTGTTAAAACATTTGCTAATCACGATGAAAGAATTTTATACAATCTAATAAAATGTCTTCTAAAGAACAACAAAGAGCCTCTTTTGATTGTGGAAAAGGGGATTAAAATACACAAAAAAATTATCTGATGCTGAACAGTGCTCTCCAAGCCTCCTGTTTCGTTTCCTCAACTTCTTGGTATTTGCCTCATTCCCCGAAGGATGCAACAGGCTGCTATCAGCTCCGAGGCAGCTCCGTCTTCTTCCCCGCCGAGACACACTGTTGGATTGATAATCGCTGTTATAAGGTACTTATTTTTCTGCCACCCCATTTTAACCCCACCCCAAAGGAGGGGGAGGAGTGGGAGGACAGCGACAGCGAGCCCGTTAGGTAAGCACACCGCGTGAAGGTGTGCGTGCAGGTGAGCGTACGTAGTTATCAAGCGAAGATGAAAAAGGAGAAGATGCACGGGGGGAGGGAGATTGTTGGCCAATGTAAGGCACTATTCGTCACGAGTCGAGTCGACTCGACCGATGATAAAGATGGCGACCGGGCGCAGTGGACTCGCACTACAATGACAGTGATTGAATTGACAATATCAATTACAGCTTTTGTTATCCGCATCTCACAAATGTGTGATATGTGCGGGTGGGTGTGAGTGGTGTGAGGTGCTGTAACTGACGGCTAAGTAAGTAATCCAGCCCTCTCCAGGGGGGGGGGGGGACGAACCGGGACAAGGCAGGGAGTGGGTTTGATATGGGGCTGCTCCTCGATTCCGCTGCATCTGCGAGAGATGGGCGGACACTTTGGCTCGATGGATGCGTGGCTCTCGGTGGGTGGATCTCCTCCCCCACCCCACCCCCGTTGATCCACCGAAGTAACCGCAGTTTACTTTTCCGTTTACTGCCGCCTTTTCAGGTGCTTGCGGCAATGATTGGCCGGTGCCATTGGATTCTTATCGGGTCGCAACGTCGAGAGAGGGAGATCGTAAAAACGGAAGCAAACAATGTGATTACCAACGACAACGAAACACGGGACGACAAACACGGGCACGATGGATGGGGCATTATGGCATCCACGTACGCGCAAGCGATGATTTTATTGCGCCCCGCGTGCAAAGCAAACACAGGGTAAGACGATCGAAGAACACATAACGCGCGTCGCTTGAAGGATGAATAAGATATATTTTAGATAAAAAAAACGAACGCGCACGAGTCTGATGAACGGTGTTTAGGAGTGTTGGTACACTAATCGGGTTCTGGAAAAAAAACATAGATTGTCCAACAAGATGTTGAAACCGCCGGTTTATTATCTTTTTAATTAAGTGGAAATCCACAAAGTCAACCACGAGCAAGTCGAAATGTCATTCCTCCCACACACACACACACCAATACCACCGTCTTGCGCTTGCCACGTGGCCGGAAAAGGGGTCGACTTGCTAATGACGCTCTAATTGTCCTACAAAGTCTCAATATTCACATCCCACAAAACGATGCCATTCGTTGGTCTTCAATGTCTTGAAGAGAGTTTGCGATCCAAAGGGCCACAACATCAACGTCCCAAACCGTCATCACGCATGGCACGCCAAGTTTCGCCACGAATCGGTCAACCCTTCAGGCTCGTCGAAAACGGTCCGGCCAATCCGGGCTGGACACGATAAATGACAAAATTTGCAACACATAAATTATGCAAGTATAAATATTAATTTGCGCAAACATAACTCAATTAAATGTTTTACTAAGCCACTGTCGGCAGTGTGGGCGATGCTTGCCGTTCTGGGGAGGGGGATGATTTTCCGCGGAAGTCTACCACCCACTACTGGGGGGGGGGGAGGGTTGCGAGCATCCGCAAACCCATCCTGGTTAGGCACACACACACGCATGAGGCTGACTTTTGCAACAACATTGGAGCGAACGCAAAATAAACGTTGCACTTTACCGTTTCCACCTTGCAGTTCGTCCCGATCTGCCTCGCCTAGCTCTGTCACCGCTTGTGGCTTGTACAAGCATGCAGCTGCATGATGAAAGTTCCTCCTATCCCTCCTCTTCCTCACCCCAACCACCCGTTTCAAGCGTAGGTGCGTTAGCCGAAATCAGAAACTGATGGAATTTGTTGCTGTTTAATAATCCTAGCTGTCACAACACGGTGCGGTTGCACTTTCTGCACGCCCGGCCTGGATGCTGTTGCCAAACGAGAAGGCCGCCATTGCCGCCGACGACACCGACGACACCGACAACGATGACGACCGGTGGATATTGGAGTGACGTGATTTGAGCCCTCCGGGGCGAACCGGAAATGTGGTGGCCCGCTGGCTGGCTCGTTCGTGTGCCCAGCCGCTTTAGAAGTATGTCCATCTGTTTACGGGAATGTAATAATAGTAATAACTGGCGTCACGACGCGCGATTCGCGCGTTACGCCTTCGACACGATGCCACGCGAGATGCGCACCGGGACGGAAGGATTTGACGAGATACTGCACGGATTGTGCTACGAAGTGAAGCTGAGAACGAAAAACCCGGGAACGCGCGAGTAATCCGTGCGACAGTAATTCCTGCCTGTCGCCGTGACGTGTGCCACGTGCCCCACCGGGTTTGGGGGTGGGTGGGTGTGGGTGGACGTGCACCCTCGGCCGTGTCCAACCTTGGGCGAATGGGGTTCGCGTCGAAAGGTCGGAGTGGGTCACACACACACGGTGGCGGCGGGGTCCGTTCGTCGTGTGCCATATTTATTTATAGTGACCAGATGATTTATGAACACCTTTTTTGGGCGACGGAATCCGCGGAAAACCGCGGGACAGATCAACTCCGCCACCTCGCCGGCTCTATTGTGTGTGTGTGTTTCGCGGTGGCCAGGGTTCGCGTGTTTTCGCGAGTTCGCAGCATGCTCATCGATTAGTTCTAGTTCAGTTCAGATCGTGTCCGGGGCAGTAGGTTTGCGTGCCTGCATCGAGCATCGAGTCACCGTCTCGTCCTGAGCCGAGGCGCCACCAAGCTCTGCGACACGTGGTTTTACATGAAATATATGGACGATGGTTGGGGCGTGGGGGGGAAAGGGACGGGGGAGCGACGTTCGAGCGCGACGGCGGTGACAGCACTTCATTCGGGCCTCGGTGGTGGTATTTTCGGGGAGGATTTCCGTAATTAGCGGACAGCTCCGCGTACAAATGATCTTCCCCAGAAGCAGCGCACAGAGCTCGTCGGTTCGGCTTTGACAAATGGACAAACTCTCTTCGGCGGGGAAAATGGTTTAGATTTAATAAATGGGCCGCAAATGTGGGACCCGGGAGTTGGAAGCGCGCGCGCGCGTCAAAAAGAGTGAGGTGTTTGGCGCGCTAACATGACAGGACGGTGTTCAACAAGGCGAAAGAATGGTGTCCAAACGATTAGGCATCGTGTACTTTTGCGGAGAAAAATTTAACGAGCAAATGTAATTTACCAGACTTAAACAATCATGCGGAAGCACTTTGGACTGTTGCAAATGGAATACAAACCTCCGATTTTCCATATGTCTATCCAAGGGGACGATTTTCCATCGTTGTTTCCCAATCTTGGCTCAACGCTCATTCTAGTTCTCATGATTGCAAACCAGTTCCTCGCTCGCTTACTTGCGCCCCAGACACAAATTGATCACTCACATTCCCAGATATGCGCTCGTATTTCAAAACAATGAGTTGGTCCGACTTTGACTCGAATCATTTATCATCCCACTTGTCTGCAAAGCAGCAAAAAAACGTGTGCAATGTGCTGACACGCAATGCAGATCAAATTATGCACACGACCCGACCAAAGGCGCGTGGCTCTTACTTTTATTTCGTTACCTTTCTTTTTTGTAACGGAAGGGGATCGGTTTCCCAATTGACTCTCATCGAAATTCCGATCGCCACCGATGCGCAAATTCGCATTTTTCGGCGAATTCTCCCATTTCCTGGGCGCATCGGTGGGCTTCCTTTTCCGCTCCGCAGGATGCAGGCCCGGGATACTGTTCCCACGCTCCGTTGCAACGATGCAAATTCGGCCTCCGAACACAGTCGATCACAAAAAAGCGAAACGACAATTCGCGGATGTTTTGTGGGGATGTGGTTGGTAGAATATTAATGCGGGGAGAATTTGTGTCTAATTAACGACAGCACCATAACTCACCGCGGCGACTCACAAGCGAACGATCGCGATCGTCAAAAATTGCCAACGATTCCAATAAACACATGTTTTTCGTTTGGAAGTCGTTAAAGTGGAAGTTAAAGCAGACCTCGGCGTCGTGGCCTCGAGGGGCCAAGAATGTCTTGCGGCACACAAACCCGCCCGGCCGCAGGAGGAGATCCGCATCCCCGAAGGCCACGGGCGAGGGAGGGCCCGGTGAGTGAGTGCTTGATTGGAATGTTAAATATTTTTAACCAGAAGCGCGGGCTCGGCTTACTCTTCGAAACCAATTTGCGACCGGGGCGTCCTCTTGCTTGCACGGTGGTGGAATTGTTTTCCGGTAGCGGCTCGGGTACGGCGTGCGGGCTTTGCCTCGTCAGCGCAATGCCGCCCCGGGGTCCGCTTTTCCAGGCCAAGTTCTTCAGGGCAGCCGTGGGCCGCGCAGCTGTATCCAAAACACTTGCACGACACACATCGGTGACATCAAAAAGCAAACAAATTGTTCGCCTCGGGCGTTCTTCGGGGGCTAGGCGTTCTGCGAGTGCATCGAAACAAAAACAAGTCGATTGAAAACATTTTTCGCGAATAGTGTGTCGCTGACTGTTTTTTGTTTGTGCTTGGGACGATGTCAAAGTTGTGCGGGTCACTTTCACTTAAAACACTCGAAGGAGTTGCATTCCGTAACAAGCAAAAGTAAAGTTTACTATCGCGAAGGATTGCTTTCGGACGCGCGTTTGGTGCAGAGAAAATAAGTTAAGGTGCTTGAGCACAAAATAAAAATACCATAATATTGACTGAGTGTTGGAAACAAAACTACAGATAGCCTAAAATAGCATCTTCATTGTGCATTTGGATGAGTCAAAGTTCCGTAAAAGATATCCCAACATCGTTTTACGGACATTTTTATGACCCGTTCGGATCGAGTTTTGATTGATTCACGAACGACCTGATGGAGTGCGATATGCATCGAAATTAATCATTTGCAAATCGATCGTGGATCGATCGTGGAGAATATCTAATGAGCTCCGAATGCCCCCTTCGGGATGGCGTCCGTGACATTTCGCCTGCTTCCTACCATTTGCGGACGATTGTAAACGTTTCGCCGACGAAGCCGATGTTTGGCGGTCTAGTGGTTTTATTATTCCGTTGCCTACAACCCTTAGGACATGCTGCCGATGCAAAGTGCCGCCTTCGAAGCGCCGTGCTTGGCCGGTCGGCGAAGATGAAAGAGGATCGGCCTGGGGTCGGACATCGATTGCGGGCCATTTAGGCCATCGGCGAACGGATAATTTTCCGGGAATTCGACTGCGGATCGAGTGGGGCCGGCGTGTCGCAAACACATGTTTCAATCCCGGATAAGTGCCTCGTTCGTACGTGATCCGCTTTCGTGATCTTCGTCGCTCGGACAAGCGATGTTCCACTGTTTTTGAGGTTGAGTTCTGAGTTGCGAAAGAATCGCGCGTCCCGGGGGCCAGATCCAGCGATCTTTCAGGCGCAATGCAGTTGCGTTTTCTAGAGTGTGTCAAACAACCGGGCCAATTAAGTCATTACCAGTCGACCCTGGTGGCTTTCCCGTTCAAAGGTTGAATGTCAAACTTGTTAGCGATCGAGAACACCCTCGCGTTAAAGTTGATTAACATATTGGGAGGTTTTGCGATTAATCGACCTTTCTTCCGACACCCTCCCGATTGAAATCGACACTTGACGAATGACCATTTGAAATTCGGGGCCTCCAAACATACGATCGGCACGACAGTACCGACTTTAATTAAGTCCTATTAACGACTTTCGCTATCCATTATCAAAAAGTAGAAATTTAATTAAACACCCCTCCACACCACCAGAAACGAACTCGAACTGTTTGTACCATGTTTGTTCCACGAAACGCCCTCGGACTGTACAGGCCCGCGGGGAAAGGGACCTCGGACAACGGCGGTCAATTAAACCGCCGAAACGTTATTGGATATATTCCCGGCCTAGCGGGCCTCGAAGTCCCGCGTTGTTTTATGAGCCGCCATTTGGGAGTTCACTTTTATGCATATGGTGATCATGAGATGATGGCGATGGCGTCGTCGAATCGCCTTCCCTTTTGCTTCCTCGACGATCTTCACCACGCCGGCCCGATGGGGTGACATAAACCCGAGAGTATTGCCTAATTTTTATGCCCCTAAGCAACGATTTCTCTTCAAAATAGAAAAGTGGACTGGACTTGGTGGTGAGTGGTCAGAGAGCAAGATCGGTGGTTTGAACAAAAAACAAAAACCTTTTAATGGATAAACATCAGCCAGAAAGCAATGGTTTTGCGTCCTTGTTCTTCTTAGGAGCGACAGTAAATTGTCAAACATTCCGAATGAATTACAGATATATAAATGTACACCATGCAATAGTTTGAATGCTAAGTACTTAAAATCCTTTTTTACATCCCCTAATTATACGTGGAGAAAGTGTCCACTTGAAGTAACTGAAAGTAAACTGGTGGTACATTCCCCACTTGATTGAGTCCTTGATATTTTTTTCTCTATTAGCTTGAAATGCAATTTATCACTTGCAGTCCTTCAACCGTATGAAATTATACATTTCGTTGGATCAGTTTTATCTGGAAATGCGAACAGGACATGGTTTCAAATTGAAACTTACCATTTTTCATTTCATTTCATCATTTTTAAACTTATAATTAATGTTTTGAAACACAATTATTGTGTTTTGATATAAAGATTGAAGGTGATGGATTGTAATTTCAACTGCCTGGCGTTTAGTTCATCCAGCGTTCATTATTTTCGTTTGGTTGTGAGTAATTCAAATTGAAATTGTACAGTTGAAAGAAGAACAAACTAAAATACATTAAATCAAATCTGTGACTTAAATCTTGTATGTATAAGCCTACAGTTTAATGAACCTTTACTCTTATAAGCTCCCCCTTCTTTTTGGATGTTATCGACATCGAATTTTCTCGATTGATTGCTCACCTGGATAAAGAGAAGAAAGGGACCAATGGTGATTTTCCTCGTCCGAGTTTCTTTTCCCCAACTTTGGTCTCACGATCGCCTCTTCCGTTCGCGAAGTATATGTAAAACGATTCGTCGATCTTTGACTCCAACTCGGTCGTCGGTTTGGTTTCCCCGAAATGCTGGAATGGATATACTGATATATTTTTTTTGAGGCTCAGACGCAAGCCCTACCGCCATCATCGCCATCAACGGGTTAGCAGGGCGGCCGTCACCGTCTTGAACCGTCGTCGTGATTCGGCGATCGTTGTCATCGCCGCGGCTCGTTGCTGTTTCTCTTATATTTAATGGCTTTGGTGGTCGTTTAATTTTTCGGTTCTCTGGTTCATCTTACTGCCTCTCCCGTCCCTCCTCCCCTACCTGACGATACCTGGCGGGCTGTTTTACTGGTTCGAGGAACGCGCGCGAACACACACGGCCGAGCTCACAAATTATGAGGAAACTGGAAAAGTCAAAGTATCTTTTCTTCAATTTTATTGCCCCCCGAGAAAGCTGCGCTTCTCGTTCGATGAAACAACGGGTCAGTCGGTGGCAAGTGGCCATTTTGTAGTAGCTCATCGGGGGTCGGTAGCCAGGGCCGGACGCCATTTTCTCACGATCATCTCGGTGACACTTGATCGGTCACGTTCGGTGACGCTGTTCTAAATTTTTGAAACCATAGAGTGACATAATATTGACATTATGCTAACAAGAAGCAAACACTGCTCCGTTTGTCCAGTGAATCCTGCAATGCGAGATTGGCGGGTTCTGTTTATGTTAAGCCTTCGTCAAAAAACCAACAAACCCATTTCAAGACGGAAGTCGTCCCTTTTGGCAGACGCACATTTTTACGTGCGATTTAAATTTGAACAACATGAAGATACAGTCTTTTCCACAGGGAAAACCGACCCCTTTACAGTGCACGCTGGCAAACATTGCGAAAACCTCTCGTAATGATGCAAATGATACCACCCTTAATGATGCTCGCACATCGAGTGCCGTCAAAACCTCCTTCGGGAATCGACGGGCACGACGCAGCCGGAGGAATGCTTTTCGCCCCTGGAGAAAGCTCTTGTCAATAAATAATCAATTGTTTCCATTGCGGAACGAGTGTGCCAAACGAGGCCGCAAATCCTTTGCACCGAGCTGAAATCGATCCTGCCACAGGCGAAAGGAAAAGCGATACGACCATCGTCGGAAGGACTCTTCTCGGGTGGGTTTTCTTTCTCTTTTCCGTTCCCGGCTCGGGGTGAGAGTTTTCCTGCGCTGCAATGTCGATGAATGGCGCCCCGGACGAGCGACCATGGAGGCAGTTTGCATAATCCCGGTGTTTACGTGTGCCGTACCACAGCTTCCTGCTTGGTTTTTACTCGTGCCGATTTTTTCTTTTCGGTTCAAATGTCAACAGGGTTTCCCCGGGTGCGTTTTCGATCCTCATGCTTTCCTTGTTTTCATCCCATTTGTTGATTCACCACTGCACTCGGTGTGAATTGGCCGGACGAGTGCGGTGGATTCGGGTCGACGGGGAAAGAGGAGACGAACGATTTGCGAAAGTGAAATCCTGTCAGCACCGACATCGATACTGCTACCGGGTATCGGATTGTTCAGCGAGCCGGAAGGACATTCAACAAGACAGGAACATGTGGCAAACGATAATGGCACGGCTAAGTAGGGCTTGGGCTTCGCTGGAGGCGAATGGCGAAGGGCGGAGGACGGGGATAAGTCAAATTTGCATATTGTGTATCGTTCAATACCACATCTCGCTGGCTTTCGACTTTTGCGAGCGCATCGTTGAAACGTTCGTGATGGATGAACGAAAGAGGATGCAAAGCTGTTGCATCGTTTTCCAATCGGATGGTTCGATCGGACGCAGACGGATGCGGGGAAGGGAGTTGGCCATTTTTCCCGGATTAAAATAGCGCCGTGAGGATTGAATGGTTTTGTTCGAGTGGGAAGTTATCGACGAATTAAAAAGTAGCGCAGGGCAGGGGAAAGGCATTCATTGCATTGAATCCAAGGGAGGAACGTTTCTATTGAACCTTCAAGTACATGACAGCTACCCTTGGGCAGAATTTGAATGCGACGATGATTTCAAAAGGCGGTTCAAATTGAGCGGTTGAAGAAGTATTTCGTTCCGATGTCAATAATCCATTATTTAGTATCTATTTGACAACGCCAGGTTGAGTCAAATTTGTGTGAAGGTTTCTAATTGCTTATGCACAATTAAACATACACACAGAGTAAAGAATTAGTTTTATTAAAAGTGCGCGATTAATAATAGCAACTAGAAAAGGAAAACATGCTTAAGTTGAGAGCTTAAACAAGCAAACCAAACAAATGATTGCTTCCTCAATAAAATGTAAAACGATGACACATTTATTGCGGTTGAACTTCACCTACTGCGGAACCAAAGCGAGCCACAAACATTCTGCTTCCGTGTCTGTTTTCCGCTTTGGTAGCCCCTTTTAAGAAGTAAAAACAAACAAACAAAAGTATAACGTAGCACGCAAGAAATGATGCCCAAGTCTACCAATGGAAAAACCCTTAAATTCAAATCAAACTGATAGAGTTTAGCAAGATGAGTAAGTGAGTAATATTTTTGCCGAGCTTGGAGTTTAAAAAAGAAAAGGCTGGAACCGAAGCAGGCGGTGCGATGTGTTATTGAGAGGTGTTTAACGACGGTTGTAGAAAAATGCACACGCTTACAATTTATGCTATCTGTTTCTGTTCCGAGCCACGCCGTGCCGGATTGTTCAGACTGCGCATGAAAACTGGTTACGAAAAATACTGCTGATTGACCAGTTTCCGATCGTTTTACCTCGCATTTGACGTTGAAACACGGAAATCGATAGCCGTTAACCGGTGGTGGACTGAAATGAAAACAAATGGAACATTTGCTTATGGTTAATCGGTTTGTTTTTCGTTGACGCCAGCAAAAGAGCGTTCCAGTGACAGTGGCCTTGGCAAAACTGAACTGACCCAATTCGATTGACCAAAGCAAAACACCTTCGGAAAGTGGATCAGGCGTGTGTTTTCAAATAAAAAAGGGCCTGCCACAACCTGGGAAAATGGGGACAACCGGCGCTTGGAGTTCGGTTCGTTGGAAGTCGGTTTCAGTTTGTTTGTGCCATGAGTGATTCATTTTCTTTTGCTTGAACCTCGTTCCTTAGACACGTTTGGATGGTTTCTACCTTAGATTTAAGCAAAGCCAAATACCCAATCGTCGATCAACTTTTGTCAACTAATGACAATCAACCTTCGTTTCTTATCCTTAAAGTTATGAAATGGGAATCCACAGTGAAAATGAGTTCGTGAGAACCCATACCTAATACCGTTTGAGGCATTTTGAACAAACATAATGTCTCGATATTCGAACCACATTGCAAAGAACGCAAAAAGAAAGCAGAAACGGCGTTGTAACGGAAGGATTACCTCGATTTTCCCCCAAAGTAGTGTTCACCAAGCTAACCTTATGCTTGCGCAAACGCGACTGGCTCAAGGGAGATGGGGTTGTTCTGTTTCTTTTTTCCCAGCGCCACTTTATTATTACCAAGCCCCGTGCATACATGTCGCAGTAATAAAACAAATATGTAATAAACATTGAGATAATGGTCGATGATCTGCAACCGTACGCGAAGGGGTTGGTCATAATGTCGCTGCCACGAATCATGGGCATGTAATTATTCGCTTACTGGTTGTACCCCCTCTGGGGGGCGGGGAAGCATCAAGGGGTGGATGGGGACAAGTGAAACGCGTAGCTCATTTCATCGACACAACAATGAAATCTATCTTTGCGTCACAGCCGTCTCAAAGATCGTGGCGTTTCGTTCGATGGAGGCGACTGCAATGTTTTACCTTGCCTTCAAAGTGCACTGAGAACACGAACACTCCCAAAGGAAATGCGGGGGGTTGACAATGGCCAGTAAATGAGTCAACCGTTTTATTATCAAAACTATTGTGATACTGAATCGGTTCACAAACCTCTCCTCGTGCGGTGTGCCGAACCGAAAGCTAGGAGAAATAATAATGGCAACAGCCGATAGCTTATTAGAAGCAAAAATGGCGCAAAGCATAAAAGATTGCTCTCATGTGTGGCAAAGGGTATGCACGACGGCGGTTGGAGGTTGGCAAATGGCTTATCATCATCAACAGCATCAGCATAATTTATGTGAACGGTAGCAGCGGACAGAGGGCAATCATAGTTGTCGTGTTCGCCGCTGGAAGCCGCTCGAATCGCAAAGAGTGAAGGAGTTTGTACCAACTAATAACCCATTTGCCACAGATTCTCTCTCTCTCCCCTCTTCTCTTCCTCCAAGTCGAGGAGGGTAGGAGCATGATTTTCATTATCTCCGCGTCGGATGAAGGCACCCCAGCTGCACGGTTTTGTGGCTCGGTTTTCGAGAGCCCACCAATTTGGCCTTGCATGCTATAATGTTCGGTGCATTCGATGCCCTTTTGCAAGTGCATCAGTGCAGTGCTGGGAAATTCAATAATCGTTTGCAGTCGAAAATGTGCACAAATGTGCTTCTGGTTTTGCACACCCGGGGTCATAGTGATCCATACCTCACTGCCACTGAACAAAAGAAAGAGAGAGAGAGGTAGAAGCTTGTGTGAAATAAATCCATTTGTTTGATAATCATGAAGTTTACGGTTTTTCTGTTTGTGTGTCTATTTCCTCACCAAACTCATTTACATATTTTTTGCATTCGCCACAGATTGCCGAACTCTGCACGGTTGTTTTGTGCCATCGAGAAGCTTCGGGGGATTTTCATTTTGCGAATGATTTTTCACATTACGGGTATATGGAGGGCATGCACTTGGAGGAGGAAAACCAAAGGAAATGGGGAAAAGAACAATGTTTGTTGCACGAAAATCTATGTCTCAATTTGATGGAAATTGGGCACATGTTCACGTTTCCGAAAATGTATATCAATTACCAGAACAATAGCGACAAAGGAGTAA
Organism: Anopheles ziemanni; assembly: GCF_943734765.1. Lineage (NCBI taxonomy): Eukaryota > Metazoa > Arthropoda > Insecta > Diptera > Culicidae > Anopheles > Anopheles ziemanni. The sequence goes on from NC_080706.1 coordinate 1,454,881, forward strand.
TCAACTTCAATGAACATGTGGGAAAATAGACACAAACCTGATTGGTTATGAGATCATTTAAAGTAATTTTATTTTTTCCGTTGGCAAGTTGTTGAATTCTTGACAAATCATATGCAAACACATGTTTATTTCATTTAAAATGAAAATATTCAAGCTTCCCATTATAAATTGGATAGTTATCTCTGTGCTATAGTATAGTTCAACATACTTTTTCCCTTGGCCAAAGTGGTTCTGGACTCCGAAGTACAGTTGGCCAGTGTTTTCATCCCTTCTTGAATTGTTTCCGCTGCCAACTTCAGTTCAACCCTTTCGCATTGCGTCGCACACAAATCATGCACGCAGCTGGTCCAGCCACCAATACCAACTCCGGGAGTCTGCGTGGCTGTAATTGATTTCGGTATCGAAACGAATCGCTGTCACCATTAATTCGTCCCTGCGCGCTCGGTCCGTAATCCTTCCGCGGCCTCAAATCGCAGATGCATCCGTTTGTGTCCGCTCGGCAAAGTCCGGCGTGAAAAACTAGGAATCGGTTGGGAACAATAAAAGCAGGACCATCATCACCACCACCGGACTGCCCCTTCCGGCGGGAACGAGTTTCCCTCCCGGTCGCCCTTTTTCCCTTCCACTCCGCACAATCGGATATTTGATCAAATAATTTTCATCCGAGGCCTGCGCGCATGTAAATGTGTCACATCCGGAAATATGAGCCCACGGCATCGTCGGCCTGTTCGGAGGTTTTCCTTCCTGGGAAGTGCCTCTTCGTTTTTTTCCGATCGACCTTCGACAGACGCATACACACAGCAGCGCAGCGCCTAATCCCGGCGAGCGGGAATCAACGCCATCGGTGCTCGCCCGGGTTCCATATCAATTGATTAATTTATGCAAAACGAGTTTTTCGAACGTTACGGAAGGGTTTCCTCGGGGCACCGGGGGAAAATCTCCTTGCGCTACTCCCTTTTGTGTTTGCTGGCCAAGAATAAGAAATCGAAATTCAAACCCCTCATCGGTTTGATGGTCTGCAGCTTGGCGCGTTGCCGGGTGGCGTTGCCGTTTCCCATCCTTTCGCGCTCGCGAAATGGAATCGGTGGCGTTGCGATGGCGATTCGGAAACCGTTCGGAGACGCCGCATTCGGTTGATTTGGTTGAGAGGCACCGAATGGCCAATCCATCGGGTTTGTGGTGGCTTTCTGGCGGTGAGCAAGCCAAGGGTGGTTTTGCGAAAAGAATACGATCCCATTAGAGATATGAGAGCTGCGGTTTTTATGGCCGAAAAGTAGCGTGTTCTCGCGATGGGTGGAAATGGTTTGCGAATGGTTTATGCTTTTATTTGCATAGTTTTTAAAAAAATCTAGAATCAGTTGTAGTGGTTTTCATCGATCCGGTTTTCTCGAAGCTCAAACGTTTCTTGTTTTCAGCTCTTCACACTCCAAGGATACAAATGTATTAGCTCTATCAGTTTGACTTTTAGTATGTAATTTTGTCGTTTTATTAGCTTGCTTTTTAGTGCACGATAAGCACGCCACCAACAAGACATGTCATAACTATCGATCTAAGCGTGGATCGTTTCGTTTAATGCCTTTTATTCCACAGTTCGACCGTTGAACGCAGACAGGGGTCCTCAGAGGGAATATCGGAAGAAAAAAAAATGCGAGCATAATTACCATGATGATGGTCGATATCCAGAGCATAAAAAGTCCGACATTTTCATTGGCATGATATGGCATCGAAAGGGGGGAGGAAGAGAGTAAGAGAGAGGTACGTTCTTCCGATGCGGCATCGATTGACCACTTGACTCGATTCGCGTCGCATTGAAGAGAGGACAAACGGAACCTTCGAGAGGGTCTTCGCGAGGTCCGTCCACCCTTGGCAGGAAGTGGTCAGGAAGGGGCCAGTGCTGCGCTCTGATCGTGCGGGTGAGATAAACATATCACCCTCCCCGGGGCCAGACTGACGTATGGCCCCCACCAACACCAGCACGCACCGGGGAGAGATATTAATCGAATGCAAACGCGTTCCCCGGCAAATGACCCTTTGTGGACAATCGTGTCCATATTCGGGTCCGAGGTGGACTCTTCTGGGCACTTCTGGGGGCCCAAGTGTTCGTGGAAAAATGCTGTTTCAATTTCAATTTTTCGGGTTTTCAGCTAATGTCTCATTTCTGCCGTTGATGGGATCGCTTCATGCTCCGGTGGGACAAACCGGGCCGAGGGACGGAACTGGTCAAATGGCGCGAATGGTGCCAGTACCACCAACTCCGCACACCGAAACAAAGACACTCTTAAGGGGGAAGTGCGGTGAGGTGGCGGCGCCGAAGCGAGTCACTAAACAACGGCACGTCTTTCACATGGAAATGTGCGGCAATAAATTCAATAAAATTGCCATAATTTGTTGCCTGGTGGTTGGTTCCGTTTTGGTTCTCTCGTTCGCTGGCCAATCGACACCATGTTGGATTTGTATACTGGCCATGGACAGGATGGCTGGTGGAAAATGGGAAGGAGTCTATGGTACTTCGATCTCAAAGGAATTATCCGTGACATTTTCATTCGTCCTCATAGGACATATGTTTCAAATTGTGTCGTTTTATGATGTTCGGGTGCCACGAAATTATTCTTACTTTAGCACATAATTTCTTGATGTAAGGGAAAAGCAACGAAGTCATGGAAAAACAATCATACAACACAACATCAGGAAGCATAAAAATCACTCAATATACATCGGTAAGATGACCGGATAAAAACTTCATGTTGTTTTTAGAATCATTTAAAGTTTACTCCTTGCAAACTTGTATGCTTCTTTGGACAATTTGTTTAGTCGCAATTCATATAAATTTGTTGAATTTGTTCTGCACCACCACTGGTGCACCCTTTATCGAACCTTCTTTTCCAACAGATGTTGCACAAACAACGTGACCGTAGGTGAGTTCTCCTCCACACGAAGGTCAATAAACAATGTGTGGTTGAACATATTCGCTGATTCTCTGCTACTGATAAGATGCCGGCATATTTTATTAGCATTCCATATTTTTGGTATTTGCTGTTTGCTTGAAGCACGTAGCTAAGTTCAGTTTAATGTTGAAAGAATGATAAATAGTTGTTTGCATTGTGTGTCGAGGACAGTTAGGCTTCAGTTGCAGGACATTTTGAACAGTGTCTTAATTAACACTTTATTTTATGTTCAAAAAGAATGTAAAAATATTTTATGATGAATTCAAATACGTAAACTCTATCTTTAATTTTATGTTTGGGTCTCAACACGCTCGCTGTAGTACATAATATATCGAAAAATGATACATCATTCTCTGGGTAATCTGACAAAGTACGTGACGATGGAAGGCATGGTTGGAAAAAAGGCATGAAGACGGTATTTGAGTGTAGCAGTTGTTGTATCGTAGACCAAGCTGCTTAACAGATATGCAAATCAGGATCGATTCCTTATTCTTGATTATTTCCTTCAACTTACACACCCTGCCCCTCGGCCGGCAGTCTGATTTTTCCGAAGATCCGATCGCACGGAAAGCAACAAGGGTTTGACGTGACGTCCTTTCTCCACCACTCTTCACCTGGCGATAGAACAGGCCCTCAAGAGGCGCGCACAAACACATGCACACGGACGGCCTTTGCATCCTTTCGCTCGGTTCCATTGAACGATATGCAAATTAAGGATTGAATTTTAATCCAAACAAGCGAAGCGTCAAAGAGGAAGAAAAAGGAACCCGACCGAATGTGACGAATGGGTCTTGGAAAAACGGATTCCTACTGCCTCCTCGTAACGAAGGATATCGCACGCAACAAAGTTTGATAACAAAAGGTGGGAATTCCAGGAGCCCGAATGCGTTTCGGTTTATAGCAGGGTGAGCTTGGACGGGTGTTTTTATTCGCGTCCTTCCGAACAGCTATTATTTATATGTCCTGTGCTTGGCCCTCACACCTCACACACTCTTAGGTTCCTTCCTCAGGAGACGCTCCGGTCCTAGCCTCGCTGTCCCTTTGATTTGTTTAATTGATACCTTTTCATTTTGCACCCGCTTCGGTGGGAAAAGGAATGAACAGAAGCAGGGTCGACAGAGTCTTCAACGGATTGCGTGATTTTTCGATTAATTCAACCCGCTTTAATGCATGCACAATCGAGCTCTTTTGAATGTTGATCAGCAGTTTTTTTGTGTCCTTTTAGATTTCTTTTTCTTGTTTTTAACTATTGCTAAATAGAATAGGTTTTATTTAATCTTTAAATCTTTAATCTTTAAAAACTCATTGATGGAATCACTTCGAGACTTCAGTTATTTAAAAATCTGTTTCAATTGAAACATGCGCAAACAATCGTCATAAATCAACACAAAACAATCAAAATTTCAAAAAATTTTGGCGCCTGGTCAGCGGCCAAACACGTCCTTCTCAGCACTGATGGTTCAGATGAATTGTCATCGTCTTCTTAAGCGCGTATAAATTATCACGATAAGTTTGGCGTTAGCAAAAACCCATCCTCACTCAACCCGCGCTGCACGTTGCCAAAATGTGACACTTTACGACGTGGACGAGCCGCGGTATGAATGCGATGTAAATGGTTTGACACTCGACTCTGGGCTCTTCGGGGGTAGTTCTTGAGGCTCCGAATTAGCTTCCAACTTAAGGTGACTTGTCCGGATGCGACAGGATGGAACGCGCCCGCCTCCATCCCACCTTGCTTGAGTTCGAACAATCGTCGTGGGGTTTTGTGGGGTGGTGTGTTGCAAATGTGTGAAAATTTATTCCGGACGTGACCCATTGCGGCGCAGCTGGGAGGGAGCGTAAAACCGCGGCGTTGACGGAATCTGTTTTTTCGGGTGTTGAACGCGATGGACGCACCAGATGAATACGGAGGAATTTTTCTTTGTTTGCTCATCCAAGCGGGCGTCGTCTTTTTCGATGGCGGTTTGTATATCTCTCGCGTCTAGTGGCCGTCTTAATGTTCGGTTTGTTTGAGTTTTGATTAGACAAGATATGTGTGAATTGCACTTTGTCTCCGGCTCGTGCGACCAGATAAGAAACGTGAAGTTATTTCTATTATTCCAACAAGTGCGAGATTGTTCGATGCTTTGGTTGATTGTTTCTCAGGTGAAACGATCTCACTAAATGTGCCGAAGTTGTGGGTGCCATAGAAAGGTTAAGTAGGCCACTCAGAAATGTACCTCTTTCTCCTTGCTAACTTACTTAATTACCATAAACGGTTCGAAAAATATACAGTAAGAGCATGCGCTTCCAAACAGTACCTGTGCAAACTATCTTATTTGTTAATAATGAATCGATAAGGATAGATAAATGCCCGTTACGAAATGATATGTCAAACTCCACTAAAAAGGGGAGGAAACGGCATCGAAACATCACACACAGACGCACCACGTGCATCAGCTATCAATTCCGGAGCATTTGAATGACAGTTTGCATTACAACGAACGGAAATGGTGATCCATTGTGCTCCGGTGAACCACGCGTGTGCGTGAGTGTTCTATTTTCCTCTCCCAACAGCCCACTTCTATATTGGGTCCGATTCCGATTGTTCCAGCAAACACTCGCACACTGCATGACGACAACGAACAACGCGATGTCAGAACATCAATTGAAACGCACTAATTACGCGCATAATTGCACCGCCTTTCGGTTGCATCCCGCTTTCCCAAGCCAAAAGGGAGTAATCAATTGGAAATGCGGAAAAATGGCAATCGCAAACGCATTCGGTACGCACTTCCGGTGTGTATCGTTTTGCAAGTTCCCTAGTTTTACCTCGAGGCGATGCGTTTTGCAATTTCAATCATTATCCCGCCGCTTCTTAAGGGTTCAGTTCATCGTTTGTCGATCGTCTTGAGCGTAGCGTGTCGCTAGGGAAAAGATCTTTCCTGTTGGCAAGCGTCGACCAAGACCCTCCAGGGCAAGGGTTCGATAGTTTGGCCGATACCTGCATAAATTAAACTGCATCGGCGCTCTGCACGCATCGATACGCATCGAACGCATCGCATATTGTCCGCAGATCGAGCGAGGCAGGAAAGAGTCTCGGAGAAACCGGGCACCTTGGCCTTTTAAACTCATTATTATGGATTGTTGCCGAGTACTTAGGACCCCGATCGAAACCCTCGTCCCGCAAGAAATGCACGTGATACAAAACCAATGTCCTTGATGAGCAAAGCAGAAAACCTCCGACCGAACGAGACGCGGTACACACGGAGTTGGAATAAATTAATAAACAATGAATTAAACACCTTTCACGTCTCCTTAGGTGCGTTTCTTAGGAACTCGAGAATGGTTTTTTTTCACTTTCAACTAATGTTTCCCCTTTCTGCAGCTGGGTTGATTGAAAAGGGGCCCCGTCCGAGGGACGGTTGGGACGATGCCATGCAGGCTTCTTAACGGCAACAGCAACAACAACATGCAGGCATGCAACTCCCGTCTGGTGGGATGAAAAAAGGGAAGAAAAAACCGTCACAAACAATCGACTACAATCGGCTGGCGCACATTCGTGAAATTCGATATTGCTCGCCCGTTGTCGCGTTTGGCACACGAGAGAAATTAAAACAGAAACTCTTCGCACACCGAGCACTTCTCGAGTGGGTCAGGACTTCTTTGGGGGATAACATAACCTCCGACCCAAGGAGTGCCTGCGCTAAATCTTGAGTTGGTATTTATGTAAATTGCTCTTTTCCAGCTCTTCCGCCAGGGTGTTTCCTTTATGCTGGCGCCTGGCAGCAGCTTCCTGCTGCGGCTCAGCATGTTTTGCAAACAACTCGAGAACAGCACAAAACCATGAGCCCTTTTCAAGTGCAGCAAGGGTTGTTGCAACCCGTCTTAAGGCTTAAAACTGTGCGTATTTTAACCTTCGATGGTTCATTTGCATGAAACGGTGCTATAGAGAGGCAATTTTGTGGCAGGCAAGATTAGCAAATAACGTAGAGAAATACAAAAGAGATTTGATTAGTGAAAAGAAATGTATCAATCATTTCAAGCACCGTCGTGACTTTCCTTTTTATCGTCTGCTAATCAGACAGGTTTTGTTGTACGTAGGGTATGAGAAAATCCTTGCTTCATACGCACATTTTCCCCAAAAAAAAAAACATAAGCAGAAAGATAAGTTGACTAACCAAATAAGACCAATAAACAAACGGTGTACGTGCCGGCTGTGTTTCGGTGGCAACTCCGAAAAGGAGGCACGAATCGACTAACGATAGATAGCCCGGCCGGATCCCACCATTGAGGCGGAAAGGAGCCAAACAAACCACAACAATGTTTTAACACTTAATTTGACTGACGATCGTCGTCTTCACGCTCCACCGGACCTGGCCTCCGTTGGCAAACGAGCGCTCCGAGCTGGAGCGTGTTGGAGCCGAACTCATCCGGAACGTCCATTGGACCGTTTCGTTCGTTGTGCCGCCCTCCTCCTTGTGGCTGTTTTTCGAAAAAATTAAATTAAATTAGGGACCAATTTTCGGGGAAGTTCGAAGCGAGTTCGGCGAAATACTTCGCGATCCGGTCGCACCGCAAACGGTTTTGCAAATTGGATTCCGCGGGAGCCAGGATCGGAATGATCGATAGGTGGAAGAAGGACCAACGCCAATCGGGTCGGGATTGTCCGTCAAAGCGAAACCGAGTCCTTTTGGGAATCGGAAGGCGGTCGAAGGATACGCGGATCAGCCAACTGTTGCACGTTCTCATGGAACTAAAGGTTTGATTAAGTTGATACGCGAGATTGAAGTTCGCAAGGTGCGCGCGGCGATAATTGAATCGTGAAATACAATGTGATTGTGCTCGGTGTTTTGGTGTTTTGCCTTTGGTACAAACAGCAGGCAGCCGGACGATTAAAAGTGCAGCACAAAATGTAGCACAAAATGTGAATATAGGTCTGGCAATTGATGGGTAACAATTTGGGATTCATAATAACAGGGTTCAGGCACTTGACCTAATTTATGGTAACATAAGCGGTATTGAAATAAAGAACAAAGACAGACATCCGTTTTATCAAAGGTCTTAGAAAATAAACTTAAAAACAACGAGCGAATATCGCATAAAATCAAAATAATATTCACTTCCTCACTCAACTAGAATTGGAGTTTCGTTGGAATTGTAACTTTATTTCTACCGGTTCGGGGTGCTCTTCTTTCACTTATCATAATGATTCCAATCGAACCAACATTTCTCACCGATTCCGTGACAATCGACGTTCTTTCGTTTAATTCCTGTTTTCCCATTGAGCTTTCCCATCATTCCCATCGTCGCCCGTCTGAAGTGGAAGGTTTTCCATCGACCTCTCCGATTCTTCGGGGGCTTTCGATGGGCTTTTCGCACGAGTGGGTTGATTTTTTCCAAAAATGCTCACTCTTCCATGGAAAATGGCTGATCATCACCTACTACCCAATCGGTGGGCCCTCGCCGTCTTTCCGTTGTTCGTGTCAAGAGTGCGGCTGGAATGGAATTGCCGGAGGAAAAGTCCACAAATGAAGATAGCAAAAGGGCAGTGGATAGAAGGAACGAATGAGAGGACACTCATTTAAGGGTAGGGGAGGGAGCTGGATGTAGTGGCGGTAATGGACGAGCCCACCGTACGATCACGATCAAAGGGGATAGAATTTTAATCATGGGAAATCATGCTCGCGTTTCCAAAGATCGACCTCGCCGGTATGTTCTTGCGTTTTTCCCACCCCGAAGACGGAAAGCGAAGACAGAAGCGGCGCGGCGAGGGTGGCGAAGGTACCGATTATTGTTATTGCTGTTATGGAAAGAGTCAGTGATCTGCAATCACCGCGTGATTTCTATTGTTCCCAACGACGGACAGGTGGAACAGTGGAGGCGGCAAGCGACGAACTCCCCGCTAACGCTAGACTAGACGACAAGAATTTGCTCTTATTCCGTTTCTATTTTTCCATTTTCCGACCTGGGGAGGGTTCTGAGAATTGATACATCTTGAGGTGCGTGAGGGAGAGCACGAGAGTGCGCTTTGGAACTAATCAAGATTGCTCTAATAAATTACAAGAAATAACGTTCCTTTTCTTTGACAGGCTTCGCATAAGATAGGCGCATGAAGCTATCTATAGGTTGCTGGCCATTGTTTTAATTACCGGGTTTTCTGTTCGATCATAGTATGTCATGCGATGGTCCACCCGAGATGGGGCACCGGTCAACGATCTCGGTTCGTCGCCTGCGCAAACCACACTCCCTAATGCGTTCGTAAAGGCTGCAGCTTAAGAAAACCAATAAGCAACGGAAAACGCCTTCCCATTTGCGCTGAATCCTCAATTAATGGCATCATACGTTTCCGGTCGGGGAAGCAGCTACTGCATCATCGCACAAAATGCTTAAAATTCAATTAGGAGGCGGTGCGCAATCCGCCAAACCGTTTACCAAAAACGCGGCGAGCGCGAAAAAACCGCCACACAGACCATTTGGCTGGCGAAGCACACCGGAAGCCACATTCCCGGCAATCCTGTCAGACAGTTTGACGATCCATTTAACTCTCGCTCTTCCTGAGCGGCAATATTGACAACGGCCATCAGCACGGTGGGCCAGTGTTTAATGGCCGGTTTTGGGGGCCGCACCATGCACCAACCGCCAGCGCCCGGTTGGTTAATAAATAATAAAAGAATTAAGGCTATGCAAATGGCTGTCAATTATGTGCATAAATATCGCATTAAATTCTTTCGATTTCTTACCTTTCGGCGAGGCAACCGGGCGAGGTCGGGAAGGACAGGTTCGGTGGAAACGGGAACCGGGTTTCGTTGCTCGTGGAAAACTGCATGTCGCATTCGGGCACATTCGAACGCATTCGCTTCAAGGCGGAAAGAAACACGCCATCACAGGGTGAACGGTCAGCAGCGATGATGGAAAACGAAGAAGCCTCTCTGCCCTTGGCTTTTTCCCTCGTTCGGTGGACAGAGAACGTTTGGATGAACTCAGTCATGCTGAATCGTGCCACGGGTCATAGAATTCACTGAACTGACTGGGCCACTACCGATCCTCGGACCGCTTCGATGGTGAAGATCCGCGATGATGGAAAAGCGTCGGGGAGCGTTGGGGGTGAAAATTTGAATAATGTGTTACCTGTGGACTGCAGATCGCTTCGCTTAGCTTCGCTTCTGGCCCTAGCCACAAACAATGGCAATTGAATAACGATGGTATTCATTTGAGTAAATTTCAAGGTCCCTTTAAGAGTTAATGATCTATCGTTACTAAGCAAAACAACGAAATCAAAATGATGCGAAAGAATACTGAAACGATATGCGAGTTTTCTTTGTTTCGGTATGAATAAAATGCTTAATTTAACCAGGGCTTTGATAACTGTTTTTGGCAAAAATTAGTTAAAATGTTATAGTTCAAGTTTCAATGTGTATCCAAAAAGTCAATTCAATACGTGCATATCTCAATTCAATTCGTTTAATTTGGTTCAATTTACCTAATGGAGTCTTTCAAACGAACGAATTCAAAACATCAAGTGGCACGTAAAAAGTGTGAAATAATGTCGTATAAAAATGACACCTATTTTATCGCCCGCCAGTTGCATCATTTTTGCACAATGCAGTGCATTAAGCCGGCGCGCAAATGGCGTCGGAAAAGCCGAAAAACTTTCTTTCTCCCTCCACAGGCGAGCGAAAGATGAAACGAATGGATTATGAAATTTGTTTGTTCTAGCTTGACCCGAGCGAAGCAAGTTACGTACCGCGTTTCAATTAGTTTAATTTCATTCCGTACCTGTCGTGGATGTGTTTTCATCGAGACTCCAAGCCTGGGGGGGTGCAAGAGGACGATAAACGGAGTTGGATTGAAATGCGTTTGTTTTATCATCTGTTGGCAAAGGATCTATCCTTTGGCCCGGGCGACAAATAAAACGGTACGGAAAAACATTGCCGAGTTGGATAAAAAATTCAAAGACAATTCTTCAAACGCTGCTGAATGTAGCTCCCAAGGCGAAGAGGTCTTGTAATTGTCAACAATCATTATCATGACAGTACATAAACAGGATGTGCTCTTAAGCAAAAAACCAACGTGTCAGAAGCCAGTTGGAATCAAAGGCTGCAAACTGCAGGTTCGAGGTGTGCAAGTATTTGTCATTTTTTTCGTCAAGCCTTTCAATTGTCCTTCCACAACAATTCGTCCGTAGCCTTCTCCTCACCTGTACAGTGCCTCGTTGAATGGTTCTCATATGTCGAAGGCGTTGCAGAACTACTAAATGGACTTAAAAAGTGCAGTAGAGGACTCTAGTGCAGTTGTTTCATTCTCAAAATCTGAGCAACTACTTACAATCGTCCCATATTCCCACGTATTCAAGACGTTGAGTGATGAAACAATCTCAAAACGATATAAGAAGATTTGTTTCTTTTCTAAGTCAAATTGAGTCGATTTAAGCTAAGAACTGCATAAGAATATGTTCCATGTTTGGAATCACCTTTCGATACAACATTCCAGTAACGAGAATGTGAATAGACTTCTAATTTGACCGAACTTATGGCGTATTGCATGGTTTCTTGAACAGGAACAACTAGCTCAAGTTAGGTTTGACACTGGGCATTCGTTAATGAACACTTAAATGAAAGAAGAAAAATTTACCGTTGAAAATCTCTTCGCGGAAGTGGAGACGCGGACCAAAATGGAACGAAACAAATAAAAGCTGTAAACAAGTTGGCAGCCGGGGGCGGGAGGCAGGGAAGCAAATGAGCAAAAGCGGAAGGTTCCTCATTAGATATAACAAGGCCTAAACCCTCAACACACACGGCGCAGCCACCCGCCCTGGATGGACATAAGAATCACGACATATAGCAATCGCAACGGTTTTCACAAATATTTGAATTGGTCTTTCCGTCCTTTCCGTCGAAGTGCATTGGAGCCTTTGCTTGCCGCTTCCTTGCAGCGTCGGCTGAAAGGTAATAATGAGGACGACCAGAGAGCCGGGTCGGTTCATTTAACCACTGGAAGGTGGGCGACGGGAGGTGCGACGGAATTCGGTGGAAAACGGGTAGGCTTCGGGTATTATTGTTTTTCTTGTCACGACTACCTTTTCCTTTTGTCGCAGGAAATGGCGAAAGATTTTGCATCGTTAAACACGTACGCGTCACGTATGCTGTCCTTTAGCCGTTGGATGGCAGTCGTTTGGTGCTTTTATTTCCGTGTGCTGCTCGGGAAAACTTACCCTTCCGTTCCCGGCATACCCTTTGATGAATCGAAACGACAGCGACAATAATAGGAAGCAGTCGAGCAGTGCAAAAGGAAATAAAAACCGGGCCTTGAACAACGGGCTGCCAGCGCGCTACATCAATCATCAGCATAACTCAACATTGGTGAAATGATTTGAGTGACTTTTGCGACAATGCATTCGACGTCGTTGAAGGAAAACGGTCGCGCCGTGCATGCAGGAAGCGGAGTGTATGGTTGTTTTTCCCTACTTTACGGCATACTCCCCCAAGCGGGAAAATCCGGGGCCCGCCAAGACATTCGCCGTAATTGTCTCATTAGTGACGCTTCGACGCAGCGTCGTCTGGAGACCGACCGAAGTCTTTGGTTATCCTTTGAGAAGAGGGGTTAAAAATGTTTTCACTCGCCATCATGTCCAACCCAATATCCGAGAGGTTGTGCAAAAAATCGAATCGTTTTGATGACATTTTACGGGCGTTCCCTTGAGTTTAGAATATGTGTTTGATGGATATATCAATCACTGATTCCTCGACCTCATTCCCATGTTGACAAAGTGGGTGGAATCATGTACCCAAGAGCAAACGAACCAAGCAAACATCTTCGACAACCGCTTTCCCTGCAGTTAAATGTTCCCTACGCGTCGGATCAATGTGATTCGATACCATTGGTCCGTGACGAATCAGGCGCGAAGATGGATCCCTCGAACGGGAATTTAAACTATTTCCCGCAAGGATTTCCCGGGCGAACGGAAAACGACCCCGGGTGGAGAAATGAGCAGACAGACTGTTAGTGAAATTGAAAAATGTAGTTTACTTTAAAAATGTAAACCCTTCACATTCTTTTCCACCAAAAAAAGGGATCGTGTTTTTGGGACGGGAAATCGTTGGGAAGATGAAAACTGAGAAAGGAAAACCAATACAGTGCAAAATGCTAACCGTTTCGAATTCGGTGGAATTGGTCACTTAGTAACAGTAGGCGTTGTGTTTTCCCTTTTTCCCTTTTCAAAATTTAGATTTGTTTGTCAATTTCATCGGTTGATTCAAACCTTTAACCTTTCTTGAAATGTAGCAAATTCTTAGTACTCTTTTCCATACAAAACACATTGAGTCGTTTAAAATAGGACATAATAAAATGGCTTCCTATAAATCACCATCTATAAAAAAAACCACACAAATCCAGCGTCGAATATTCATGACAACTGTTGCACGACCGGGCTGCATCATAACCAATTTATCGCTAACGGAAGTTGGGGACCCATTTGTGCTGGGAAAACCAATTCAGAATTCATTGAACAAACGACCCGGCCCGATCTCGGTGGCGCAATGTTATTATTTTCGTTCCGATTGTATTTAAAATTTGAATAAGAGAAAAAATGCAGGAAACTGACCAACACGTCGTGTGTGTGTGTGTGTTGGCCGGTGGCTCACCAATCACATCACTTATCTAACGTCCATTTCCAGTCCCGTTTCATTTTCCAGGGAAACCTGGTCCGTCTAATTTCCAACCGATCGAACCGCGATGCACTTGTTTTTGCCCCCCCGTTTCCCCCATTCCGTCCCGTCTCTTGCTTCCTTATTTTCACTTCCGTGAGTGGCGGCAATATTGACATGCCTTTGTTAGCCGTGTATTGGCTGGGAGGGTGGGAGGGTGGGTGAGCTGGGCGGGTCATCGCGATGGCGGTCTTTTGTTTTGTGCGGTCCAAGTTCCGCGACACTTTGTGTGTGTGTTTCGGTTGCGCTTCCCGGTTCCGTAAATTGGATAACCTTGTTTACTTTTCTCACTCTCTCCCTCGAGTTTTCCCCCGAGTGTGTTTGAGAGAGAAAAAGTGTCGTCGTTGGTGGTGACAACCGGCACGCCGGTGGTGTTTAATTTATTCCGCATATTGAGCATAATTAAGCCCGTCACATAAACCGCCGGTTCACGATGTATCGGAACGCGCCGAGGGTCTAACTGTTGTTCGAACACTTTACTCAATTGAAGGTTACGGTATTGACTTCGAACAGAGTACCGAACGAGAGACAAAGAGGTATGAAGGGAATGATCAAAAAGGAAAAGAGGAAAAGCGAGAGGGGGAAACTGTTGAATGAATAACATAAAATAAAAATAAAAAAGAATCCAATGAAAACGCCGACGATATCCGTTGGCATAAATTTTATATTATTCTATTGAATTGTTAAGCGCAGTCCTTAGTTCTTCCGATCCAGCCAAAAAAAGGGTGGAGGATGGTTGGGGGTGTGCTGAAATTCCCCCCAGCCGGAACGTCGTTTGTCATTCAGTGTGTGTGTGTGTGTTTTACTTTTATAGTTGGTTCCAGTCGGTTGGTCTCATTGGGCGTAGGGGAACCCTTTTTGCGCTGTGTCATTTCCATCACGTTCCCGAACTCGGGATTCAAATCGACTCGATCTGTGGCGGTATAATTTAACCTTCCGCCTGCCGCGGCTGAGTCACACACACGGCCACAGAAGAAAATGCAAATGACAATGCTGGTCAATCGATGGTCCCTGGAAATGAGGGCCACTTCTTCGAACACCCTGTTCCTCTTCCTTCCATCGATAACCATGTCGATGGTGGCGGCGGAGCCCTTTTTTCGGCGCGGAAATAAGTTCATTAGCAGCCGAAAAGGAAACGGTTACGACGGGTCGTGTGGCCACAAATTGAATCGTCCGTTTGACACTTCATCGATCAGTGAAGTGTCAAAATATAGCGAGGCCGCCACGATGCGCCCGGACGATCGATACAATTCTATTCGTTAGGGAGCTTCAAACCACTCTCGGTGGGAAGATTTCCTTTTCATCCTTCGCGCGCAAATTTCGCCAGTCATCGATAACCTCGAAGGAGGGAAAAAAAAGGAGTGAAGGTGGGCAACTGGGAGTTGAGGGGCCAACACCGCTGGGTCGATCAGCGGTGACGTGCAGCTTTATTTTTTCGATTTTCGGGCAACTGTTGCTTTGCTCTCAATTAACTTTAGTATTGGTTTAGGAGCTGCTTTATTGGTGTATGGGGTTTACCGTGACGGATCGAGCCGGGTCTTTAAAGGGATTAACAAGACAAATAGGCAGACCTCCTTCGTTCATTGTGAGGGATGCCGCGCGCATTTTCTGGCCTTAATCAATTTTCATTCCCATTCCCCGGGCTTGCGGTCACTGAGCCATCCACGCCCATTGATGGGCGTGAGGAATTCTAATGTCAAAGTATTGCCAGAACCTCCCAGCGGGCACGCACAATGACATTCCGATTTCTTTTCGGGCCCGGCTTTACTCGCGCAGCTACGGGTTTTCGATTTGTTTTGTGTGTGCTTGTGTGCCTCAAAGGAACGTGACTGTTCAGTGGGCTCATTTTCCGCTCCATTAGGTAGGTGGAAAATCGTTCACCTAAGCACCAGTTTCCCGTTCCGCCGCACACAGTTCACCATCCGTGAGCGAGTTGATTGATTGATTTATAAGGAGTTAAATTTCTTCCTCCTATTTCGGGGTTCAGCTTCGTGCAGTAGAAGTCTCTCGGAAATGAGAGTCCCAAATGTACATTTCTTAGGACAGAAGAAAAGCGTTGGTGACCGTCTCAAGACAACGACGTCGACAGGTCGGAAAGGCAGGAATGTTGAAAGGTGAATGATTGAACGCATATCCTGCCTGAAATCGGACTGTCACATACGAACTGACTGACTGACTGACACTATGCGCTCTTGACGAACTGACTGACAACGAGCGGCAACACATTTGGCCTAGGAATGAACGATTAGGAAGCACTCACAAGAGAATGGTGTTAGATAAGGTGATTTCCGCCCATTTGGACGAATGTCCGGAAACGTTTGCTGATAGTGATAGATAGATAATATTTTCCTACGAACATAAACATCATTTGGGCACCGGAGAAACGGGAAAGGATGATGAATTCATGCCAAAATCGGACGTAACAGAAATGAGGGCAATGTCTTTCAACTTCATTTGTTTACCTGTAATTCATTTCGCGTGTGTTTCCATGTCGTATGGAAAAAATACCGCCACACGGGAGTTGCAGGTCGCACAGTCCATTGACTTGTATTGTTTCGCAATGATGCAGCATTCATCATACACGCCACTATCAAACGGTATTAATAACAAGCCAGGGCAAGAGGCAAAATCATAAATATCATTTATATGCGTCATTCCTTTCCCGATACGATCCACTTTTCTGCGACTCCATTTTCCCAACCGCTTCCGTTGGCCGTTGGGTGGCGTGGATTGAAAATCATTTTCAAGAGCAACAGGAGAGTGAGAAAGAGAGAACCATAGAACATTGAAAAAGTGGTTCGCAATTGAAGACTTTGGTTAAATTATTATTACGTAGACACACATGACCGCATCTCGTGAGAAGATTTTCCCCCCGCTGACCCACCGTGGGTGATTGTGTTCTTTGTCTGTGTAGCTTCCTCCACTCTTTTCCGCTTTTCCCTCGGTTCGATCGCATCGTCATGTGCTTTCTTTTTTGTTTCACCTGTCCGGCTGTTTGCTCGGCTGACCAATGTCCAAAGCGTTTCCATCGTTGGTTCCGTGGTGCCATCGTTGTGTGGAAAAGCTCGGAAATTCCTTTGCATGTGCTCGTGCTCGAGGGCACTCTGTGGGTCATTAAACGAGGGGAGTCATAATTTAGACTGATTTTTCCCTTCCCGATGGCGAAGCGGTGGTGGACTCGAAAGCATCTCTTTAGTGGATGCATTCAATTTTAATCCCCTGCCTTCCTCCAATGGGTTGTTCCATTCCCTCGGCCCCTCCCGGGAAGGGGGCAGAATTTCAGCAAAAGATTCTGTGATAGTGTTTGTGTTCGAACGGAAAGCAATTGAACGGAACAATGTGATCATTTCGTTGAACAACGGTTCTTCAACGTGGATGAGGTAAGAACTGGGAAATGTCCGGGAAATGTTGGAATGGCCGAGGAAGAGGGGCTGCGGAATAAAGTCGCCCTATCGCTCATCATCTAGTTTATTAAGCATGTATATTCTTTTTGTTCTATTTCTTACACATCCAATGGGCAAAGCAGCACTATCATTTTGCTATTCTGGGCCACTTTCCGGCGGTTTTCCATCATTCGATAACTTTTCCTTATTCTTCTAAAGCCCCCTCTGTTCGCGGGTGAGGTTAATGGTGGTTGATTTTTCCTCTCTTTGACCGTTTCTGCAGCTGCGATCGTTTTTAATGTCGAAGCGATAAAACCGCGGAGCTGATTTTGGGACTGGATGGGCCGCTCACATTGTGTGAGTTTTCGAGCAGGTTCGTCGTTCTGTTCCCCACCAACGAGCACACAACAGGTACCTCATCGGGGGTAGGTACGAGGTAGTTAAGACACATGATGGATGGCAGACGAGTGGTTTAGATAAACGTATAAAACGAAAAAATAATTAGGACAACCCGAGGTGGGGGAGAGCGTTAGCCGATTTGGAGGAAATCCGTGAACGTAGAAAGCGATCAGTAGAAAACGTCCCACCAAAGGCTAATGGAGGTGTTAGCTTGTGGTTGAAAAGGCCAAGTTTAAGGCCCCCGTGTGCCTACTGTCAATCATTTCCTTTCCTATGCCGAGAAAAAGATTTTCCACGAGAACCTCCGAAAGAATGAACAACGTTTATTCAGCGGGAAATCGGTTTGTAACTTCAATTCCAAATTACGATATGGGAAAGCTTTGTTCTCCAAAATGTGTTTCAGCATAGAGTGAAATTAATTACGATTCTTTCCGTACCGTTGTTTTTGCTAGCTGAATCCAAAATTTCGCCCGAGTTATGACAACGTGATGAATTAGCCATATATCATATTTTTATACGATGTTTGACCATTCCGAGAAAACGGCGGCAGAAGTAAAGTTGCTATCAAAATCAATTATGCCCATAATAAACAGTTTCTCTTTCCGTTCCTCCGTGACCATCAAAAGCAATGGCCGGGGCGTCCGAGAACGATGGAGTAAAACTTGTGGTACCACGCTTTTCTGCTTTTTCGGTTAACCCTGCTTTAGCTCTGCACCATGCAAATAGGTCGAAATTATAGGTGAGAAAAATGTCTATACGATTTCCCACCAACAACACTCATCGGGGGGAGGGGGAAACCATGTATCACTTCATAGTTTGTATTTCTTCGAACAATATCTTGGTGCGAGGCGCAGCGAAAAGGTAAAAAGGCAAGGAACCGGCTAAACCTATTTACTAATGTAATAAAAACGTAAAACTAATTAATAAAAGCTGATAGTTAACCTCAAACCCTCGCGTTGATGATGGTCATGGCGGGTCGTATACATAGGTGTGTGTAAGTGTGTGAGAGAGAAAGAAAGAGAGTGAGAAGGTGTTAGTATGCGACCAAGTGACTGATTAGCTTTTGTCTATAACATCGTGCCATGTCAGAGGAGTTGCTACAACGAGCCACTCTGTCAACGTGCGGTCCTTTTTCGCGGCCCCGCTGGAAAATCGAGGAAAACAATGGCCAACCAACGATGGGGTGTGGTGGGGTGGATGGTGTTGTTTGAGCGCTGACCAATGTTCGGAACGACACCGATTGACCAACCGAAAAACGCGACCGTAAAACTAAACTAAATTTTTTAATACCCATTATGCTTCGTTGTGCTCTTTTACGATTTCAACCCCTTCCGGTGCGGCCGCGACGCTGACGTATGTTTCGCTAAGCCGCGCACCGACAACGGCTTTCCAGCCAGCATACATACATAAGCGTGGAGCTTTGGGCAGCGTTCGGTGCGTTCGGTGTTCTGTTTTTCGCTTCACATTTACTTCGGAAGCGCGGGGAAATACTAGAGCGTCCACAAGAATTGACCGCAACCGGGACGGGGTGAGACGCGCGGGAGCCTAGCCAAGCTTTTCCGCCGTTCGAGGGTTCGTTGTGTTTGTGTTTCTCGTTTTTAGCCACATTTTATTCCTGAACTAAACGAACACATGCATCGGTGATTTCGTTGAAAATGCGTGTTATCAATCGATGGAATCAGTTTCTGCCGCGAAAACCCGCAGGCGAAGTAAAAACGAGAATAAATTCATGATTCAACCAACAAAACCAGCTCGTTTTCGGCCTGCCTCTGTGTTTGTTAGCCCATAGGGTGGAGGGAAAAGGGAGGCGGGGGAGGAAAATACATAAACATCGCAACTAAAGCGAAACAACATCCAACCAGGAAAGATGATATTCGGCTGGTTCGATTGTAATGGTGGAAGTTACAAGTTTAAGGGTCGTTTGCGGAGAACAAAGAATGTTGTGGTTTGATTTTGGTGGGTTTTTTCACTCGAGAGTGTTGGGTGGAAACGCGGTTTTGGGGAGCAAGGGAGCGGATCCAGGAATAACAACTGGCTTAAGTATGGTTTCTACTTTCCTTCAAATGATAGAGACCTTGTTTGACGGAATGGTTTGTTAGTTTATTTGACACAAAAATTCAACTTTAAACAAAATAAGCAAAACAATAAATATTTAGGGAAGAGAAAAAGTGGATTATTTTACTTCTAAATCATAGCATTATGACGGTTAAAGCCCCGCAGATGGCCCGCTCAAACAGATTCTAATGGACAAACAAAGACCACCAGATGGGACGCGTAGTGTTCCTTCTGTGGACATAAAATCATTACCAACCACCTTCATCATCATCATCAGCCGGGAAAGCCGTCGATCGAAGCGCGATCAAATCAGGCACGAATGGTGCAGATTTTCCACTCGAATAAGAGTTTTCACGCGCGGTTCCGTCGCCGTCGCCAGACCTTCAAGTAGCGGAGCAATTAATTGCTTTGTTTGTTTGAAATCGTAAGATTTATTGGCGATACACATTTAGCCTTTAATGGTTTTCCTATGCAAATGTGATGCGTCCATCGGTCCCTCCGGGGTGTTTTTTTCCCCTGCCAACGACGAACGGTGGCTAGTAAAAACATGCTCCGCTCGGGTGGAAAACCAGCCAGTAGAGTCTTTAGCTCCGGAAGGACGAGGCAGATTTCTGCGGCTGACACGCTCGAACGAGCCTTGGGCCACCTTCGATGGATGGCGGGCAATAAAACGCAAGTGAACGACGCAAGGGCTTCACTTCGGGAGCTGGTGCGAATCCTGAGAGTTGGTGGCGAAATATTAGCATGAGTAATGTTCGGCTTCCCCCGTGTCTGGAGTCATCATTCGGAGCATTCGGTATCGATTTCAGTTGGACATAAATTATAATTATCAAGTTTTTCAATTTCCCAAATGCCCCCTGGAACAAGTCCCGGGGCCTCGGGAGTGCCGGTGCCGACGGTTTGTTTGTGCATTCCGTCCCGGGTCAGATCGAGAAAACGGTGCTTGATTTATGGGTGCCCGGTCGGCGGCTTCATTCGAACCGATGATATGCAAATGACGCAATCGCGGCTGATTGAATCCCTGTGGAAGCCCTGGGAAAGTCTGGTTCGCGCTCGGCATGTCGGGTTTTCCCTCGGCACTTCGGACACAATGCTCGGCACTGAGTGTATTAGGATTCGAACACATGTTTTCGATGACAACGATGCCCTCACCGATTTATGCCGTTTGATCCGAGCTGGTGGGAACCGGGAAAAGGTCCTGCCGGCTTTCGTTCTGACATTCACTCCTGTCAGCTGGTTTATGCTAATGAGTGTTCTCTTGAAGTGTGTATTTTTTTAACATTGTGAAACCACTTCGACGACATCTGTTGCCTTGGTGAGGCGTCGTCCTCGATCGCCATCGCACCGCCGATGGACTGATATTGATCTATTTCAATAGGACGGGGTCGAAGGCTTTCACGTTGCTCGCTGCGAGGGGTTCCTTCGGAATTGAACGAAGAAAAGGTGTAATTAGGGAAGGTGATGAGACTCGGAGATAGCGGGAAACAGCGTTCCGTAATTAGATGCACCCTTGCATGTATTTTCTTGGGGGCCTTTTTATCGATGGAACTCCATTTCCGTGGGTCTCGCGGATGAGTCGTTGTCTTCGTAGCAGGATCGAAATGTAAGAAATGTTGTAAAGCACTCAACGGTGACAAACAACCAAGCGTGTGTGTTCCACCCTAGCACAAAATACTGCGAACAGGAAAGCCGATCATTCCTTGATCGTGTTTTCCGATCGTTAGAGGTCTATTGATGGTCTGTTTTCTTCACAACTTGTGTCTCAAGCTGTTACATTGCACTTTATTTATCCAAAAACGAACGAGAAAGCTGGTATAAAAGTGGAAACTCATTCGATCAATCTATGATTAAAAACGGTTAAACATTTCTTCTGCAGTTTTATTTTCGAATTCAAACATCGTAATCCTTTTTATTGAAAGAAAACCACTTCTTGTTGCGATGATGATTAATGATACACTAGATCTTCGAATCGATGCCTTTTCCACGTGAATGGAAACGAAAGCGAATGCAAATGGTTTTTAGTGCCCAATACTGTTTAGCAACCGAATTTCCGTTATTCCGATCTCCACCTTTCTTCTCGGTTTCAAACACTCAGCTCCGATTGAACCAATTTAGGCACGTTTCAACGAAATGCATGTGACAATACATTTATTCCACGCTACTTATTGAGACCACCATCGAAAACGAGGATAATTTTTCATTTTTAATGATCCAACATCACGAACAAGAATGTTATCCTTTCGCATACACACATTAGCCGGTCGTGCAAAAAAGTGAAAAAATTGCGAAAGGGTGAATTTTACGCGAAAGAAATCCCAAGAAAGTAAGGGGATAAAGGTTTCCCTTGGTACTGAGCCTTATGGTGGAATATGTTATGCTTCGCCAGCGTGTTATGTATAATGATATTTGTAGATGTTGGTAAACCAACAATTCCATTAGTGTACTTATCACAATTGCAAACGAGGAGAGCCAATTGTGATGCAACAGAGCACATATGACACGTTTATGAAAAGGGTTTTATGTTCAGCCGGATCGATTACGTTTTATGCATTAGGGAACGGATAATTTTCGCAACGGAACTTAAGGTTCTAGCAATTCATACAATTGATTTTTCATACGCATAAACAAATAAGGAAAAAACAAATCAAGCAAATCTCAACATAATGTGACAAATACGATAATGTTCACTTCTTTACTGTTTGTTTCATTAAACGACATTTTTCTTGTTACAAACATAATTAAAAGTTTTTGATATCCGTGATTCAAAGTATTTTTCGTCTCTTAGGTTTACGTTTTATTTTGTTTATAATTACTTTCCTTAATCAATTCAAATTTCGTGCATTTCACACTACATCTTTTTTGCAATTGTCAAATTCGGACAAGCTGATGAAAAATGGTGTCACTGTGCGATTATGACAAATAGATCAAACAATAAATTGATGAAATTGATTGAATGCAAGCGAATAGAGTACAACCATCTCGCTTAGGGGGAACGCTGAAAGCAGTCCTTTCAGGCTGCTTACATTTTACCAGGGTATATCCGGATATTAGGAGCACAGAGCCACGGGAACAGGGGAACGCAAGTGTTGCATTATTGAATCCATCCGCTCGGATCGTTGCGCGGTGGATAAACGACAATATTTAAACGCAGCCGAATGTTTCCCACTTTCGATCACCGTTCATCCGTTGTTTGCCGATACATCCGTCGTCCGCGGGATTTGTTTGTTGGAAGCAAGGTAAGGGATACGACGGCACGGAAGCCGACACCTTTGTTATGCAGATGCCGATCGTTTTGATGTGGCTCTGCGTAAGGATCCGGCCGGAACGTGTAGATGTCGGCCGTACAACAGAGTGGCAGGTCGGGATGATTAATATTCCGCTGCGAGAAGTGATTGGATCGGGAAGGAATGGTCTTTTCTGTCAACCGCCGGTCGTCGGCTTGTTCCCATGGATCTTCCGGCCATGGACTCTTCCGGTACCTTCGAAAAAGGAACCCCTTTCCCAGCGGCTTCCGACTGCAAAGGGGTTCAATAATCCGATCCTTCGATGGCGAGGAATTGCTTCCGATTCCCTTGGAAACTCCTACACTACCTTCCGGAGTGGGTTTCAGCTTTTTTTTTCTTCCAAATACACACACACCAACCATGGCGACAAAAATCCTGCCGAGCGGCCAGGCTAACATCTTATTTTTACGATTCGACATGGTGCAGGAAAATTCATATCATATTCAAATGGGGTATCGCTCCTCGCCGGTGGCCATTTGTGAATGTGTTTTTCTTTGCGTTCACCCCATGCCCTGCAGGGGAGCGGGAAAGAGTTTCGGCACGATTTAGTGCTAAACGAAAATGAAAGAAACATATTTTTCGCTCCTTGGCGCGCAAAGGAGTTTCGAATAGCGTGAGGGGATGAAAGCCTTTGGTGGGGCGGGGAGCAGTCAATTTCGAAGATGAAAACCAACTGATTCAATTGGTCGGGTCCAATGGCGGGTCTGGATTTTGAATGGAAATGGTCGGGGCGACATCGTTCCGAAACTCCATCCACCAATTCGACAGTAATCTATGCAGTCAATAAATCAATGCTAAAGCATTGAATGGAATATGTTGCAGATTGGTCTAATCCGTGTTTTGGCCAGCGGGCACTCTCTCTGCCCTGCCCCGACCCGACTTTGCATGCCATCAAAACGGGTTCGTCCGCTTCGGTCCCACGAACTCGGAGGCCGGAGAAATGAGATAAATGAAACCAAATGGTAGCAGAAATTTGCCATAAAATTATCATATTCGATGGCGATGGTGCTCCATTTGGCGGAATTGAACGCAGCGCAGCGTTGGAACGGCCAGCACGCCCAAGTTTCAGGCTGGCCGTTTGAGAGAGCGTGCGATGCCCAATGGTCGAAAGGGTTATCTTTAGATTGGGCTTAATTCGTTTTTTTTTCGCCCGTCCTCTCTAAATCCGGTGCAAATAAACGCTCTGGAAATGGTCATTACGATTAGTGCACTTTGGAATCATGAAATTATGGACAATGGGACGGAGGATCAAGGGAGGAGGCGGTGGTCGAGGGAACTATTAAAATCCATTAGCTGATTTTTGGGCTCTGCGAGGACGGGTCACCACCAAAGGCTTCAATCTTACGCAGTTCATCACTGTCGCGCGGTGGCAGGGCCAGTTTTATGGAGGAGAAATTCCCAAGTGCCGCCCATAAACGTATATATGGCCAGCGTCCGGAGAGCCCGTTTCCGCCTCTTTGAAGGAAGCTGTGCGGCCGAGGGTTGATTTAATTGGAAGAGGATTTCGACAAAAAAAAAAAAAACTATGGGACGCCGGATAAAAAAGCAGGAAAAAAACATCCCGGACGCCACTTATGGCACGACAATGCGCAATCAGTCATCAGATTTGGAGCCGGTTTTCACTTAGCTTTAATTAGTCTGAGTACTATCGCCATTACTTTGGAGGCAAACTCTAGGGAGCTTGCACCTTACCTGGCGACGTCAGGTGGCTGTTGCTTTTCCGGACTTTCGTCTAGCCAAGCCTCCCGAAGGGGAATTGCCAAGTAATTGGTGTACGATAGTTTTACGATTAAAAACAACCGTTTAGGAAAGGCTTTCACTGTGTGTGATAACTGTACTCAGGGGTTTGCGAAATGCTAGTTAAAATTGAAATGATTTCCATTTCGAAACTGAGTCGGATTTCCTGCCCTTTTGACTTGAGATGCGATTATACACTCTGAACATACTTACATGATTTGATTAGATTCTTATATAACTCTGTTCCGGGGGGTCCGCGACAGCCGAGCGGTAGCGCCGGTTAGAAAATCGCCCCATGAGCGCCGGGGCTCACGACCTCGACGGCGTGGGTTCGAATCCCAACCGAGACCGGACCCTCCCCTGTACGAGAGGACTGACTATCCACGTACAACAGGGAAACAAGTCTCGTAAGCCCTTAACGGGGCAGGCATGACCAAGAGGTCGTTACGCCAAGAAGAAGAAGAAGATAACTCTGTTATATGGTTTTCTATTAGCTTTTTAAAGACTCTTCTATGTAGCTTTATAAAAGATCCAAGTCCTCAAACATGCATTCGCCTGAAAATTACCAACGCAAATTGTATTCCATTGTGGCGCCGAATTTCAGTTGCTGCTGCGATAAAATACGAGGAACGAATCAATTAAATTGATGCCTTTCAGAAGCTCCGAACGGTTCCGATCGGCACGCGCACGTCGCCGAATCCGCCATCTGCCGCTTTCTCTTTCCGGACCTACGCCAACAAGTCAGTTACGGGCGAAGGATCCACCTGCAGAAGTGCAACGTCACCGGCTTCGATGATGACGTTTACGGTGGCGCACAGCAGTGGGCCTAATTGAAATTCGTAACGGCCATCCTATTGCGGGTCGTCGGTCCATTGCCTAACGTCCTTCGAACTCGTGTGCGTGTGTGTGTGTGTACATGTGTGCAATCAGCTGTGACCACATACACACTCGGCGGGAAACAGAGCGGCAAGAAAGGGGATATTAATGCCTCTTTGGTGAACGAAAACTGCGGGACCTCAGGATGTTCCTTCAACCGAAGACCACTGTCCTTTTTGCGGTCAGCCAAGGAAACGTTGAACCTTTGATGTGAAAAAAAAAATCGAAGGGGGTCATAAAACGGGTCCTTGGAGGGTAGAATTTTGTCTTTGCTGCTGGGGGAAATGGGATTCAAAAAGGAGAGCCTTTAAAAGGATGCATCAACGTCTTCGGCGGCCCTCGATGCAGGTGCAAGCTGCAAATGCACCTTCCGCTGACCGGACGAAAATGGAAAGATAATTACTGTTATGACGATGATGACGCTGCTGCTCCCGTTGTTCGCTGTCGGTGCTGGTTGAGCGCATTTTGTGGCTGGTAGACGCAACGAACAAGAGATCCTTTTTATTGATGATGTCGAGGAGACGACGTTGTGGTTCAGCTGTTTCCTCCGGGGGAACCTGCGAGGGCCACCATCGCTTACGATCGATCGCTCTTATAAATCAGCTTAATCAAGAAGCAGCAACCCGAGGGGTCGAGTGTCGTTAAAGGCAACGACCGGGTTTTGGGCCGAGGGGATCCTTTTCTAGGAGTCGGACATGGCCCGTTGACAAGGCAAGGCTCAGCTAGCAATCGTTATCAGCTCGAAGCTCGTAAAACTGAATTTCAACTCCCAGCGAATGGTAGGATCTGCTGGATCCACAATTAAAACCGATTAAAAGTTATTGCTTATCATTCCCCATTCCGATGGCAGCGTCGGAGTGTCGGTTTTTCGAAGGACCGGTTTAGAGCCAAATTCTCCAGTGTGCGAAAGATATAAAAAGTGAAAGACACTGACGGAACGGGAACCCATCGAAATCAGGTCCATTAGCACGTTCGGTATTTGCATTCATCAGCTCGGATTAGGGCGAAGAGAAGGTTCGTCCTTCGGTCCTTCGGGTGAATGAATCATCTCTTTGAAGCATGAAATGCAGCGGGAATGAAGTGAAAGGTCGTAAAATTATAACGATCATTGGAGGAAATCATTTGGCGTATCTTCGAAAATTGAAATAAATTTTTACGACTCCCGGAAGACGAGAAAATATTTCTCCATTCTTTCTGTTCACTGAAGATGCCATACAGGAACTCAATAATCAAAATCCCTACGTTTTTGTGGTTCGTTAGCATCTGTAAGGACCGTGATAGTTGAAGGAAAGATGTTTAATACAATAATTATATCTGATCACTTAGAATCCTGGTTTTCTACAGCTTTTTATTTACAAAGGGTTTTCTATCCTGGCATCAGTTTTCTGCGTTTTTTCGATTCATCCGATTTTATTAATATATTTAAAACACATCCAAGAGCTACAAAAGCTCTATAAAGACATTAGTTGAAGAAGAAAACAATTCAAAAACGTATTGTTATCGCGTTAGAACGGGACAGAAAAAGCATTAAAATGATTAATCCATAAATCATCGCTACCGTGGGTTCACTTCCATTTTATTTTCCTTCAGTGTTAAGAAGAACACTTCCGGGGAGACGTAAATTTGGAAAATATCGTTGGCTGGACGAGAGAAAATTGCAAAAAACAATCAAAACGAACGAACGTAACTCAATTTTCTTCCATTTAGCTACAATATGATTCGTGTCTGGTAAACGGCTGTGGGTTTGTTGGAAAGCAGAAAGAATAAATTGAAGCAGGAAAAATCTCAATTTCCACAAAACTCCACTTTTCCTTCATACCGATAAAAGAAGTGCATGCTCCACTTGCCTCCTTGCCAATGATCGGTGCATTAAATCACCATCACCGTGCATTTTTCTTATCCTATGGAGTACCGTTCACTTTTCCTTTGCAACAGTTTTAACGATTGGACGAAAAGCAATGGAAAACAGTTGATCTCTATTTATTGTTGGTAGTGCACTCGTTTGGTTAATCTTGAAGCTTTTAAAGTGATTTGTTTTGGAAGTTGTTTATACAAATATGGTTTTGTTCTTTTTAGACTAATCAGTGGCGTCTGGTCCTGAAGTTGAATAATTTGTTATAAACAAAATTCAAATTAAATTGTCTTCAACGGTAGGTTTGTTTGGCATTAACCATTATACAAGAATATGGAATTGTATGTTATACATTTTGTGTGAAAAGTAGTACCTAAAAAATTAAAAAACTTTGATGGAGTTCACACACTTCCCATCTAAGGATTTCTTAAACTTCTACTTTTCTATTAAGAAGAGAAAATTCTGTATAAAAGGAAAAATATTTGCGACGCAACGTAAGAATCCTTCCCATGCAGTGTGCAAATATGACGCAGCTTGCATCTTGCATCGGGTCCCTCACGGCACAAATCATCTTTCAGCTACACTCCGTGCGCAAAATCGAAATCCGACAAAATAAGCACGATTCTCGGCAAATAGAGCAGAGAAAACCTTATGCCACCGAGCCAAAGCCCGTGGAAACGGCCAGCGAACGAAAACCGAAAAAAGAAGAAATCGTGCACATGCTGGAAATGGATTTTTCTTCCGCTGAATCCCGTGACGATCTTCCGATCTCCGGCGTAGGACGAAAGGTGCAAGGAGGTGCGTCAATGAGATGCCGTGAAGCCATTGGATGCCAGCACCAGCGCGCGGACGCGGCACCATTGAGATGAGAAAAACAAGATTTATGATCAAACAGAATTTTCACGGAACATTCGGTGTGGGGCGTCGACCAAGCCGTGGCTTTCTTCATCCTCTTCCTGTCTTTGCACATTTTTTTCTTCTGGGGCTGGTGTTTGTTTTTCTTGTTTATTTATTTATCCGCGCCAAACCGAGCTGTACGACGATTCTTCAAACACACCTACACCGGGTGCGGTCCGGGGGAAAACCGGAAAAACCGGGGTCCGGGAAAAAATCGCATCGCAATGCAGCCCATCCTCCGACAGCTGCTCGCTTGCTTAGGCGGTGTTTGTGGTGGCATAAGGATTTGTCCATGCGCTGATCCTGGCTGGCAAACCACCGTATGCCACTCGGAGCGCCGAGGAACGAAGTGGCGATAGCCGGCGGATGAAGGTGATGGTGAAATGATAATAATAAATTTGTCATATTCTAATCCTGACACTGAAACAATTGGATTTGCTCGGGCGTAGTGCTTTCCTTCGAGAATTATTCAAACACCGCTTCGACTGCGGGTTTCGGCCTTGCATTCGGTTCGCAGAACTGAGCGAGAAGGAAAATGAATCACAAGATGGTTCATGACAAAATCACATCGAATTGGAGAATGCAATCAAACCTGCTTCGCAAATATGTAAATTTCTAAGCAACTCAAAGTTGATGCAAGCAGATGAATTCGGTTGGGGAATTTAAACACTTGAATTGTTCAGAAGCCGGGAAAACCTCATTTAAGACACAGTGTAGATGAGTTCATTGACTTGACGGTGGTATCCTACTCGTAAAAACATTGTTAGAAAGCAAACTCATTCCCGAAAGACATATTAGTAATTTCCTTTTCCACCGAATCCCGAGGAAAAGTGCGCGGAAACAGGGAAAGGACTAAATTTTCCACGTGGCTCCTTTTGCAACAGGGTGTGAGTGTTTTTATTACTTCAACATCCTTTCGAATGTGACCGCGTCCCAAACGGTGTTTACGGATTCACGGGATTCCTTCCCGCACCCGGGTAGCCCCTTTTTTATGTGTGATGGGTTTTCGAAAAGCTTACGAGTAATTTTCGGAAAAACAGTTCATAGTCACCAATCCCTTCTCCTAGGAGACAATTTTCCGAATGTGGGACGAACACATGTATGGGACTAAAACAACAAACGCTGGATCCGGGCGGGTGATGGGGACAGTCGCTCGCAAACCGAAATTTTCATTGAACTGGAAAATCATTTCCCGGTTAAAGACTACCCGGCACCGAACCGGGGCCCGGCCGATGTCTGCTGCGAGAGGGGGAGTGTGAGAGTTCGGGAGAGGGTTGATTGTCATCCGCAGAAACAACGCCATACATGCGAATGCTGGCAGCAACAGTCACAAAAAGCAATAGATACATAAAAGAGTGTGCGGCAAGAATTTCCGAATTTCCCAAATTTAATAGACTGCGAGAAGGGAATAATTTAGTGGAAAATTTTAATAAAAAACCAAGAAGCGAAGAGCGTCTCGCAACCAGCACATGTTGGGTTTGATGTCGATTGGAAAGGGTTTATTTTGCCGATGGCGCACCGGTCGTTCATTCGTTTCGGCTAAACTCTGGCCGTATTTTATGTATCCGATGCAAAAATATGCGATTATGGGAAATGTGGAGAATGTCTCGGTTCACCTACGGGTGTTCGGAATGTGCCATTGTTTTTGTGTGTATGTGCAATTATCATACCGAAGCCGCATTTCACACGGAAACGGAACGGAACGAACCGCTCGCTGCTGGAGTGTTCCATTTTAAATGTGTTTCGAAATGTAATTTTATCGTCATGTGAAATTTATTGCTTTCTTTTTCCACTCCTATCACGACGCTGAAGATAAATCGAGCAGAAAGGGTTTCGCCTGGTTTCGGTAATTTCGGTTCAGACGCTTCGCTTATCACCGGCGCTTTCTGTCGGTGCCATGCGCCGACTTCCGGAAGGGTTCTGAATCCGGTTCCGGAACAAATTTTTATTAGAAGGAAACCACGGGTTTGACCCGAACGAGGACACACGGATATCGTGTTTGAATCGCGTGAAAACAAAAAAAGGATGTAAATTTTATTCGTGATAATCAACTCTCAAACCCTGGCCAGTTTTCTCATAACTTCGTGGTGGTGTAAAGTTAAAATGTTAAAAACGAAGTGTAAAATGGTAAAGAAAAAAATTAAATATATTGCATCAATTATTCATATTTCCATGGTGGAGATAGTGGTTCAACTTCCTGAAAAAAAATTGCATTGAATGGAGGAGGATGTTTAAAAAAGAATAGCAGAAAAGGAATCCAGAAGGATACCAACTGCGAAACAGTTATCTATATTTTCGAAGGGCATTGCCCTTATTTAGTACATTAAAGTTAAAATGAAAAATAAAAATAAAATCCGATGCGACCTTCCGTGAATGGATTGAAATTATCTCAATACCCTTATCGGCAACTGACTGATTTTTTTTCCTTAACTAACCTTTAGCCTAAAGTCGATCACCCTCGAGCTGTTTAACTTTGGTCTTCCCATCGATGGCGTTACTGCATTGGCCTCGCTGCAATACTTTCCTTTTATCATCGAGGGTGTCGAAGGCGCGTTTAAGTGTAAGCGTCATGGCTAGTGTCTCTAATGCAAGACAAAAAAAGCCTTAAAATATTGTGAAATGATAAAAAAAAGTAGGACTAGCAAACGGGATTAACGAGTTTTTTATGTAAACTCCACAAGCCCACAGCAAGGGATGGTTAAAATTAACGCAAAAAAACTTATTTCAATATTTCATTACCCTCCTATTGTTAAGTAGATGAGTAATGCTATCGGAAAGGTTGCCGAGGACGTTGTATAAGTTTTTTTCGACTAACATCCTACCTCCCAAACATTCATAAATGGACGAAATTTCTAACCATTTCGGAATCATATTTTGTTACGGCCACGGGCAAAATGCAGTCCGCCGTCACGGGTTGATGTGTCTCCGAGGACCTTAGGAACGCACCGAGCCTCGATCGGCCAATCCTGGCCCTTCGCGGCGTCCCCTGGAGGGTTAACCGAGGTTCTTTTCACTGTCGTGGTGGGGATTTTTTTCACCGATTTCACCCTGGAACAGTGAACGATTTGTTCTTCGACCGAGTTTTTTTATTCCTTACTATCCACCGAGACAGTCCCGGTGCTTCGGTTCATTTGCGCTATCCGGTGCGTTTTTGAACAAAGGCAGATTAAATGAGCAGCACGTTTATCAATAATTGATTACGAGCAGGTTTTTTTTGTTTGGGTTTTCCGCGTAGGCTAATACTTAAAAAACAGGGAATTAATATGCTCGGGGCTTGGCGAGCGCGCGAGAAGATTTTCGGAATGATTAGGGAAAATGGAGGAAAATAGATGGAAGCATTGTAGTTATTCACCAGTTGGTCCAATCGCGCCGGTTACATCTGCCTATTGGAAAAATGTAATCGCAAATGCACGGCAGGGGTGTGCATTGGAACGGGGGCGAAAAGAAATCAAATTTAGCTGAAGAATCGTTTTGGATGAACAAATTTGCTGCTTCGTTTGGGGAAATAAACATTAATGGATTAATGCAAAATTGAAGCACAACTGCATGGAGGATAAAACAACAACACACACACACATTGAATGGAATATTTCAGGATGCTTGTGTTTATTTACATAGCATGTTGTATTTGAATATGAATGTATTCATCAATATAAAATTTTCAGAAAAGAGCGAAGATGAAATTTTTAGTATTGATGTAATGTCTCTCCAATAAACTAACTATACATTTTCACGAAATAGAATTAAAGATGGCGTCTAACAGTGTAAGGTAAGCTATGCATCACCCCACCAAAAACCCTTTATAACTGTATGTCCGGTTTTGTAGAATAAAAGCTCTAAATTCGAACCATGTTTCACCTGCCCGCTTCAAACATCAATTAAACATTAGCTGATACCCCGCGTGTGTTTTCGAAATTCCATTCAACTCGTGCTCCCCCCCCTGCTCCGTACAAAGTTCCAAAGTCCGCCTGTCATTTTGAAGAAAACATTTTCCAATCGGTAGCTCCCTGACGTCAATGTATTTGCTTTACTCCAACCCCCCAGGTGGGAGGGCAGGGCGGGAATGGGCTTAGTTCGACGAACCGCGGCCAGTGCGTGCCGTCATTTTCGGGCGTAAATGTAGCGTCAAATGTACGCTTCTGCCCGTGAAAAATGCCTCCTCCTTTGCCACCTGTTTCATGTTCGCTACAGAAGAGCCGCCTGCACTATCAATCAAACACTCACTATTTATTCTACGGCGCTGCTGTTCAGTTTTTCCTTCTACCCCTCGAGTGATCGCGCAAGGAAGGTGTTTGCCTCAGGTGCCTCCTCCCCGTATGGCCACGGGCCAATTCGGTCTTGGGTTTATCTGTTTTCGGTATGAATAGTTATCAATCAAAGCCGGAACTAATGTGATCGTACCGTTTGTAAATGTCGCGCCAAAACCGGAACTCTAAATCCACTCGTACTCCATTCCACCGCGGACAGCTCGGGCAGAGGATTTCTACAAAAAATTGGGGTTTTTGAACTCGATAAACTTATGTGCCAATTCAGAACACTAAGGCTTACTCAGTGCTACCAGCTTGAAAATCAATTCAACAGCCAATCAAGGAACGAAATATTATATGGTACTTTCGGCTTGATTTTTACGTTCGCCATTACAATGCCGGGTTTAGTTTCATCATTAACCTTTCAGGGTTTTCCAAGGCTTCTCCTGGGTTATTAAGTTTGATATGTTTAGATGAGTTGGTAGAAGTTTCTTACATTCTTAGTTTTATGTTGCCGTCTCATGGAAACGTTTTTCATTCCCTTAAATTACTTAGGATATTCGAATAATCAATAAAATTCTAGGGCTGAGAAATATTTCCATAAGTTTTGAATATTTATCAGTTTAGATAACCCTTATATAGTACGATAATCTGCGCCCTCACAGATAATGTTTTTCTCGCCGCAGTTTACGACGCAAAGGATGAACAATTTAACGAGCCAGGAAAGCGAGAGTCATCGAATAGGAACTAAGTTTACGAGGTTCTGGTGGGGCCCACACCGCTCGCTTACCTGACGATCGATTAATCAACCCATTTTACTGCCTCATGTTTCACGTGTGTCTTAGCCCACGGGCAAGCCCAAATCAGCAGCAGAAAAGCGTCGAAAGACGGACTCGTGTAATTTAAAGTATGCGGGCGCGAGGTCGATCCTAACGCTAACGTCGAATAAAAAGGTGAACATACACATTTGTTACAAAACCGCACGGTTTTTACACTTGTCCAACCATGGGGTGTGTGGGTCCCGAACCTGCGAACAAGAAGTGCGACCCCATTGGGCTTCCTTTGTGCCGACTCAAGACGAATAAAACGCACAATGACGCACCATGACGCATTGTGGCGATCACTGAAGCATATTGAGCGTCATTAAGGATCCACTCTAGCGTAGAAAATGTTCACCCATCAAATTATTGTGCAAAAGGTTTTGAAAAGCATTTATATTTAAATGTTTTGGTTGGATGCATTGTTTCTTGGGTTCTTCATGATTTTTTTTTTGTACAGATATACGTCGAAGTAGGCTCTTTTTTCCATGTATTCAACATTGTGGATGGTACAACAATGAATCCGATTGATGAATGAACAACCGCTGAGAGAAAAACAAACCGAAAATACATCGAATAAAAGTTAAATTTGTGACGTAAAGCGAAAAGGAAGCCGGAACCTTGGTTTAAACTAAACCACACTCATTTTAAACCGGAAATACTGATACTTATTGATTGGAGTTAGTGTCTGCGTCATGGAAATGAACATTCTTCTTCGGATCCTCTTTGTCTAACATCTCAACCTGATGCTGGTCGTCTAGAAAGCGTGTCGGTTTTGTTAATGAGTGCAACATTGCAATCAATTGAGCATAGGTCCAATGAAGTGTGACAACAATGCACTGGCTATCGTGCAAACGGCCGCGTTGGGCCTTTAAACCTAAGACACTGATTTCGCCCGGTTCCGCCCCGCGGAGGAGGTTGCGTCGACATCCACCCACTCCGGCGTGGAACACAGTGTTAATCTAAATTACCAATCAACCCGAATACCCGTCACACATCGTCACAGCTTCACTGTCGCCGGCGAGGGTGAGGTCTTCCTGAAGTCGTGCCTCGAACGACGGCTTATCGTCGCCGGGTTTGTAGGCGCATTAGCACAAGTGTGGAAATGAAATAAATTGATTACAGACAGCAGATGCTGAGGCTCATTTAGCTCACGCGGAGCTCCGGGGGGAATGTGTATTTATTCCATATTTTTTACAATCTTGCCCGACGTCTCCGCCTCCCGTGCAGATGTAGTGTCCGGTGGGCAGTTGTGAGCGGGTTCCAGATGAATCTGCCCATAGATAGAGACTTGCCTATGATAAATTGGTCAATTTAGCGGGAATTTATGATACCGGCCCATCGAGGTCAGGGAGCGTGCGAGCGCGGGACGCCGGGTCCACGCGCGGCACCGAGAGTGTAGAGATTTTTGCAGATTGAGCCTGATAGACGCATCGCACTTTTTGATTGGAATTTCACGCGTGGGCGTTGATCGTGTACTTGATAAACTCGCCTGGCAGCGGCTTTAATCGAGAGGGATGAATATTTGATGAGAGCAGCAGCAGCAATCCGGCGGCCAATTGACCATCATCGGCAAACTCCCGCCGCAGGGCGACATTGAGTGCTGGCGTGGAGCCGTTCAATTTCAATTACCTTTAATTTATGCGCGATAAAGACGATGAACGTTTCTTCCGGCCCGTTGCCATATGGTGGTCAAGACGGAGTGAAATTGACTCAAAATCATCCTAGGAATAAAGATATATTTGCGCTTTGAATGTAGAAGCACTTTATGGAAGAACCTTTCATTGATTTGATAATTATCTCGAAGCGAAAGACTGAATCAAGCATCCTCGATGTACGCCGGAGCGATGTCAGCCAACGTGTTCCATCGTCATCCAAGATTAGCGCGTACCAGCTTCGGGTACATCGTTGAGCCCGGTTGACGACCGAAGGCTTATTATCAGCACTAGGCCGGTGCCGAGTCGAACGAGGACATTCGCCCAAGCGCGCGCGCTGGTTCAATATTGACACATTCCTTTCGCTAAAGTGCATTGTACCATCGTTGGAAGCAAGGACATGGTTCCTAGCCTCCATTTTTCCTCTATCTAGCGGCCGACAACACGGGTTTTCAAGCTGCCCACAGCCATGCACAACGAGCTCGGTGCATGTGCATCCTTTGCTGCAGGTCGCCCTGAGTGGCCCAGTGCACTTGTGTGCATGTGTACCAGATCGCCAGCCAGCTAAATAGCCGCCCCGGTCGCTGAAGAGGACATCATAATCGTCGCCTGCCGACCGACCGGATGCACGCTCGAGCCCGGCACGATGTTGCACGGATTTGCACCGTTGAACATTAGCAACCGAGGGACGCGCATCGCCGCATGTATTTTTCTGCATCGGTGCCGGTGCAGCGTCGGTCGCCGCGCGGAGAAACATGTTGTTCGTTTCGAGATGTTTGCTTATTTTCATATCATTAAGCTCCGACATCCTGGACCGGGCTGGGAAAACCATTAGGTTGAAGTGTTGATTTGTTCTCCGTAGCCCGTTTGCGAGCCTATTTGTTGGCCCATTTGTCCACTCGACAGCTGACGGCCGCTCGCCCGTTTCCAGAACTCATCTCATTAGGCCAATTTGGCCGTAGAATGCTGGCCCTGCCCGGGGGAATGCGAGTGGGATTTGTTGCCATCAATGATTCCGTTTCATCTCGCGCCGGCTGCCGATTGGTAACAACGTTCAAAAATTAATCATTAGAAATTGAGTCGTCCCACAAGGAAGTCGTCCAACCTGTCAATCAAACGGGAAATGTGGTGGAAAATAATTTAAACGGGAACCCACCGGCATTTACGGTTCCGTGGTGCGCGAAAGGGATTGAGCAACTTCTTCTTTCAACCCCCCATTCAGTTCCGAAATCCAGCGTTCAAAGGCGTTCTCGTTGCGGCAGAAGGATACAATTAATCATGAACGGATTGCGGAGCAGGGTTTGGTGCGGCCAAATCGACCGGAACGCACCGAGCTCTCCCGCATTGTCGTCACGTTAGGCGCCGCCAGACACCGAGATTCATGGTTCGAGGTTTGCTGAAAATATGCGCGCCATGGAAAATGAGCGGGGGGAAAAACCAGACAACAAACGTCCGTTTGCTCTTGACGCAGGGCGTCGAAAGGAAACGTCGATGAAAATAAATGCACACACACACACACACATACTACGATGATCCTACGGAAGGTGTTGTATCCTGCACCAACGGGCGAACCGCGTGGAAAACCCAGCGGTTTGTCGCCCGGGTTTGTCGAAACCCTGGTGAAATGTTTCTCCCTGGGAAAATGCTATTAAACTTTCACGGCGTATTTGCATTTCCGATAAATAATGTAGCAGTAAACGTTGCTCGATCGGGACAGTGGCGGACTTTCGAACGACACGGTCTCTGTTGAGAAGATTGTTGGTGTCATTCTTGCTACGCCAAAATTTCCATCCACCAAGCTCCCGGTTTATCCGGTGGTATTCTTCAAACCTTCCCAAACGACCATTTATTTTTCAACTTGGAAAAAGAACCATAGGAGGAAACTTACGATCCAGCGGTTCCGTTTGGGGATGAGTTTTTGAAACATGGCACAATCGGGAATTGATCTTCTTGCACGAACACATTGATGCTTATGCCCAAACGAGGTTCTTTTTAAAAATCCACCATTACAGCAGACTGTTGCTGTTGCACACATGTCCCCGTACCGTCTCCTCCGCAATGTTGTGAATCTTTGATACGTCTTAATCGTTTCCTTCCTTTCGTCACGCAATCGTCGTTCGGTTCTTGTGCGACAACGAAATCACCTTTTATTTCCTTTCGGAAGTCAACGGCGGTGGCGCGAAAGATCGTTATGGGGAAATTTATGCACCAGAGACCGGCGTGAATCTGGTGGATTTGTGTAGGCATTAAATTTTATTGATATTACACACCGTGAAGGTGTGAGATCGGTTTCGGATAAGCGTCCCGAGGATGCGTTTTTTGAAAATCTCGCCCCGTGTTGGTAGCCAAGCTTCCATATCGGGAAAGTGATGGAGTTTCATGTCGGGGGCAGGGGGGGGGCCGGTCTCGTACCTGTTTCGAAATCGCTCATTTTTCCCTTTTTTATGGCCTGCATTGCATTGCAAATGATGCAACTTCGACAGCTTACGGCGAAGTGGGAAATGCATTGCTTAAATTTGTGATAAGTTCGACACCAACATAAACCTCATTCCCAGCGAGTTTAACGGACTACTTCCGTCGGCTATTGCTGCAGGGGTGCACTATAAAGTCCTATCACGTGCTAATTGTCGATACCCTCGAGTCGCGAGGGTGGACTCTCCCTTTGTGGTGTACACGATGTCGATCAAGATCGCTCCTAAATTGTGCCGAAGATTTTCCTTCTTGTGAATGAAAAACTAAAGCCGGGTTTTTGGTTCACGCTCGGTGGAGCAAGTCGCCCAAACGCCCGGCTGCGGTCGGGGGATACGGTGGCTCGAGGTGGTTGTGGTTGCGCGAAGACGTTCAACACGTTGTATTTTACCTTCGAGTCGACGCATGAACACGCGAATCGTTCCACGGGCGCCTCTCTTCGAGAGATTGAATGCAACAGTAGGAGAGGTGTTCTGTGGGGGTGGAAAACTCCAAAGCTCCTCTTCAATTGGTCGTTTTGCAAAGGAATGTGGTCCCTTCCAACCGGCGGCGGGTTGGGCTACACATAAGACACCGCCCGGGAGAAGCGACGGTGTCGAGCGCATTTCATAAATAAATCAAATAAATTTAAAATAATTCCCTATAAATTTTTGCCTCATGAAGCACCCAAAGTGCGCGTGCCGGGTTCGCTGAGCTGGATTTTATTCAATCTTGATCGTAAAAACCTCCAACCCTCCCGTGGGTCCGGGCGCTGAGGGCTGCGGGAGGCTGTTGAGTTTTCCTCCCGGCCTTCGAGTCGAGAAACAATTGACCGAACACCGTAAGGAGCTTTACGGACCACTTCGGGTTCGAATTTCGAGACAATTCGGACGCGGTGGGGGGATGGATGAGTCCAAGGGGTGTGTGCCGCATGTGAGGAAAGGTCGGTGGGAGGGAACGCGGCCGACAAACCGTGGACCGTGGTTCAAAAACAAATAAAATGTAGCTGAAAGATTATCATAGATTAATTTCCGGAATAAATTAA
Organism: Anopheles ziemanni; assembly: GCF_943734765.1. Classification (NCBI taxonomy): domain Eukaryota; kingdom Metazoa; phylum Arthropoda; class Insecta; order Diptera; family Culicidae; genus Anopheles; species Anopheles ziemanni. Next base: position 1,493,207 of record NC_080706.1, read on the forward strand.
AATATGTAACACACAAAAAAGTCCGGAGCCGAGGCCGAGGCTTCACTGAAACCGGCAGGGGTCGAAGGGAAGCCGGTGAGGTCGATATTCAGCAACGGGAGGGGGCGGTGGCAAGGAACTGGATGGATCGACTGGAAAACAAAGGAAAAACTTCAGCCAGTCTTGCAAGGGCTCTGAAGACTCCAACCGCTTCCAATCAACTTCCACGAAGGGGTCCGTCTCGGCGAAAAACAAAGACATGAGTGGGAAACAGGGCCCCCCTAAAGTAGGGCAGATAGGGGGGCGGTGGGGAGCGAGGGAGGGTAGCATAATGACTGATGGTTCTGCAGGCCACCTTTGCCAGCGCCACTGCGCATCGAGTCCGGGTCAAGACCGACGGTGGTCAGTTTGGAGTTGTCGAGCTGTGCATAAAATTTTTCAACTCAGTAGACATGCCGCCGCTCCCGTCCCCAGGCCTACCCTCCCCTCAGCCGGGGTCCTTATGGTCACATTTCTTTGAGGGCTTCCCGTGTTTTGGCGAGCTTCGACAAGGGAAAAGTTTCCGCACAGTTTTTCCCCCCCGCGTTGTGGTCACGTTGTGGAGAAGTAGTTCAAAAGAAAAGTTTGGCACCCGTGGAACAATGGGCCGTGGTGGAGTTAGTGGCCCAAACCTTTGAGGGGTAATGGGGGAGGGAACAAGAGAGCAGAGGGCTTGCAGTGGATGATGTGTCCGTGTTCATCGTTGCTCGTTTCCTCGAGATGTGAAATCAATTTGCATAAAAATGGCAAACCGGACGCCGGTTACGGATTTCGTTTCGCTCGCTGATGATTAATAATTAAACAAATGGCCGCGAGGTTCAAAGTCGCGTCTTCGTTACCGCCGATGACCAAATTGAAGACACTGAAGGTGTGCGTGGCCCGGGTAACTCAATGATGCATTAATGCAAATCTCTGGCGGAGTGGTTTACGATCGCCCATTGAAAGATGCTCCACTTACCGAATCCAAGACAAGGTAATAATAATCCGTTGTTTATAACTCCCTTTGGTTTGCTGAAGCTATGAGGGATGGGGAAGGAACTCCATTGGGTAACAGGTGCACACACTTACACACACCAACTGTGGAATGTGTCGTAAAGCAGCGAAGCGAAAATTAATTCTTCCAAATAATTCATCCTCCATGGGATCCACCAAGAGCTGGGTGGGGGGGACGATTGTTGTCTTTACAGTTCGGTTCGACGTTTCGTGTCGTGAATTATATTTTTCAACGACCGATGGTGATAAAAATGTACTTAAATATTTTATTCATTCGGTTTGTTCGTAACGGAAAACGTAAAACACCCCGACCCGTTCCTGGCGTGGGTCTCAAATGGCTTTGGTGTAATTTTGAAAGTGTTTTAAAATTCCTGTTTTCCCCGTACACCGTGAAAATCACCTCAATCCAATCCAATAACTTAAAAACTAATTTCTATAATCACTACAAAGCATTCGTAGTATTGTATACCCGTAAACAGGAAAGGAAAAAAAAGGAAACACGTTAGGATGAGTGTATAGCGTGTCCGGCACGAATCTGATTTCCGTGCAGTAGCGATCGCACGAGAAAGTCACTTTATCCAGATACGCAAGATTAATCTATCATCTATGCACGGTCGCAGCACATAAACATCTTCAACCCACGGGGTTCGAACGCATTCGAGAGGGGGGAAATGTTCTCCCGTTTCTGCGGCAAACACAAACAAATAAGACGCTCCGGCAGACGGCATGAAGACGTCTCACGTACAACTTAACTTACGACGGTTCGGCGCGAGAAGACATTGACAATAAATACTTCGGAGGCAAAATGGCAAACGGATTAAAACGAAAAAACTCGCACACACAACTCCTTGCGAGAGGAGCGAAGGGGGGGAGAGTGGCCGCTAAAGCAAGACGGGGATATGAGTACACATTCTGGGGGGAAACATATCTACGGTCTCGGCACGACAATAAATGTTCGACTTTTGCCTTGACAGTCAGTAGAAGTAGAGAAGCGGTAGCCGGGACGTTTTGCTGATATGTTGATGCTCGGCTACCGATGCTGCTGCCGACTACCCGGGGTTCCAATGAGATGTCCTCGTCCGCAGCCGTTGTTGTTCATTTGTACTTCATCTCTCGCTGCTTCGCGCTACTTCCCACATCCTGCACGACGATTGGCGAAGCGCAGCGTTTGAGGGCAAGGATCCACGGATCCGTATCTTGTGGTGTGCATCGAAAAAGGTCAGCCTCTCTCTCTCTCTCTCCGGTGGGCCAAAGGTTGGCTCCCGGCGGCCTGCGACTACCAGTGTTGAAAGTCATCAATTCCCATTTCCACGGCCACGGAGCAGGAAGACGATCCACGAGCACGGGACACTGGGCTCCCCGAGACGATCCCGCGGAGAACCGAAGCCGTGACTGGCTCCGCTGAACAATAAATATCTTGGACCGTATTTTATTGCCCTTTCTTAGGCATGGCGCTGGCCCGGGTGGAAGGGTTCATCGGAGCTATCTGGTGGTTCGACGGTCGGTCACAAGCGTGTCCTTTCCGGGCACAAGTGGATTCCATTCGCACACCAGCTACGCAAGGTCCATAGCGTTTCGTTTCGTTTCGATTCGTTTTAGTTTCGCGAGTCACATTGTCACATGTCTCTGTTGGCAACGTGCTGAGGGTGTGTGACGTAAGAGGAGTGTCCTAGCGGACGTTTGCGATGTGTCGACAAGTTTACCAGGGTTTGCTTAATCTAAAGCCAACCATCGAAGAACCGAGGATGAGCACTATTTTGAAATTATAAGATAATCGATTTAATGCTATGTTTCATATCGCAAAACTTGACTAAGAATAATGAAAAACGTTCAGTTCGTTGCCAGGGTTCGCATAACATGTTTATTTGTATAAAATTTTCAAAATTTGACATGAGGTGTTGGATCGATCTACAACTGAAATAAAAATATTTGCTTCTCCCTTCTTTATCAATCAAATATGGTCGTTATAACGTTTTTATTGCTACCAGTCGTAAAACTTCTTAAAATATTCTTAATCTTGCCCGTATGGTTTCTTAAAACCGTGATGAAAAACCCATAAAATTTGTAAACCGCTTAAGATGAAATACAACGATGATCACTTGATGGTCTGGACTTCCGGTCACGTGGTCTTCTTGCACAGAAGTCCAATGTTCTTTCACGATGGTTCATTTTTCGTTTGTGGTTGGTGATGAGTATAAAGTGTTGTATAAAGCCTAATGCGCTCTCGTTAACAACTCACCCTGGTGCGTTAATTTCGCGCATCCTGCTAGAGAGGTAAATGGTCGAATTCGCGCTTTATCCGTTGTTTGCACTTAATAAGTTTCGCTTTTACAACCAAAACATCATAACCGCGGGTTGATGAACATAAACTTCTTAAAATAAACCGTTAATGTAATGTAGCTGGTTGCATTAATAATTTTAAAGAAATCTTTAGTTCTTCTTAAGGTTAAGGTTCGTAATTTCATCTCCAAGTATTTTGAAACATGATATGAAATTTGAGGCCTACATGTCATTGATGTAAAACAAGCATAACGCAGTCGTGTAGCATAAAAGCACTTTTAATGCGACTGCATTTTCAAACTGATTTGAAATTCTACTTTGTATCTTCTGGAGCCCAAACAAAGAAAAGATCTAATTTACCACGAACAAAACGGCCACATTAAACTTGCCACATCTTAACGGAGAAGTTTCAACGTGTAGTTCAGTTACTGTAATAAACCGTTGCCGTGGTTTTTAGGAAAATTGTTTTAGTAAATTTTTTTTTCTATTAATTTAAATTGAGTAGAAAAATTTCGAACTCATACTTTTTCATACCTTTGCTTACAAAGGATGATGAATAATAAAAGATTGATGAGACCGCGCGGTTTGTCCAATATCTAACGCCCCTACTTGACGTTTGCTAATCAAGCATCTACTAGACAACTTCTTCAAGTGATACAAAAAAAACAACACAACGCGGAAGACAACACACTACCATTTAACAATTCAATTTAACTGTCATTTTCACGCCTTGTCTAAAGTGCTTCAAGTATTTAGGCAAACAGAGAAAATACTTAGGACGGGAATGGAAGGTACGCCACGGATCGAAACCTGACACTTTTCACGTGAAAAGCACCCGCACGTGAGCTGATAGCGTGGAACGGGGAACTTGGGAAAGGTTCACGGGGAAATTGTTAGCAGATTATTTTTTTTACTCGAAAGTGGCAAAAAAACTTTTCTGTTTTAACGCACGGTTTTCCCCCCCCCCCCTCGTTGCCAATCCGGGTGACCGAGAAACCGGAGATGAGTTCGATTCACCGGTGGTGAACTGTTTTTTTCTTCTTGCGCGTCATTTCGCTCCCACCCACCGCCCAGGGAGCCTTTTTCCGTAGCTTCCGGTCACGCGGAATGAAACGAATAAATTAGAGCCAACTGAGCACGGGGACTTGGAATGCTAAGGAGAAAAAAGAGCTTCCTTAGAAAACCGACCAACCCACCCACACCCTCGAATGTGAAAGAAAAGCCACAAGCATTTTCATGGATTATAAATTCATGGCTAATATTGGCGTTCTTGAGGGAGGCTGGACAGAATATCCGAAGGGAAGGATAAAGAGGAAGCGAAACAAAGCGCGTAGCCAGGAGAGATTTTACATGAATCACTCCCGGTAAAGGTCGGTGGCCAAGTGGGTGTAGGAAATTTTTCGCCGGGAATCCCTGTTCCATGAGGCTTTCCTTCACGTGTCAGCGAAAAAAGAGAAAAAAAACTTACGGACAGAACGCAGTGACGCCGGATCCCACCGGGAGGGTGTCCTGGGATAGGAAGTGGGAAAGAAAAAGTTATCCCATCTGGAATTCGGACCTCGACCCATTCACCAATGGCAGTACTCGGAGCGAAATCCTCGTCCGCAGGGCGTCCGTACGTGAGGGGAGCCAACTTGTGCTCTTTTTCCGAATGCAATAATTAGTATTTACATCTTTTATCTCTAATGGCGTAATGTTTAATCTTCCTTCGGCACCAGAACGCGTGGAAGGGGGCTTGAGGGAGTTGTATTTGGAGGATGTTGTCCTGATGGCTGAATTGTGGGATGCAGAAAGTTCCCTAATGACTGGAAATGGAGGGTGGGATGAAGATGGTGCCTTTTTTCACGCTCGTTTGGACACTTCGTGGTGTTTTCCCTTGTGTTTTTTTTCTCTCGAATTCTCGCGGGGTAATGCGATCGATCGTCACCAGCATGGGAGGGAAACATCTTTCTTCTTCCTATAGCCCGTCCAAAAAAAAACACCACTCCTTGTCGATGGAGGGCAGGACAAGCGGGAAAGCAAAAAACAACGACAGTTTTAAATTTTCAACCCGAGTTGCTAACACTTCAAAACGTCACCGTGTTTGGTGGAGGAGAATATGGTTTATGTGAGAAACAAAATTTGGTCAATGGTATGGCAGAGGAGGTAATTTTAATGGAAAAACTAATTACACCAAGCAAGTAATTTACAGCTCTCGACGGGTTTTTATAAACGACCAGTTTAGATACTGATCGAAAAGCCATGCGTAGGATTCTTGGACTTGCACATACGGGAATTAGAAACAGACAAACATGTTGTTAGCGCTGCCAGAAAAGTTTAAACATATTATCAAAGAAGGCTGAGTAAAATAAGATAGAAAAGGTTAGCCAAGAAATAGGTTAGTTGCAATGAAGACTTTGAGAGAGGAGGTTGTAATAGTATTTTTTTTAGTTGGTGAAGGTTTGATGAAGGCTTGATGAAGGTTTGACGAAGGCTTGATGGAGGTTTATCGATGTAGTTTGATTGAATTTATATAGCTGCCATTCGAACATCTACTAAAAACAACTATTCCGTTATTTTCGAGATAACACATGTTGAAGAACAAATCCAAAACAAGTATGAAAATAAATCTGTAATTGTTTAAGTAAAATGTATATCTTTCGTTTAAAATCATACAAATATTCCAGAAACACTTCTAACAAGTAAATACACAACTTTTTGTTTGTGTCCTTCAACTTTGAAAACGGGATGGTAGGTTTAATTTGACATTCCTCCACCTTCAACTCGTGCCAATTCTCTTTTCAACCACCGATTAAGCGATGATCATACCCCCGATCTCTCTCCCATTTCCCCTCCGGCGGACGTGACGGCTCCCAAAGGAGCGAACCAATTTGTGACTCATGTCACATGTTTTATTTTTCCCATAAAGTGTAAATTTTCCTTCTTTGATTTCCTTCGCGCGCCGCGGCGTCCTTTTTTTTCTTCTTCGGCGAAGCGGAAGGCGATGCTGCTACTGACCGATGCCTTTGCGCACCCGTGCGTCACTGTGCGGACTCGCACGTGGGACAGGCTGAGCACGGCGTGATGAGACGCAGAAATCACGAACCCGTCCGTCGAGCTCGCGCTACCTTTTGATCTGCGTCCAATAAATCATGCGGATAAATCTGATTTAATTGGATTTCATCTTTCTGGTCGTACACATGTACAATAGATCAGGGCGATGTGATAAGTTTCTGCGCCGCCAGTCGCGGCCGGCTTCTTCTCTTACCGGCTGCTGTGTGTTCGGGAGGGGGTTTGTGCTGTTAAGCCGAAGATGCCCCCATCCCGTTGCGCAGACTTACCGTGGAAAGTGTCTTCGTGTGTTGGCCATGATGGTCCGTGCATATTGTGCGTCGCGATCAGCTTCGGCCATCGGGACTCGATGATTGTGGTTTGAATTTAAAATCACAATCCCGTCGACGAACGGCCGCCCGTCCGAAGGCGAAGGAAGATCGCTATCGGTTCCGGGTGCTGCCGGCCGTCGGGTCGCTTTCGTATCCAAATCCCCATCGATGACTCACTTCGCTGGACAAGCGGCATGTCGGCAAGCGTGACTTTCGATCGCAACCTGGATCGTTGGGAAGAGAGTAGTAAAGATAACGTTCGCGCGAATACTTTTCCGACTAACGACGGCGTTGAGCGTCAATAAACTAAATTCAAATCACACCTTTTCTCACAGGTTTCATTTCGATTCCCCAAAGTCTTGAGTCATACCTGTAAGGAATTGGTTTCGACCTGATGTCGCAATCCTAACCTTATTCGATTGATGATCACCTTTTTAAAGACACGTCTTGCTGACTCCTTGCAGTCTTTACCTTCCAAAATAAATAAAAAAAGAAACAAATACCATCTGTGTGGAATGTTTATTGTGGCTTTAATTGAAATTCATTCACAGCACCAAATGTTGTGTGTTTCATGTTTGGGTCACTTAGACAAGGCGCGAACCATCCGCACCAGCACTTGACAAATACAAAAATAATCACTTATCTCCACGAAGGGAAGCTGGAAACAACAAGTTGCAGAGCCAAAACAACGACGGTTTAAAACCTATTTTTTCAATAGCTTCAAAAAGATAGTCGTTCCCAAAGTGATTCATTTCCCGCGGGAAGGGGAAGTCGTTTTCGGGCAAATCGTGCGGGTAACGAGGCGGGCAATAAAAATTAATCTCCAAATGACTTCAATTGATGTATGGTATGTAAGTGGCCGGCATCGTCCCCTCCTCCTCTTCCAAGCCACGGCTCGATCTAGAAACACTTTCAAGATCCATAAATTTATCTAAAAAACATTAGACAACCTCCACCGGGAAGCGGCGGTGGCTGCGGGATGGGAGGAAGTGACAATCCTCACCTCGAAAATGGCAGCTAGAAAACAACTAAAAACCGACACAAACCGGGGTCCGGTCATCCGGTGGAGACACAAACCGGGCCTCCGACCGGCATTCCAAGCGAGCGGCGACGATTTCCTTACGCCGAAATAAAAACAAGTACCCGCTTGTCATCATAAATATATCAAAATATATTTTAAATTTAATTAATCCACACATTGCCCCGACCCGAGAGGGAAGTAGAGCGCGAACGCAGGGGAACGCTAAGAGCCGACCATCGGAACACACAACCCAAGTGGACGATCGTTCCTAGGAAGTCTATAAAAATTTGAAGATACAAGACGCGACGGAAAACAAAACCTCCGGCTGATGTAGGCTGATACTTTTCACCCTCCCTCTCCCACCCGGTTTTGCCCCGGCCAGGAAGGGGCAAAAAGTGCCGAATTATTTCACTTAACCTCACTTTTAAGTACTCCGGGAATATCTTTACTCCTGACCGCAGCCTCACCAGGGGAAGGAAAAAACAAACCCATCGTTCGTGTGCCTTCCGACGATCTCGATGTGAAATTGAAAATGGAATAAAGTTTTATTGCTTCGCCGTCCATTCACCCGTCCGTCCGTCCGTCCGGCCGTTTCGGGTATTTCCTCCTTGAACTCCACGAGCGTCCAGTCCGCGCGTTAAAGAAATTCGAGAGCCTAGAGGTTTTTACATCCTCCACCGAGATTTTCTTTCTCACTCCACAACTGCTCGTGATCTAAAATGTTATGTTATGGGTCGCTTTTAGAGGCGTTTGTTGTTTGACAAAAACCGCACGAACCGACCCGTGAGGCTGCTATTGATGCCGCATTACCCATATCGGTCCCGGCGAGACGCGGCCGGATTGGGTTAATTGACTTCAGTTCCCGGTATCGTTGCACGGTGAGACGCACCATCGCGCGGCGACGCACAAACGCCGCGAGGTGTTTTTATGGATCAGGCGTATAAAATGGTTAACGATAGGCGGTTCTCTAGTGAAGGTAGATATAAACCAATTGAAAATGTTCTCAATTCGATGGTCATGATGAGTCTAGGAGGAATCCCTTTGCATGAAAAAAAGCTTGGTGAGTATTCCTACCGTCTAAAAGAAGAAATGCAATTGAGGTGAGATATACTTTCCTTGTAATTTTCCTATCGAACAAGAGTCTAACATCGAATCATTATCACTTTCAAACAACCACTTAGTGATCCTAAAACTATTTTCAACTTCAACAAATACCGTTGTCGCTAATTAACTAATTAGGATAGATGCACCATTGCCAAGGTTCCCGTCGTCATCTCCCGCTTCGTGGCGAAAAACTTCCCTCGATCCAAAGTCAATCAAGTCGATTGCATTCAATCTTTTGTTCAAACAACCGGGGTTGATGTGGTGGCGATGTAAATGTGTAGGTGCGTTTCCAAAAACGGTGGAAAGCAGTGGCTCCACTATCTCATCCTTCGTTTTGACGATTGAGACAGTTTGGCTGGCTTGGCTTGAGCAGCAAAACCACAGATACAAATTAGTCGAGGTTAACCACCACAATCACAGTACACCCAACCCCCATGCTATCGTCTTCACACCCCCGTTTTCCATTCTCGACCGGCAGAATCGACACCGACACGATAACGATCTTCTAATCACATTAGGAAAATTCATCCAATCTATATGCAAAAAGGAAAAGGTATCGTCGACGAAGGACGAAGGCGCACCATCCATGTGCGATGATCGTCTTACCGGGTAGGTATCAATTCTAGAAGCAAGTCATAGTCGGCACTTCCGCTTGTAACATCCGGTTTTCCGGTGTCGTCCTTCGTAAAAGTCCGTCGCTTACTTGAGTTTAGATTCCGTGTAATGTGATGTTATGCTGCTGGGCGTTTGCCGGTTAGCAGACAAACATACACTCACACACACACACACACACAGACGAGCGTCGAAATCGAGCCGGAAGATTCGATTCCCTCGAACTTCTTCCTACTTTTTCCTGTTTGCCGCAAAGTTCATTGCACAGCAAGCTGTGACTGACAACTTTCTCGTCGAGTGTTGGTAGTCATAAGAAAACCGTATCCTTCTTCTGGCTTTCCATCTTCGACTTCGACTAGGATGACCCCCTCTCATGCTTCTCAATTGGCGGAGGCTGATGTGAATTCAACCGAAACGTGTCGACCAGGTGATAGCAAAATAATCAAGGTGTTCAATTTGTTTAGAATTACTTTCCGGTCCCGGGTACCGAGGAACGAAGGAGGTTCGTGCTCGATGATGGGTGAAAATTGAGGTGCAAAATTGTCGCTTCTCTTCGATTCCCACCCATCCCGCTCGCCGGTTGCCAAGGAATGCGGCTTCATGAAGCAAACCAACAGGTGGCCCATTTATTGGTTTTGTATTATTAAATTATGAAACATTGATGATAAAAGCTTTTGATAAGTGGTTTTCCTTCACCACGCAATGGTTACTCCCGGTTCGGTTGCGTACTTTTCCTCTTTCCCGTTTAGTTCCCCAAACCTGAGGATGGAAGTTGGACGCCACGAAAAGGGTTTTCTTAAGACACACAGAACCCTTTCTCGCCCTTAGGCACTAACCAAACGGTGTGCATTCCGGGGGAAAATGGGAAACTTTTCCACCTGAAGATGTTAAGGCCACCCCTTTTCCATGGGGGTGGAGATTGTGGATGTTCCGCGCATTTCGGAGCTCCCGACGAACGAAGTATGTATGATGCGATGGAAAAGTAAATTTTCCCACCCTCCAAGAGGTACGGGATGGTACGAAACACCTCGTTGGAGATCGAAATATAAGGCAATGGCCTCGCGATGACGCCGCCGACGAGACGAGGAAGTTTCCTTATGCTATTAGACAAAATTTCATTCGCGATTTCTGTTTGCTGATATAATTATCGGGCGAATGCCGGAAGAATTATTGCAGTTTCATTGTTTTGCACACACGCTAATTGAATTCCGGTCGCCGCTGATGGTGAAGGTTCTTACTCGTGAACGTTGGAAAATAACGAGCGAGGAGGGATGTTAGGGGGTGGCTTTGAAATTTCATCAGTTGTTGATTAAGTGTTTCAAAATTTATCGACTACTTAAACAGGTATCCTGAAAGGTTATGAAGTTGGTTTTCTATAGAGAACATCGTAGATTATGGTGTTCGATATGAATGCTGAGGAGTTTGTCAATTTAGTTTTTAAGGAGTAATATTATTTGGACCTTACAAGTTAGAAAACTAGTCACTATAATAAGCGTTCAGTTTTCTTTATTTTTTTTTAAATACTCTTCCAGATGAGGTTAACTTCACCCTTGTAAAAACACAAAACACAGACTTTTTCTATGATGATTGGATGAAAAAACATAACAACAAAGAGAAACAAAACAATCCCCAATGCAGGATAAACCCCTTTAAAGTCAAGATACTTTTCCACTTCTCGGCAAAATGTTCAATCCTTTCCCTCCAAACTCTCTGATACTTCGAAGTGGCGTCTGTTGGAGAGATTACCGCACGCAAACTACCCCCTTGTTGCATTGCGGTGTAATGTCATCCGATACACGTCTGATTAAGCACGCCCGGGCACGGCCGGGGGAATGGATGGGTTTCGGTGTGGTTATCCTTCCGATGGCTGCTTTTATTTTACAGTCGCGGAAAAACCAGACCGAGGCCATAATTTTACATTAGAGACTTTTCCTCCCCCTCCCCAAATCCACCCTGCCGCACTCGGTTGTTCTCGATCAATGTTTAATAAAATATAGTTTCTAATGTATGCAAATTTAGTCTGTTTAATTATTAGGGATGCTTTGTTTCCCTTAACTTCGGAGCGCGACATTTTACCGTTTTTTTTTCTTCCTACCGTAGCACAGCTTCCCGACATGTTTCACCCCCAAAAAACGGTGCCTTGGCGTGGTTGCAAAAAGCGTTGATCGTAAATTATGCTTCTCAACCCCTTCTTTTCCGGCTGGCCGCGGGTGGCGGAGCGTGGGGGGGAGCGACCACGCGCCAGCACTAAATGTTTATCGGCGTTTGAACAGCACGCGGAGGAAGAGCTGCGATAGGAATTTTTATGACCCTTTTCGGATGAGCCGGCGTTTGCTTATCACCCGAGGTAGCGCAAGACGATTCGAGGCTCGATTTTCCCGGTGGCGTGTGTGTTCGGTTCGATGCGCCGAAAGGGTTTTTCTTCGACGTCCGGGACGTACGCCATCCACTGGCGGACGGTGTGTTTTGTTTCAGGATACAACATTTTTTATGCATCGGGTATAAATAAAGTCGGATTGTGTAATTAAATTCTGATCTCACACTAACCGATCCATTTCCCTCTCGCGTGTCGTGGAGTCTCGATGTGCATGAAAATGGGAAAAAGGAAAGTACACGAAGAACCCGAGCATAGGGTCATATTGCGATCCCACGAGGTAACGCCCTTCGCGGCGGAGAAATGGTCCCGGCTGGTGGGAAATCGATTCAAAAACTTTCGAAAACCGGGGATTTGGTGAGTCGAATTTCCATGGGTCGTCTCGAAGAAACGCGGTTGGGTTGGGAGAGAGGACGAAAGGACGAATTCGAGAGGGAACGATAAATTCCACACGATGGCGTTGGGTAAACTGTGAAATTGATCGGGAGTTTAGTGGTGGTATTGTTTTCATAAAAGATTAATCACCCGTTCCCTGTTTTTGGTTGGATATTAAGTGTTTTCTTCGGTGTTGGGTTTAAGGAGTTTAGTAATATTTTTGGATAAATCTAAAACATGTGTTGTTGAACGAATCAGTAGATTTGAAAGTTGATTCGAATGAGCGATAGCGTACGGTATCGCTTCACGAATAGAAATCGCCGCCATGACATGAATGGCAATGACAGCAATTTGTGGTCGTGGCAATTGTGTTCAATGATATCTGGCCACCGACGTGCTGTGCTGGAACCGTGAAAATTTCACTCCAATCATGGTTCTCCTACAATGGAAAATTAAATTTTCCGTCAAATTGCACCATCGATGAAGGCTGGCTGGCTTTCCCTACCGGAGCCACCGTCCGCTTCCCCTGGAGACACGGTTTCGGTTGCGGTCTTTGGCCTCGCAGGGCGTCTTCTTTCTCCTCCACCCCCCCACCCCCTTCGGTGGTGATTACCGATTGTCAACGGACGCGTTGAGATCGACGCCAGCCGTACAGCCGGCTTTGTGGCTTCTTGCGGCGGACAGCCAAGCGCATAGGCCTCTCGAGCCTCATCCTCCTCCGACGCCATCCATCGCCAGTTCTGGTTCAGGTGCGTCTCACTCAGACAAAGGGGAAACGAATCCGGATGGAGGGTTGGAAGGATGGGTGGAAAAACGTTCGCTTCACTGCATCGAACAGTTTGTTGACTCCGTGTTCTTGGGGGAAAGGGAAAACCACCGCAGCGCAGCATAGATTCCATAATGTTGCTTTCCCCCGCAACATTGCGCAGGGCGATTACATAATGATTATTGTTCTTTTTAATTGCTGTCACAAAGGCACCCCCCCGAGGGTGTGCGCACCTGTGGTGCCCCCTCTCCACCGTCGAGCGCCTGAATCGAGTGCTGGAAAAGTCACGGCCGGCATCTCCACGCAAGTGCATGTGGCCGGATTTGGGCACTGAAGCAAGGATGAAAGATGCACTTCTTGCCACCGTAAGAACGAAAACAAAAAAAACTGAGGGAGGACTAATGCCACTGATTGAACGCTCTATTGCATCCTTCGTCCGTTTGGGGATCCCAACCCTTTTGGCCTACCACGCAGAAGAGGTGACAGACGATGTAGAACACTTTTTATTTATCAGACTCAAATTACGCGGCGTGCTTAAACATGCACTGCGTCTCCAGTGCGTGGGGAAGGCGAAGGAATGAAGCAATAACGACGAAGAAGGGGACAGGGGGAGGGGAGTAGGGGAGTTATGTCGGCAATTGGGTGTCACGGCGAGCTTCACATATACCTGTGTGGTTCGTCTTTGGAAGACTTCGGTGAGCTTCGTTGAGGCGAATTTTTGAAGTGGAAAATTCAGCATTAATTTTCCGTCTCCAGGGGTCTCTCTTTTTGTCCGCACTACGGATCCCGATAGGGAAGGGTATTCGAATGGGGGGTAGCGGGGACCGTTGCCATCACATCCGGTGAGTGACATTAAAAGTTGTAGTTGACTCTTTCGCTTCGCCGCAGGCCGAAGCCGGCCGAAGCAATCGTTATGATTTGTACGATTTTACGAAGAAACGGGAGCATGGACCGACTCCATTGTCGATTTACCTGGAATGCCTCGGTGGCCTGAGGGGAGGGGGGCGAAGGCGAAGTTATTGCCGTCAACGTGACGGTGGGCTTACGGTGGGGGCCTCCTTCTGACAATGGCAATTACCAATGAACGCGCATCTACTGAACGGTTGGATGGTTGAATTGATGGCCGACGGCTTTCCACCGGCGAACATGATGATCATCGTGATGATGACGACAATCAATGACGATTATGTGCACCTCGGACGCAGCGATCTGTCATTTGCCATTCAATCCACCTGATGGCAGCCATTCGTTCGTTCGTTCGCTCGCTCGCTTCTCCCTTTTTCCGCGTGCACTCACTGGTTGATGCACTTTTCGATGCACCACACCAGGCGAACACATTTTTCCCTCGCCTGCATCGGTGCGTTAATTATACCTAGAACACTGATAGTTAGTTCGGAACTTCAGGTGGTCGGGCCGTTTATCATGAAGGTGTTATTAATATCATTAGAGTACTTTTTTTCTACGCGAGTCTTTGAGCGACGAGAACCCAAGACTTTGACGCAACTCGGACCAACCCTACGCATTCCCGGAGATAGTTTTACTTTGACTCCACGACATTGGACCTGGTGGTTCGCCTCTTATCAGTCGGTTGGGATCTTTTGCCTTCGTTGGCGAATGGCAGTGGAATCTCTGGGAGCTCGGGGGGGCCCCTTGGTCGGTGGCGTATATAAATTAGTAATTATTGGCAAATGACTTGTGCTCGACGTACAACCTCGAAATGCTTTGATGAGTTTCATCATCTTGATCAGACGAGCAAAGCCACTGCCGCCGTCCCGATTCCCTTCATTATTCTTCTCTTCTCGGTTGCTTGCTTGGTGACGCTCCTAAACACCCCTTCCAGTGTATGGTTCTTACGCTGAACTTTACGCAACAGTTCCCCGATATATTTTTGCGAAGGCGTTTGAACTCCGGTAGGTGTTTGAATGATGGATCAGAATCGAGGTTTCATGATGAAGAAATTAGAGAAGTCTCCAACCGAAAACGCAAAAGAAAAAGAGTGCAAAAGCTACAACAAAAGAGAACTGGACGAATTCGAACACACAAAAAATCCAGTTGAACTAAGAGCCTCGGAAAGGTGAGGTAAACCAATTCTGCCGATGGCGTTGATGAATTTCCGCTACGACAATTTCATGTGATGGATGGAATTTCGAAATCGGCGTACATTTGATTTCCATTAAATGTATGATTTATGAGCTCTGGTCAACGATGTTTAATATTTACTCAAAAACGAGCTGCTTAAATTATCTTTTTAATAAAAAGTGAATTTTAAGTACGAAAACTTCATGAACAATCGAAATCGAAAATAAAACATCAAAGATTTTTTGCTCATAGTTTTTATCCCCGAAATCTCTGAAGAATGAATTACAAAATTCACAAGCAAACCATTTTCCATCCCGATTAAACGGAAGCTGCGAGGGACATCGATGAAATGGAAACAAGATGCCCCGGAATGGAAAACACCAAAACATTAGTGCAAGCAAGGAACCGCGGAATGGAACGAAATTCAGCACAACAACAACAACAACAATCACTAGAAATGGACTTCCGACAGCTAACAAATAAATTCATTTATTTCGCAGTAATCAGCAAATCTTGAGGAAAAATCTGGATGCAAATGAAATTTTAATTAATTTTTTCACGCTTGCATCCAGGCCCCCCGGTCCTTGCGCGCGCCCGGGAAAACCCGCCCCACGGATGCAGCGTTCGACGAGGGGGCTGGAGCATGGGGAAGGGCACGACGCCCTGATGACCCAACGAGCCAAGGAGTCCGAGTCGTCGAGGCTTGCTGTCCGATAAAGGCAAAAAAAGAACTCGATGCTCGGACGCTCGGACTTTCTTGGCGGTGCGAGGAAAAAATCCACGAACCGTGCTTCCGTTGTGGCGTTTTTCTTGGAGCTCGATTTTTCCTCCGCCCGGGTTGCTCGCTCTTTCCGGTGGATATTAATCAAAGTTTGAATATGGCGGGAAGTAAATTAAGAGCAGGGAGCCGAACGCCAAAAACGTTGGGAGGAAAACACAGATCTCGAGGACAGATGGAAGTGGTGAGATAAGTTAAGTGATTTCCCTGCTCGTGTGCATCGGCGGTAATGGGAGGAGGCCGACGAGGGAGGTTGTTGGCAAAATTTAAACGCTCGAACGTACGGAAAATATATCATCCCCAGCACTGATGCCGACGGAAGAAAACGCGCGGACGTAGACTGAAGTCAGCCCATCGGACGATGTGACATTCACACGAAGCTCCAATTTAGGTGACAGGCTTCTTTTCATCAGCATAACGTTCCGGTACATCCTCCAGGTTGGCATCATCGGGTGAAATGATCCATTTTTTAATTTCTTCGCTTTAATTATTTGCTGCACGGCTCATCTCCGTTCCCTCAAATACACGCACACCCTTTCGAGTCATCTGCAGGACAAATCCCTTGGGTGGCTTCGTTTGCCGCAGGTGCGAAAGGGCCCAGGGAAGACTGTGGTGGAGGTAAAAATCAACGAATGTCATCGCGCGTTGATGAATTGTTTCGGCAAACGGCGAGAGGCGGAATTGAAACAATTCCCAGACGCTATCAGTGCCGATGCGCCCGTTATGGCCGCGGCGGGAAGGAGGGGAGAAGATTCAACCTGAAAGGCGCCATGTTGCACCGGTGGATCAAATTGGCTCCACAGGGAAGAACCGGTGAGGGAAGAGGAGGCTGGCGGTGGTGACCATCAAAAGAACTCGTGATGGGATGCTACAGCGGAGGTAAACATCAGCAGCATGAGAGACGACACATAGGCAAACATCAAACGCATGTCGACTCGTTTTCATCTGGTGCAGCATGCGACAAGCGTATCGTTGTGTGTGTGTGTGTGCGTATGTGGGGACAAACTGGGAAGGGTCGGAAAACATGTTGGCGCCTCGGTGGATCATGTTTGCACGAAATTCTTCGAATGTAACATCAGAACCTTCAGGGCTCTCCGGAGTGGAAGAAAGGCTCGAAACTCGAAAAGATCGTACCTGTACGCGTTGTACTTTTTATTTATATTTGCCTGCAATGCCTGTTCCGTGGCGCCATTCTGAAGTGGAGGAAGGGCAGGGCAAAACCAGCCACGGCGGTGTGGTGACCATGTTCGCCCGGGCCGTACTGATGCGTGCCCAGTTTCAGTTCAGCACCGAGTTCTCGCATGAGTGAGTGAAACTTTTGTTTTCTTTAAATTACTGCACGAATTGCGTTTGTTGTGTGAACGGCCCAAAATGTAAAAAAAAGAGAAGCGAAAAGCGCGTCTCCGTCGTCGTTCCCGATTCTGCATTACTTGTCGTTTCGGTGTTTGTGTCATTGTGGGACTCTGGCGTAGCATAAACCAAACCCCATCCCCATTCCTCGATGCAGCCCTCGATGGGCTTTTGGGCAGCAAACCTAAACACATACAACCGGTTAGAACCTTATCGGAAGGACGGCAACGTTCTTCTTGCGCTTTCAGCTCGAATCTCGGTGGGAGTATACTCCACCGTGTCTCCTTTTTCCCTCTTAGATGAAATATGTCCTCCTTCGGGCTGCAGCTCGGTGGTGGCGCGTTAAACGTTTGAAGAGAATCCGTTTTTACGCCACGCAAGAATGAGCTTCACGAAAGTGAGTTTTTTGTGTCCCTTGCTTCTCAGCACCTTTCGATGCAAATCATTGTTCCCAAGCTGGTGGAGCAAAGGGAAGGGCAGGTAAAACAATATACCGAAGTTCCGTGTTCGAAAGGGACTGTACGAAAACGACGATAGCAAAATTTTGCAGAACAAATGTTAAGGGCACGGTAAACGAAGCGTAATCGCTGGTCTCTCGTGTATCGTCGATATTCAGGCCAAGCGTCATCTTTGCTTTGTTTATGTTTTGCGATTTGGTAAAAATGGCAACATTTGTTGAAGCTACTGCTATTATTTTGTTGTTTATTGTAATAAATACAAAAACTACGCTAAATAATCATAGAAATTTGATAACTAGTCACGGATGAATGAACTATTGATTGGTTTGTTTACGTTCTGACAAGATTACGCATGCGATTATAGGGTAGGTGAGCCAAAATTCTTTTTGACAGATTGACCAGCAGAATACCACGATTACGCTAGCGATTACGCTTCGTTTCCCGTCCTCTTTATAAAAACAATCAAAATGGACCGAATCAAAAACGCAAGAAATTCGTATGCACACGTCAGACTGTTCGTTCGCCCGGTTGATGAGATGATTAGGAAGAAATGTGATAAAATCTCTACCTTGCACAAATGAACATTCCCGGTGGGACTGATTCCGCGTTCTGGCGACCGAAGACCATCACCTCAAGGCAAAATAATACCCCGGGGCGGGGGAAACGTGAGATTGATGCGCATTTCTGCAACAACAAGTGACGGATTTGCCCAGCGTTTGTTCATTGTTCCCTTGATTTACGCTATCAATTTCGGCTGCCATTTTGTGTGTCGCGGTGGGTTTTTGTTTTGTTTTCTTTTTTTTTTTGCGAAGGGCGTTTTTATTTGACTAATGGAATTCGTGACTCGGGTCAAACATGGTTCTCGGGCGAAGCTTCGTTCGAGACGCAGCATTTTATGTTTAATTTAATAAGTCCGAGGTCGCCCGAGGTGCAGGAAAGAGTGTGTCCAGCTCGCTTCACTTGGGGTTTCGTGTTTTAAAACAAAGAAAATGTGTGTGTGTATGTGTGCCCGGGCTCGGGGCCGGCAACAGCTGGGTAAATAAATGCATATGCTAATAAAAGTACTCTCTCTCCACTCCCTCCGGCTCCCTTTATTCCCGATCACACGGAATAACTCATCGGAAGTCCATCTGACACATTGATAAAGCCCCGAAGCCTTGAAAAAGTAATAGAACGATAGGATGGAGACCAAACCGAGTGTTTGGCCATAACGCACAAAAACCATGAACGTCGATATGGTCACTTGTCATGCGACAGTAGCGTACACGCGGTTTCAATTCGCTTGCGTTTCGATTCGAGCTCCCAACATGGAACCAGCCCACCGGCGAATGGTGATTTTATAAATTTATATGATTTTTGTAATAATGAGCAAACGCACGTGGAAACCCTTGCCGGGACAAACACACACACCGCCCGTCGTCCTGGTTTATGGCGATAATTTTTACGATACGACTCTTTCGCCTTCCTGTGGCGGGCCCCGAACGTCGGCGTCGTGCGTCGTGGTGATTTTACGACAATTTGAAAAGCACTAAAAAACCCCGTGACCCAGTGCGTAGGAAAGGTCCTTCCTATCTTTTGGCGTTCCCGTCCCGCCGCCCCGGGCCAGCCAACCTGGGGGTTCGTCCATTTATTCCGCCCGCCCGCTACCCATTCGGGAGTTACACTAATAAAATATTCAATTATACACTTAATCTTACCTCTTGCTCGCATCGTGGTGGGTTACGGTAGGGTTCGATTTTTTCTTTCCGTTTTTAGCTTTTTGTCAACGGTCCGCTCTGTCCGCTTTCGGTGTGCCCTTATGGGTAGGGTTTGCAGCCGAATCTTCACGCCCCGGGCACGAAAGTCGACGCCGACCCGTTCCGAAATGCCCACTAGCCACGACATCCCGCACACGGGAGGTTTCGGCGCGCGGAAACAGCAAAAAACTGTTTGCTTTTGTTGAAAATAATAAAAAATAATTTAATAATAGTAATAAATCACCCACGTTAATAACTCAACTCGGGTTGAACGTAAAAGTCGCCAAGGAAGTCCCCAAACGGTTGCCGAGAAGCATACGCCTTTCGGTTCGGTAGTAAAAAAAAAGATTCCACATTCGTTATCAGCTGCAAGGGTGTAGGTGCCCTTTCGCTCCGGAGGTGGCGATCACCCCGTATTTGATGAGAAATCAGCCGCAAATCCAACCGAACGAACCTACGCAAGACACCGATTTGGGTGTACGAAATCTTTGACATCACCGAGCATATTCGGTGGCATCACAGAGTTACGCCCAAATGGAGGTTCTGCGGTTGCCAGCGAGTGGGCAAGTAAAGAGAAATGCTTTTAACCGACCCGATTAATGGACGACATCTTCCACGAATGTGCTGCTACAATATTTTATTAAAGGACAGCTTTGGGAAGTCGTTTTAACATTACATTTTTCGCCGTGGAACATTTATCAAACCTTCATGTTAACACTACCGAAGTGGCGAATCTCTTATTGTAGTGAAAGTGGTATACATGAAAGTAAATCTATTAAGGCAGTTTTTAACAAACAAAAATGTATTTGCGGTAAATAATATGAACTCACAAAAGGAAATTAATGTTATGCTACAGACTAAAAGCAATAAAAAAAAGACCAACAATTTACTCTCGATCATCCTAAAACAAGAACTAGCTTCTACGGCCCAAAGCATATTTAAACCGAACCGTTTTCGATCGGAATCCTTGAATTCCACAAATGTTTGCCAGCACTTGACTTCTTCACGAGCGAAATATGGGAGTCACTGCTGCCGGGTAAGACTGATCAAACACGTTTGCGGCGTGCGGCGTGCGGCATGTCTAATCCAAACACATTCACGCCTTCCCAAACCCTTACCCGTGGAGATTAGACACAGAAAATGCGCGAATGAAAGAGTCGGAGAGGCTCGGGTGCAATGTTTACCAAACCCGAACCGATGGAAGCAAGCAAGTGTTGGAAAACTAATTGACAGAAATATCTACATGATTTATTTATGCAAAATAGTTCACTCCCTGTTTCTGGTTTTTCCGGGAGAGTAGTTTAGAGCTCCTTGAGGTTTGGTCCAACGCAAGGGTGATTACTAACTCGCTGAGATGTTCAATTCGGTCGCTTTGTTACGTGGAAATTCCACGCTTCCGTGACGCTGAGAGAATCGAGCTTCATTTGAATTTCATCGGGGAAAATCGAACCTACGAACTTAAATGACTCGTGGGGGGGTAGAAACAAGTAATACAGTAAAAGTTTGTCCTTTGCATCAAGCGAGAATACAAACTTCATCCCGAATACCTAATGCAAGAAGCTGCGGATGGAGTCTCTCTATTGTGTTACCGTGTGGCCAATTTAAATTTCCAAACATCATAGATAAACTATGGTTTTGCCACGTTCCCGGAAAGCAACATCGTGCTGCGAAAAGGTTGCATCGAAGGTCGTGCTTAATTAGAAGGCAAACTGAAATCGACTCAAGGCACTCCATTGTCGCGCCATGTTTCGATGTAGAAGTTGTTTCAAAGTTTCCATTTTTCAAACGCATAAAACATTCGTCGCAGGCTCAAGGACGAGACCAGTAGCGACACGAGGTCGTAAAACAGTCAAATTCAAAATCCTATAAAATTTTTATGGACTCGGTTTCGACGAACTTTTTTTCCCCTTTTCCCCTTTGCATCCTTGCCCATTGCGCCACTGGGAAGGGATTTTGGAAGAGATTTCGGACCAAATCGGATCAGTTTTATTCGAACGAAGAAGATCTTTCTGGGAAAATGGGTGGGTGAAAGGTCCGACGGTCGGTTCGGAGGCAGCGGGGAAAGTATGATAATCGTAAACATGAACCGATGGATGGATGGCACTGGCTCCAAATGTCCTTGAATGATGGCCATGTTCGGAAGCGCCAAGACACAAGCAGAAGAACAATAAAAATCCACCAGATCGTACGGTTTCCGATTCCGAGAGGTTGATACAATGTCAGGATTGCCGACTTACCGCCAGCAAGGATCCGCTTAGCAGTCGACGGAGTAGAAAATGGAGAAAGGTCGTTAAAAATTTATATTTTTATGTAATTTCTCTAGCCCTCTCGATACCGAAGGATGCCTCCCTGCGGTGTGGTATCAACCAAGAAATTTTGAATTAAACGATCAAGCGCCCCAGAAGTGAGGGGCAACGGTAGCAGGACTTCTTCGGAAGGCGTGACGCTGGCCACCCAAAGTAGGTCCAGTGAAACGACAATATTTTTACGACGCACGATTTTCGTCTTCCAGACTCCCAATGTTCCCTGGGAGCTCCAGCTCTCGGGCTGCCGTTGCACGGAGGTCTCCGTTTGGCTACAAATTCTGTTCGTGTTAATTGGATAAGGCTTTCAATCCTTCCTGGCACAACAACGCCTCCCCGCGCAGCTGGACGTGAGTTTGTTTTTATTTTCGGTAGTTTTAATTAGACCAGCCGATAACCACCCAGGCTGTAATCTGAGCGGAGGCAAGAGTTTTCCGGAAAGTCGTATAAATACCCCGGCCAGCAGGCCGCTGGAGGTTGGTTGTGTGAGGCGGCACTGCGTCAAAAAGGGTTGCTTTGACGAGGCGTTGACAGGTCGATCCATGCTGCGTTTATGATTCGAGATTTCGTTTCTTATCGGCTTGGGTTGGAAGTGTGTACCTTAATTCTTCGAACGGTAAAGATAACGCACCGTTGGACCACCACCGAGCGGCTACTGACTTTTTCCCTGAATCTCAGTAGGCCTGGTACGCATCAAGTTGTTATGTCAGACACAAAGCCCTCGCCTGGAAACGACCTTACACCGACCACGCGTAATGTTTTGAAAATTTAGCAAATCTTTTTCTGTATTTTTAGCCACATCCGACGTCCTCCTACCGTATGATCTGATCCTGGACATTCCACAGCCTGGAGTGCCCCTACTTTAGCTGCATGTGGCCCTTCTTTCCAAGCTCGATTGTCTGCCCAGAATGTGGAAAGAATTTACCCCCATTCCAGGTGCGTGTGTGTGCGTGGTTCACAAGAATTTCTACACGGCGAACAGGGAGATTCAGCTAATGTGGTCTTCGCCGAAACTTCAACGGCATCATCTGCAGCTTCGGAGCGGGATGTCGGCGATCATAACGCGAGACCCTTCCGAGGCCGGAGCGCCGAGCCTGATGGTTCATTGTTTGCCAAGAATCGGTAAAATGTGCAAATATTCTAATGCTCCGTAAAATGTGAACCCACAAACTGCGGGCCGAATCCTCGACCCCGTGGCGTTTGGTTTACTACAAACCCTTTGCCCGACGTTTCGGAATACCCCCGGTGGGTGCACATTGGTGGGAGACCTTCCGTTTCCAAATTTCGCTTGTTTCGGACCAAGGACCTAACCAGGGAACCGGTTCATCATGTACGTTATGATGGGTACCACAGTTCCGGAGTGGGAGTGAAGAAGCTGTTGCTTTGCCATGGGATGGCAGGGAAATATTCGACTAATCCCTCGTATAGCCTTTCTCCCCCGGTGCGTCCGCTGCATCCATGCATTGATGCACGGGTTCATAGCAAAAAGTGCACCATCAGAGAAGCTCCAGTACCATGCATGAATGTTTGCTGGAGGAGGAGGTTGATAGGGCTCATCAAATAAAAGCTTGGGCAGTATGAGTCGTACTCTGGCAACACACGACGAAAGAACGACCGGGACCATTCTCAACACCCCTGTATGAGAGGCCCCAACGCCATCCCCCCACGCTCCGGATAAACGAATAGAAGGCAGGATGGGGTCGATGGGGAAAAAAGGAAGCAGAACTAAGTGTGCGACTTCCTACTTTAGAAGTTGATGCGTGTCGTCCGTGTCCCTCGTGTTGGCAAGCTAGTGCGGGCCGAGGGTACCCTTTTCGTCGAGCCTTAAACGCGGACAGGACACATGAAGTCCGCCTGGACAACATCCTGGATTGGTGTGAGAAACAGTTTATAAAACGTACAATTTCATTTAACGCATTCCTTACAACCCACTGGTTCCTTTGTAGTCTCGTTGTGGGTTCATTTTTGTGAATCTCTCACAGTGGCACTGTGTGTGCGTCTATGTTCGACCTACCATGCGTCCGTGTAGGTAATTCTTGAATAGGATCCAACGAACGCCGCCTGGCCGTTGTATATCTTGAGGCAATTTGGTGAATGTTTGACCTAAAATTACAAAAATTTCCCATTCACCATGCGATTGGGTGCTACGAGTCTCCAAAACCCCAGAGGACGCATATCTAATGCTGTATATCTATTTGAAATTTGCCAGAATCGGTTCCGTATTGGAATGATGGTCTCGCGTCCGATTCTTCACCGCCCCTCCCTCCACCGGGACCAGGTCAGGTAAAATGCTTTATTCCCTGTCAGGCAGGCGAGGGTGTAAAAACGAAAGTAAATACCAATTGCAAATAACTTTTCCGAGGGCTTTGTCACACGCAGAGGCTTACGGTGCCAGATGCCTACAACCGTTTCCGTAACGCAGGGACGCCCCACAGCCGGTGTGGAAGAGGTGTGGAAAGCCTTTTCGCTTGGGAAAAAGGATAATGGTTGAGCCCGTGTTCTGCAACGGATAAAGTAAACAGAATCCGGACCCAAACCGACCGATGTCCGACAATCTATTGCCGAGAAGGGTGGGCATTTTTTAGCAGGCAAGCCTGTTGTTTAGGCTGATTGAAAGAATGGTATAAGGGCGCTTTCTGCAGACGCGGAAGGTGTCTCGGTGTGGGTCCGTTGTGGAGCCCGATGCTCTATGGCGATCCAGAACAAATGAATGGCTCCAGTTCCGAATGCGTCCAAGCCGAACGGATTGGGTAGCTTCCAGGAATTGGAAGGCACTCTACTCAGGGTTCAGGTAAGGACACTGTTGAAAAGGATATTGGGCAGAGTCGGAGGTTGAATGATAAGGCTTTTTATTTGCCTTTACCAGCAGTTTTGGGGTAATAGTTTGATTACTGGATGTTGATCCAGCATAACATGTGTTAGAGCAGGCCATTCATCTACAGGTTAATTGAAATGTGGGACCAAAAAATACATTCATTAGCAAATACGGCTCGGTAGGGAAAAGGTACATGTTTTGTGAAAGAACTGTTCCAAAGAAATGGTTTCTTTTCTTTATGGCATTGTGGTAGCGAGTTGCTTCCTAAGATTATGATGTATTGGTACGACTGATTCTTGTTAAAAGATATCGCATGTTACGAGTGCGTCGATATGCATGATTTAGCAAACTCTAATTCGTACGTCCAAAACCGAACCACTCAATTAAAAGATACACTCCAGTTGGTCGTATGGCCATGTTCCACACCCGCTGGTTCTCTACTCGTTGATATTCCTCGCAATCTTCTTCTGGCGGTTGATCAATTTCGTGCAGTATCCAACTGATCAGCAAAAACCTGGCGAAGAATGTGCCACGCCATAAATTCCCCGTATTGCTAGAGCATGGGAAAATTATTGATAAGTAAATTCCATAAATCGCCATTTGCCATCCGTTCTAAGCTCCGGCTCGAACACCACGAGCCCACACGATATTCGCTCGCGCTCGACACACGCAAACCGTTT
Organism: Anopheles ziemanni; assembly: GCF_943734765.1. NCBI lineage: Eukaryota > Metazoa > Arthropoda > Insecta > Diptera > Culicidae > Anopheles > Anopheles ziemanni. The sequence continues at coordinate 1,518,311 of NC_080706.1, forward strand.
TTTCCCGCCCCGCAGAGACGCGCGAACGCAAACCTGGGGCCAAACGCATGTCGCGATCGCGGTTCGCGCGCTGCACGTTGCAAATAATAATAATATTCCTGTCGCTCGCTGTTTGTCTTACTTTGGGAAAGGGTATCGGAAAGCGATGGTATTTATGCGAATTCGATTCCGGACCTCGAGTCGCCCCGGACGCCTCACCGGCCATGTTGATCACGCTTTCACGTTGGTGCCAAACGCTACAACCACGACAAGCTACCACCGGGCTCGCAAGCGGGTGGGAAAGGGTCGGATGGTGACTGCAACGATGGCGAACACGGTGGCTCCCTACGGCGAGGCGCATTATTTGTGAACATGTCGCCAATGAAATGTTTCTGTCTTTGTTTCTGCGTCTTCGATCCAAAACAGATTCCTGGCTTGTTGTTCCACCGTGATCGAGTTCTTCTGCCGTGGTACGATCAGATGGCCGGGTGAGCCTGGGGTGAGAAAAAATGACTCCGACCAGCTGGGTGGACAAATTGATACAAATTCTCCACCGCAGAGCGCATCTCTTCGTGGAGTTTTCGTGTTCGATGCGACACACGCTTTCTTCATCGAAGCAAGCTACGAAGGCTTGATCGCTAGCAGGGAAATCGGAACCGTAAACCGTTGGTGTGTTGGTCTACGTGTGCTTTCCGTTTTTTTTTACTTTTCGGTGCATGAGTTTGATTAATCCGCATAATCCTAAAACGTTCCGTTTAAAGCGGGTGAAGGAGCAGCTCCCAAGCAACACCTAGCGAACGATCGTTTCGGGGGGAAAAAGTCCCTCATTAATGTGTAATGAGACGATTAATTGTGCTCGCGGGTCCGCGTAAAAGGAGCGCCTGTGGCTTTCGGCGGACGACTTTTGTGATGGATACATCTTCAAACGGCGGCGCGCCGAATTGGATTGGAATTACTGCCAGGAAAAAAGGAGAGGGAGGAGGAGGGAGACACCAACACCAAACGTGCCCGGCTTTCGGGCCCGTCCAGGTTTCATGGATTTAGATGCCAACGCGTCGTTCCGGAGATCTCGATTTCAAAGCGACGCGCAAAAGAAACATCAAACTACGGGAGAAGACGGCTGACCGACAGCCCATAAATAAACATTCCCTCGGCATCATTAATCAATACCATCGATGAATGATTCCTCTCGGGCTCGGTATTTGGTCCATTGAGACTTTGTCCGGGTCGGGGAAGAGGCGTCCAAGTGTCCAACGTGGAAGTGGTTTTTTACGACCGATGCCTGACGGATCGGAAAGGTGATGAGTTTGGTTTTCGGGCTCGGCTCCTCGCTTTCAACACCCGGTTCCCGTAAGCTGACCCTCGGGTCCCAGGGAGCATAGATAAGTGGAGCTTGTGAATGATTTTACGGTTCCCATTAAGATTCATTATTTGATTTCCCATTGTGAACGCTTTTCGAGGTGCTCTGGGTCCATATCCGTTGCCCCGAAACCGACACGCCAGGACACGCTGGGTAAGAAATATTTGATTATTTTGTTCGATCTAATTGAGTCATCATTTGGTATGGTTTGGTTTCGGCACAGACCTTGGATTGATGGCACCAGAATTGATATATTGCCGATTTTGTGGCAATTCGTCGTGTAGCGGACAAGCGGACTGAACGATATCGTTTCGAAAACAGCTTTCGGCAGCGGGTGATTATGTTCCCACGATGAAAAGGGTAGAATTGTATGCGCGTACCAAAATTAATTAGATCAAATAAATAATCTTCACCTACTGCTTAAAACTTGAGGCATCTTCCCCCGTTGCTTTTCTCAACCCAACCACAACGCATTCCGTCAGCATCTTGGGATGCATAAATACCGAAGATCAAAAAGGATCAAGAAGATCACAGCACGTACTCCGCACCTTCGAAAGTCGGTCGTAAGAAATTATTTTGGCCAACATTTTCCTACCCTCCTCGCCCACGAGGAAGGAAAATCAAACACATTCGCCGAAACTTTCCACCTTCAATCAGACCGGAGGGAACCGGAACGGAAACCTTCGATGCCTCAGCCCGCGCAGGCCGGTCGGGACGTGCGATGGCGATTGATGTGGGCACATCCCGGCACATCCGCTGCGTCCTGCACGGCCTGTACAAATACTTGCCTCCGCCGCAAAAGGCCGGCCACGATCCCTCGAGGTTCCGGAGGGAAAGTAGTTAGGTTTTCAAATAGTTTTGCGGACCCTCGAGGCACTTCCCAGCCGTTCTCGGGACGGAATTCGACCGCGAGCCGCGTGTCTTCGAAAGTTTATGGCCCCTCGAAGACCGTTGGCCGAAAGGAGCGATGTTCAATTTTTCGAAACCCGGCAACACGTGCAAAGGGCACTCCGCTTTCCGCTTTTCCGGTACAGATATGAAGGCGCAACACGCAGGAGTGCAAATATTTGCCATCATAATTAGATGCCGAAAGTGCCGAGGGCATAAGGTTTCGGTCAAACAGTGAATGATGGCCCTGTGAAGCTGCTCAAACGTGTCGTAAATTGCGGGAAGGTCAAAGTTGTAATCCTTCGCCTTCAATGGTGTGCTTTGAACCTTCCAACGGGGCGTCCCGGGAAAAGGTTGGATAGTTCTTCGACTATTTCCTGTTTCTGCCGTGGATGTTCGAGGGATGATGATCCACCATGTGGGTGTTGATATGATTTTGACGAAATCTACCAGATATGAAGAAATCTTTCTCATGCAACACAACCACTTCATTGGCACCTTCACTTCGATGGCCATTAACCGGGCGACTAGTAGCCAAGTCTTGTCATCAATCCGCGGCTACGCAACAAAGCAAGCGCGTTTCCGTGCGTGTTACTTTACGATCCTTGTCATAACCTGTGAAAATGTGTCCATTTCGCCTCCGGTCAAGAAGCCTTCGGGGCACAAAAGACTAAACGACGAACAAACGAGTGTCCAGAAGACTCTAAATCCTCGATACCGATGAATGGATCGGACAAGTTGTTTCACCATCGTGGGCCTTTTTTTCGAGTGAATCAATTCTGTCTGGGCGGCCATTTCGACACGAAACGAGCGGTGGAGGTGAAGGAGCTATAAAGTTTTATTCAAATTTTATTTCTATTTGGCCCCTTGTCTTGTCATCGATTCTCCAGCTGTCTTCTAATAGGCGCGGCCGAGTCTCCCGATCCTCTCTCACTCGCCTTCAACGGATGGGGCGGCTGTGCAGCATAAAAACATAAAGCATAAACTTGCACCTTTCACTTATCGACGATCAGAAGCATCAGAAAGGCGTTAAGCTATAAAATTTCAATATCCGCTATAAATCACGGGCGATCAACAACGCGCTGCTTGGTACGCAATCCACTCCCGAAACCCATTTACATCTTGGCGTGGCAATCGAGGCAAGAGGTTCTGGACGAATGAGTTCGGGGAGCAGCGAAGGTGATAGAGTTTTATGGACCGTGACAAACTCTCCTATCACTTCCCAACCGGGGCGCGATGTAGTGTTCTCGGGAACCCGATGACATGGGCATCGCTTCTTGGAAGCGGACTTCTTCGGGCTCCAGGTTGTGCCCGAGCCGCGAGATCGTACGGAATTGATTTCCTAGAGTCACTTGACTCCGATTGCTCACCCGGAATAACAAATTGGATCATTTGAAGCTTTCCGCAACCGCTCGAGCACTCGAGGTCTGCGCATTCGCCCCGGCGCAAAGAGACGGCCATAGCGGGCCGACTTCTTCACTGGCGAGCGGCAATCGTATTGAAAGGAAGCGAAGAATCGAAGTAATGCTCCCGGTCGCTGATTAATTGTGCAAAATTAGTTTCGGATTAAGTCACCGACAATGCCGGTGCGACCGCGACCGGTCCTGAACGAAAATTAGGCCTCCGGGGGCCAATGGCAGGGAACCATCGAAGCGAAAGAATTGAAAGACATTTTTCAAATCGAATGTTATTAACGCCATTAGCGTGTGGCGTTGGCGACGATGCTCCGTATTTGTCGGTCCGGTTGTTCGAAGTTTGCCTCCGGTGACCCCGAGCTCCGGTTCCCTTCCATTCCATTTACTTCGACGAAAAAAGATCCATTTACTTCGACTTCGGCAGCCGACCGAGAACGGTCGGGGAAGGTGTACAAACTAATTTCTCATTTCCCGACGTCCTTTTGGCGATCCACCACTGTTCGAGTGATCTGATTTACAGGTGATCGCAGCCGAGGAGCAGCAAATTTCACTCCAGCAGTCAGCCCGGCCCGTTGGAGATCGAATTTTTCATCGACCAGCCCCGGCCCAAAACTGGTGAACCGAACCCCTACCCTTGAAAGATCCGAACCCGTCGGCTCTCGACTTTGAAATAATGGGAAAACCATCGACAGCAACTTCGAGACTAATGTTGGGTGAATTTTTCATCTTTAACCTTTTCACTGTTACGGTGCTACACTTTTTCATAACTTTCATTTCATGTCTGGCTTTTCCTTGATCTTTCTCTACCGTTTTCCGTTTTATACGTCTGAGTCTTTAGTTTCTCTTTAAAACTTTTGCCTTCTTACGGTGCTGCTGTTTGGAGTTCTTTCTCGAACCGTTCAATGTAATGCACATTTTTCACCTTACTTTCTTTTCTTCTCCCGATCTTTCATCTTCAGCCGCGACCCCCTTCCAGAACGTCGATTTCGGCAATCTGAACTTACGCATCTTTCATTCTCCGTTTTAAGTTACCTCCGAGGTGGTATACGGGAAGGCAAATAAGGTGTGCAGGGTAGCACAATAAACAATTTGTAACTTGCATGAAAAATCCAATATTTTAGTTTTCGATCCTACTTCAAGAGTTGTTCTAGAACGAACAATCGAAAATATTATTCCTCGTCTACCCTTTGTTCCGATCTAATTTTTCATAATTCTATCGGCCGATTTATAGGACCATGAACCTACAGTCCAAATCTGATTTGATCAAAATGGAGTATATACAACCACAAGAGACACGATTCAACCATTTAAACGCGGATAATTCGTCAATCATGAAAATCGATTAGTTCCACCATCATCAAGCGACGTCAATTTTCTCAACAAAATTGTCCACTTCGTCACCATCGTCGATGGGTAAAACCTGTGGGGTATTTAACCCTACGCCACCTAAGTGACACATTCAACATCCGACCCAACGTTGGCCAATCATATCGAATGACTGTTCGATTTCGGGCCCCTCAAAAGATGAATCACGGAAATCATCGAATCGAAACGCAGAATGAGTAACATGTTCAGAATTCGTTGATATTTTTGATTCGTTGTCAATAGAGTACTGATATATCTGTAGGCCGAGAAGTACAACTTTTCCGGTCATTCAATACTCTGTTTGAGATTTAAATCAAGTAATGCGTGATTTGATTATCCACCCCTCTTGCCTATTCTTTACCTGAGCCAGGTCATGGTATGCTGTGATCGAGTATGTTTATCCCCACCACTGAAGTCGATGATGTTGCGGTGCTACTGCAAATCGGACTCGGAAGCCGGGTCAACGAGAAAGAACTATCCGGGTTGGTGATCATCGAGAACATTCAAAGCCACCTTGAAGCGTTTGTTTGTTTGTACCAATCATCGGTTAGTTCAAGAATTTATGCTACTCCAAAAACAAGCTTTCCGAGTTGAACGAACTCTCGATGAGATTTCGACGTTAGATGTGGCTTCTTCCTATGGAACGCTGTGAAGTTTAAGCTTCAAGAAACATGTGAGGAATAATTGGTAAGCAATCGATCACGTACAACCTCGGACGGCGATTTGAGTAGCAAGAACAAGCCTTGTTCAAAGCCTTTGATCGATTCCGAAATGCCGTGAAACTAGTATTGATGTTGATGAATGGCTTTTTATAGCTCCGTTGCCCATACAAATAACGTCTAGTGTGGGGTTTTGTTCTTTCTATTGCTCCATTCCAATCGGTTTTTCGAGAAGGGAAAATGGCAGCAATATCGTAGTTATATCTAGAAAAACTTTTTGATTGTTTCAAGCACCAGAGGGAGAGGGTTCTAGTGACATACATAGTGCGAATAAAAAACGAAACGCATTTCCAGCACCTCAATTTCACTGCTTGCCCTCCACAGAATGTATCGCATCGTATCAAATTACTCGCTTCCGACTCCGGTGGGCAAACAAAAGAGCAAAACCCCGCCAATGTCACCCGGAATGCAACGGGTCGTGCATGATGCACCGAACAGAGTTGCATCCATAACAATATCGTTTTCTGTTTATGAAGCGTGTTACGATGCGATGGGACGATAGAATGGCTATAGAATTGCACCACAATCTGCTCATTGATGAGATGAGGTGACGCTGCTGGGGTATGGAATTTAAGGCATGAAGAAAGGCAGGAGAGCGAAAAAGAGGGAACGACAAAACATTCGATATGGATTTTGTGGCCGGAGTTGGTTGTTGGAGGTAGCTCAGGCCTATCGGAAGAGCCATTGCAAATCGGTTCTGGGGAATACAATCCTCATCAATTCCGCCCGGTCCCCAGACACGGCGGGGATGCAGTCGACTGCTCTCGAATCGATGTATTTTTGCCGATGCTCTGTTTGTTACCGCAACTTTTCACCTGAAACACGGTATAGCTCGTCGAACGAGGGCCTACAAACCGCAGGGGTTTTAACTCTTTGTGAAGGGACATCAAAAATCCTCGTAGGATTGTCAAAAAGATGTAAAGTGAGAGCTCTTGTATGTCGTTCAAGGGAAATTCAATGAGTTCAAAAAACATATTCAATACACTCATAGTAAGCTTTTACCATCTCATTTGACTTTCATAAAAAGCAGGTCAAACAAGTGCTTCAATAGTTAATGCAAATTCTTTATCGCCTTTATACCACGTAAAGTACTGAAAACATGGTACTTACTCGCGCTGGAGAAGATCATCTTCGTGGATAATCTTACACGGATCTCCCCTACTGCCACTACATTTTTCTGTTATTCAATCGGCAATAATTTTTATCAATTTATTCTTCGCCCGAGTCAGGTCGAATTGGTCCGAAGAGGGAATTGTTCGGAAATGGTGCGTTATCTCGAAGATTTATGACCAGTTCACGCGTTTCGCGTGTCGCGTCTGACGACACCAGCTGTGGACGGTGTTGGCGGCCGGCCTGTGCCACTCGGGTACCGGAAGCTGCGTTTGGTTAATTTATGATACGACGGCTTCTCCACGTCACGACGCGCGCGCGACACCAGAGAAATTAGTCTCCACCATCACACATCACTGTTCGAAGGGAAGCGTCTCGTCGTGTCAACGGAACTGATATGGATCGGGCCCCGATGGTCAGCAATCTGCCCGGCGGCCGGCCACCGAGACCGGCGAAGACGGAGCTCGGACCAGACGATGAGCCAATGAGCGTTAAAATGAACGTCTCGTGTCAATCGCTTCACACTTCCGATGGTCGCTAATTTACGTGCACACGGACAATTAATCTCAATAATTCAACTAGATGAACTTTTTCCGTCCCCCCGAAGCGAGTTCCATTCCCTACTCTCCACTCCCGACAGACCCCCGGATCATACAAACATTCCATTTTATAAAACTTCCAACATATTCCATCGATTTCACAAAATAAAACCGAACTCAACGATGGCTTAACTTTGTCTCCATCCTTCAAACAATCGAGGAGAGTGGTTCTTTTGCTTCAGGCGCACAACCAGTTCCAATATCGAACGATCTGCATCTTTCAGCCCTTACCCGGGGTGACAAATAGCTATTGGATAAATATGAAAATTTAGTTGCCTCCAATCTCCCCGAAAAAAAAAAACCGGTCGGGAGATCGTTGCGCCTGTCGATTGAGTGCTTCCCACGAAAACGCTTCGACTTTGCTAAACCGTCCCCCCCAGGCTTATCTGTGGATAAAAATCAGCTCAATGTTCGATCGTTAGCGATCGACTCCGATCGCAAATGGCCAAATATTGTTAGCGACAAGTTTGACAGGGGGTTTTTCGTTTGGTGGCTTTCGGTGAATCGATCGACGTTGTATCGAATGGAAGGAAGAAACGACCGGGGAAGGATTATTAATGATGCAACCGACTGCTCGGCATGTACTAGACGTAACCACCACCCGGGAGGTATGTCATCGATAGTTCAATTTTACCCCCGCGCGACTCGATTATGTCCGAGGTTATCTTCGATAATCTATAATCTGACCTTCGACGGAAGCTCCCCAGGTCGAAGAATGGCGGAGATTGATTAATTAGCCGCCGCGTCCTAATTGCCCTCCGACGATCGGGCAATCCCACACGATCTGATCGATCACTTGTGCCGCCTTCAGGTGAGATACTGTCGAAGGTGCGGTTCTGAAAGCTGGTAGCTGCTACATCCATCCTCGCATCCTCACCTTCCCTGTCCAACCGCGATTTACGAATCTCTGTTCCCGGTCGGTGTTGATATTGCGACTGCTGATGCGCACGATCCATGCGGCTCAGCCGAAATTGATTAATGAACGATGGAGTCGCTCCGATCGGTCGGCCATGCATCGATACGGCCATGTCGCTAGCTCCTTCCCGTCCTCGGGCCTCCACTCGTCCCCCCCGATGGAAGGAAAATCAAAATTAATGATTTCGATTGAATGCCCGTTCGAAGTCGAAGTTGGCGGCCAGATCGCGAGTGAGGATCGTTTGTACGCAGACTTACCGGACGGAGCAGGCTGTCTGGATGTTGGTACTGCGGCGCAATCCGATTACGAGGCGAAACAAATCATCACAAGCCCGGACCGTGGCGGACCGTGGACTCGCGCAGCGCTTCAATGGGGCGCATTCCGGGCGGGATCAATCCCGTTGCCAGCTTACCGGAGGATTCAATTCAATTCGTTTGATAAATTTACGATGGCTCCCGTCAAATTCAATTAGAAGCTAAACTTACGGGGTGTGATAATTTATTTTCCAACTGCCACCAACTCCATGCTGCCGGCAAGCGGTGAGTGTGTTTTCATTCACTCGCGATCGTGAAATATTATTGACGTATGAAAGCGGCTCTCCGCGGGGGTATAATTGGCATGAATAGTTTGAAAGGCAGGTTTATTCCATTCGGGACCAAGCGTGTTAGCTGGTAGAACCATATGTCTTATGCAATGTAGGAATCAGTTTTTACCTTCCGTTGCGACACTTAGATAATGCCAATCAATCAGCAAAGCTAGAGTGAAAGGAATTAAAAAGAATACAAGCAACTAAGCACGTCTCCATGGCGCTAGACGAGCGATAGTTGTACTATTTAGCGATAAATTTACTGAAACAAAATGAAATCTGTAACACTCACGTTAGGGTTTTCCGTTTGCGGAAATGTAGCTTTTATTTTATTCCACACTCCGCGCGGAGAAAGATGCTCGCACATCCGCGCTCTTGAAGGCGTGAAATGGAGTGTGACAATAACTAATGGCGGACAAGATTTTGCCATTACTGATATTGAACGGAAACGATTAAGCACCGCTGCTGCTGCTGTTGTAACGTTTTTTTCTTCACTTTGTATTACAGTTTTTCCGGAAGAAGCGACCATTTCAAACCGATTCGATGGAGGCAGCCTCCAGATGGAAATGGAAGAGAAAGAAAGAGGAAGAAAGCCGCGGTGTTCAGGAAGCAGCGATACGAAACTCAACATCGGACGCTCCGGGGAATGGTCGCACACTGCTGTGAAGTGCGTTGAGAAAGGATTCCAATAACCCATAAACTGATTCTGCGCCGTTACATTTCCCGTGGGTCGAAGAAACCGGCCACGGCTACCTTCTCGGCCGGTTCTGGACTAACGAAACGTTTGTTGCAAGGAATACGTGGCGTGGTGTATAAATGGCCAATGTAAACATTTGTCAATGAGTCAAATTATCAGATAGTCAATCTTTACGAGCGTTTTCAAAGATGAATGCTAACGATAAAGGTTATGTTCGTCGGCCCCGTTCGTCTGCCTCGATCTTTTCGGAGATCGGAGAATCCAACGATGAGAGATAGAGAAGGGAAAGAAAGCGGTCGAGGGACCGAAGACCTGATTCCCGCGCGGGACCCATTCGGAACATCCGAGCCTATTGCCCGGGCGGATTCGGAAGCTTCGTCCATCCACACTACAAAGCGCGACGAGTAGTTATGGGTTCGGGTGAGTTATAATCGAACTCAGGTTAGTCTCTAGAAGGCTGAAGAAAGCACGAGTCCACCCAGCAGCTACAGGTCCGGGAGGCCTGAAGAGCCCGAACGGAGAGAACCCATCGGCTCGAGAGATCGTTTGGAAGATAAGATCCAAAAGCTGCTGGTGCTTCTGTCGCCGATCGTTACGATGAATGAAGATGACTTCTCTTTTCATGACTTCGATCGTTTGATTCTATAGACCCCGCGGATCCAACGGCTCCAGGTGGATCGAGTGTCACCGGAGCGTCACCGTAGAGGTAGCTGGAAAGCATATAATAATAGTTATTATAATTTATAAATTTTATAGCTTTCCATTTGTTTACCTTCGGAGTTCGATGTCTCGCCGTTGTCGTTTGAAGGCTTCCAGGCCTGTCGAGGGCCTTCCTGTCCATCGAACATTCAATTCAATATGTTAACGCAACACTCGTGGTCCGAGATCCACAGGTCCCAAGAGTTTGGAGGATCCAAAATAAAATTAGTTGGGATATTTATCGAAAATGAATTTCTCTCCTCTCCCGTGGTCCATTAGCCGTTGCCCCTAATTTGTTCGGTCGCTTCTCGCCCGTATGGCAATTACCACCATCTCGAGTGGCGCAGACGTTTTTGGGGACGAATGGAGATGAGCCCCCATTGTCCACTGCGTCGTTGGGCGATCGAAAAGTGGTGATAGAGCGCAGATTGGACCTGACCATCGTCGAAATTCGATAAATTCGAGGAAACGAACTGAATTGATGATGGCGATCTTGTCAATATTGTAATCGAGTGTGCCCGAAGAGTGTTTATGCTCAGCAGCGATAGAAAATTAATTAGTGCCGGGCAAGATGTGGTTCGTTAAAAAAACCTGAATTTTGTGTCCATCATCGGTGGAACTTATGTTTGCTCACATTCGGAACCAAGATTCAAAATCTTTGACTGTATGAGATAGCGATTTTGAAATGTTTTGTCCATAGAATCGCATGACAAAATCACTTTAATATTAGAAGTCTCACGTTAAGAGTCACATACACGAAAATAATAAACCAAGTATATTCCTTGTATAACGGGACTCTTTTCGAATCCTTTCATACTTCAGTACCTAACGGGACTTTTTAAGGAAACGCATTAAAAGGATTCCACAGTTACGCAAGTGTGTTAGGCTTGGTCGATAACACTTCAGTTTAGCCCCTCGCCTCCGCGCAACCCACGTAAATCATTTCGATTATGTTTTGACATTTATTGCACCCAAATACGGAACTCCCCAAACCGTGCGTCCTTACTCACCGCCTCCGACCTGGAATCTGATCAAAGACAAAGAGAGAGAAAGATTGTGCAGAAAAGACCAAACAGCGTTAAAGAAACGGACAAGAATAAACCCACAAATACGGCACACCGGGACACCACATCAAATGAACCCAACCACAGGGTGATCCGTCGTCCGATCGAGAGGCAAAGACGAGGGCACGAGGATCCAATCGCTAACCGGTAGATAATTTATTCGTTTTCTATTTTTATTGCACCTTCTGCTTCTCCCGAGGACCCGGCCAGCCGCTTCGGAGAGCACACTTGTTCCCCTGCTGGGCCGACATGCCCACATGCCCAGGACTTACCTGCCGCCCGGATCCCGGTCCACCTAGACGGGGCTTTCCTTTCCTGCCCCGGTGACTAATTTATGTGAATGTTCGATCGGTGTTTGACTGCGTTTTGTCGCTTCCTTTTCTCTCCTCATGGTTGGTAATTTATTTCTTTATTTTCCGTTGTTTTGGCAGGGCCTCTTTTTGTTCCTTTCTCGGCTATACTTCCTCCGTTAGCCGTCGATTGGTTTTTCGATTTTCTTCTCCTTCCGCCGAGGCAAAAGGTTCAGTTTTGCTGTGGCCAGATAATCTTCGGGCCGAACCCTCCTTCCTCGTGGCGCTTCGCTCGTGTCGACATCTTCGAACGGTAAAGAATTAAAGAAACATAAGACAAACGAAAAAAAATACGGTGGCTACAGAGTTGCGTGATATCGTCTCCGTTTCCCGTCAGTGATCGGAAAACAAGGAAGGTCGGAGCGCATGAGAACAACGACTCTCTTTCGATATCGCTTTACGTTTCTTCGCATCGTAAAATATTTTAACATAATAATATTTCGATTTTGGTGAATAATACCATAAATTGGTTCGAATTGAGTGAGGAGTGACCAACCCTTTTCCCCGGATTCCGTCCTTCCGGCGCGCGGCCTACTGGCAATGATTTCGATCGTCAAAGGATCACATTTGTGTGTTTGTTTCTTTTCTATTTCCTCCGGGAGGATAAACCGCGATCGGGTATAGCAAAACTGAAGCGACAAAGAAGAACAGGTTCAATTTCAACCGTTGAACGCGAGCGCTGGTGATAAATTCCAGAAGCAGGAATAAATTCCACCTATAATCAATTCTAAACGATCTTGTACGCATGAAATTATGACTCCATTTGCCGACCTTCCATATGCTAAAGTGGGACGCGAGAAGATACTGCATGCAACTTTAAGAAACGAGCACGTGAGAGGGCGCATGAAGAAGTGCACAATAAATAAGAGCAACTGCAGGAGAATTATAGTTGGATTCGGTTACGCTTAGAAATGGCATTCCGAGGCGAATACTTAGGTTAGCAGAGAAAGATGACCTCCCCGGCTTCGAAACGTTGAATGTGGTTGTGAACGTGGAAATATGAATAAAGTTAGCAGTTATTGCGAAGAGAACATCGCTATAGAGTCAGATCAGCGTAAGGATTTGGCTGTGGATTTTTTGAGTGATTTTTAAAGCAAATCTTAAATGGAGATTTCTCTCATTTTCACAGATAATTTAAAGAAAACTTATTTAGTTTTCAATCACTCCCGAACGTCATATTGCAAAAGTAATTAGAAGCCATCACCGATCACCGTGCGTGGATGCATGATTGATTATCTTCGTAAATCCAATTCCCCATCCGGGAAACAACCTGCTGCCTTCACTTACGAACCAGCCCGTCTTCTCCAACAAAGAGCCAGAAAGTAATAAAATTCTACCACGAACTAACGCTCCAAACACCAGCCAATACGTGTACGAAACCGAACGCATTCCGACGGGTGCACTTGCGGATTTGGCAGCGGACTGATTGATTGCATTTATGCATTCCCTCGGATTCTGGGAAAAGGCCTCCTCTCCAGACGTTTCGGAGGAAACTTCCCACTCGAAGGGCAGCTCATCAATCAATTTGAAACTTCCTCCTTTCTAATAATCGTGTGCGCTCATATCGAGTCAATTGAGTTCGTTTGCCGGTTGGGAAAAGAAGGCAAGGAAAGGAGCAAATCTGCGCTGCGAGAACATAAATTCAATTATCTCGCAATGGATAGGAAGCCATTGCTCACGGTGCCATTATTGTTTGGTAATGGGCAGCCGCTCCTAGAGCAAAACCCGTTCCTGACTGCTTGCGAAATGGGTGGCACATGTGCAAATGAAATTTAACTTTTAATTACTTTTAATTTCCTTTTCATTAATTTTAAACGCCACTCATCGGCTTCATTGGCGATTTCTCCGGGGGCCCCAGACTTACGGATCTCGCTTCGATCCACCGGAGATGGACACCGGAGCACCGGCCAACGAAAGGATACATTTTCAACACAAAAAATCAACACTCCCGACACACGAATGAGGTGGAAAATTTCTCGCTACCAATTTCACCTTTCGCTGCTTTCCGGGGAGTGATCGGATATCGAATCAGTTCCGAAAAAGAACGAGGAAGACCGCTGCATAAACAACCCAAGGCAGGCTGGCTTACAAGTGGATCAGAGGTGAGTACATGGAAATATAAAAGGGTTTAAAAAATCACTATATCAAACGCTCACCCTGCCCCGCCGAAGTATCGAACAAACGTTACGAACCACGCCAATACGGAACGCCAATGGAGTGGGTTCGTATCGTTCGGATCGGGATCGGGAATCCACTTCCGTTCCGGGACTTTGCGCGAGGTGTTTTTATTGGCGAAATGTTTAACACTTGTTCGCTCCCTTTTTTCCGTTTGTTCGCGTCACCCCAAACCCTGTTCGACACACTCGTGGTCAGTTGATCCGGTTAATTGACGCTCGACCGCGTCCCCGGGTGGAACTAATCGTAACCATTATCCCCTCGGCGAATAAGGTGAGCCGGTACGCTGTATCGCTGCCGATAATTTATCACATTTAACATGCCACCCACAACACCCTCTTGGCGTGGTCAGGACAACCATCGAGTCGCCTGCTCATGCACGGAATTGTAATCGATAGCTTCCGGCGTTGGGAAATGCAAATGCAGTTGCACAAGTCCATCCCCATGCTGAAGGGTGGGATGAGCTCACCCTCACCGAGCAGGGGGATATTTTGCATACCCTAAGGGGTGGAATCTCTGGGCACCCCTTTCGACGAGTGTGTGTGTGTGTGTGTCTGGAATCTACAGCATGCCAATCCCGACACCCGACAAGAACTCAAACTCCAGCTGCCAGTGAGGGCATTATCCGGAGCATGTAATGAAATTACCACACCGGTACGCTCTTCCGCGCTCTCTTTCACATAGAAGCCGTCGAAAAGTGGGAAATTCGTGCGGCGTATAATCGAATTGACACCTGTTGAAGCGATTTTAAAACAATTTACCAATGTTATGCGATCACATTCACCGACACGGCTACATTCAAGGTATGGGAAAGGCATGTCACACATTTGTCTTGTCACCCTGTGCTATGCCAGCCCGTTGGGAAATGGTGGGGGCCCCCACAACACATATGCATGTAAATCGAATATCAACTTGAAATAATCGTACTTCTATGCAATATGATTGAATCGTAAATGATGCTAAAATAATGCCTATACGTACAAAAGTGGAGGCGCTAACCGTACATTTTTAAAAATGTATATGATTAGTCGTATATTTTCTAAGTCGGCATCATATACGACTTACGATATACATCAGCCGTACATTGCTCGTTCATCTATACGTATGCATAAAGAAAATCGTATTACATTCTTAATCGGCATCATATGGAACAAAGAATATACATTGCTCGTACATTGTCTATGCTTACTGCGATTCCGATTCGAAAAATACTAATATGTGATTCAATTTCTTCAACTTAATACGACTTCGTGTTGTGTGGGGGGTGCATCAACAATTTATTTCCACCAGTTGGATTATATTATTCGGAATACCGATACAGCAATGAATGAAGATCTTCCAATGGGAAAACGGATCGGCTTCTTATGGGAAAATCATTTTGTTTGTTCATCTTTTCAGTATGTATTATTGTGTGGTTTTTGATCATTATATTGATTTGAATAAATCAGCCAACAGGAAACACTTTTACGAGAAATGCTTTAAATATCAATCGATTTCCATTTTCGGTTCTCTTCGTGGAGGTCTCTCGCACGAAACAATTTTGTTGTGGCTATTTAACAACCATCGCTGCGCAGATAAATCACGTAAAGCCGAGCCGCCTCCCAAGCTCCCAAGCTCGCCTTTATCGCTTCGGTCGAAACTCTTTCGCATTCGATGAAATCGATCAAAAGGCACCAAAAGGCCTCGACACCAACGCAACCCGCTCCAAATGTGCCATTGTTTAATGGGCCTGAGATTTTCCCACCTTCGCCGCGGTGGGGTGGTTTTCGGTGACAAATTAATCCGTAATTTTCATAGAATTCGGGCTAATTTATGACGCCCCGGACCGATGTCGAATGGCGATAAGCAAAAACCGAACCGAACCACAAATGAAAAAAACAAACTATTTCCAATTCAGCCTCAGCTCGTGCGTCCCAGCCTCAGATCCGTTCTCGATAGGAAGGCCGTTCGCAGGATCGTCCTCCTCGGCTTGGCGTCGCGCCGATCGCACGATCCGGCAATAGATCTTGCCCCTGACGGTGTTCCCAAATGGAATGGAGGCATTATTTATGAACACTAGCGTGCGCGATCGATCCCGGCGAACCACCGGCGTAGAAATGACACCAATAAACAATCTTTCACCCAATAGATATCTCGTTCTGCCGTTGATCAAATTACACACTCCTTTAATCGCCTTTCTCTCGTCGGCTTCCCCGACGACCACCGCATTCTTGACCCACCTTCCTGGCAAATCGTTCTCAGGTCGAGCTCGCTCGGAGGCCACGGAGAAGACACATCGCGGGCCAAACAGGAATGGAACACACACACACACACACGAGAAGTACGGTGCACGGTGTGAGATCGTAAATTAGTGTCTGATGTATTCTGTCATTTTCAAATTTATTCGATCGCCACCAATGCGAGGAACGGGCGACGGTGGTTGTGGGACCGTGGAGTGGAGGGTCTCTCCTTTTTTGACTTCTTATGCTTGAGGAAGGCGCTTTGATGCTGAGGTGCTTGAAGGTTGATTTATTTGGTGATCGTTTCTCTCGCACGCATAATAAACACGATAGAATTTGGATTTATTTTGAAACGAAGAACAATAAAGAACTAGTTACATTTTACGAAAAGTTTTTCTAAATGAAATAATCCCCCCAAAATTAGTCATAGAATCAACTTACCACAACACCGAAAGAAGTAGGAGTGATAAATAACAAAAGAACCAATTAATTACGCAAACGGCTAAAAAGGCAAACAAACCGCGAGGCGGATTAGTACGCGAGAGTTGG